>NW_027412199.1:5015695-5411266 GCF_047663935.1 Musca autumnalis
TGAGTTGTATCGATGTATATTCAAAGTTCGCAACATTGGAACAGATACCTACTAAAGATTGGGTTGAGCGCAAAAATGCCCTCATGAGAATTTTCAATCAGTTAGGCAAACCTCAGTTATTAAAAGCCGACAGAGATGGAGCTTTTTCTAGCTTAGCACTGAAGCGCTGGTTAGAAAGTGAAGGAGTCGAATTGCAACTTAATACATCGAAAACAGGTGTAACCGACATAGAAAGCATTCATAAAACTTTAATTGAGAAAATAAGAATAATAAAAACATCTGATGGCAATGAAGCAAAACTAAGCAAAATTGAGACAATACTTCATATTTATAATCACAAGACGAAACATGCTTCCACAAAAGAAACACCAGCAAATATTTTTCATTTTAAATGGACAGCCGACCAAAAATGTTCAGGACGAAAAAGATAAGAAAATAAACAAAACCGACAAAGACCGACAAGACTATGAAATTGATACAAGATACAGAAAAGGTCCATTACAGAAAGGTAAACTAGATATTTCCATTTAAACCTAACAGTAACGTAGAACAGACAGAAGCAGATCACTACAAAATTACTAATCTAAATGTAGTTACTCATTACTACAAATCGCAATTTAAAAAAACAGAAGAAAATTAATCAATCCCCATATTCCCAGGACCATGGTACACAATAATGGCATTTCTTACCGCTGCATGGCATATCATGCTCAACAGATTGAAATAAATAATATTGACACCAACCACGGATACCTGATATTCTCTGATAAATCATTGGAATTATCCACTGAATTCGAGCATCATTGCTTACAGATCAACATTACAGAAATAGAAAAAACAAACAATATATTTCGCAAGCATTTGTCAAACTATACGAAGTCTCCCCATCTTAATTATTTATACAATAAATTACAACGCCAACTACATGGCTTAACACTTCATAAAGAAAGTGGACAAAAACGAGGGCTTTTTAAAATCGCAGTTTCAATCTTTAAGTTTCTATTTGGAACTTTATATGAAGACAATCGACTTGAATTCCAAGAAAAACTTGAAAAAATGGGCATGCAGATGTCTATATTAGAATTGTTTAGTCCCAAATGGTTAAACTACGACAAGTTGGAAAACATAAATAACAGAAACATTTTACTAAAAAAACATCAGCAATTATTATTTCCCAGACAATATTATTCTTATAATTTCACATATCCCCATTAACTTTAAAACACTCTAAAAATAATTCCCTATCCTGACCAGAATGTATACCTATTAGATAAACATTAAAATTTATTTTAAACAATAAAATTTATACTGATTCAAATAAAAAAATTAATGACGAGGGCATACCCAAAATTCTGATGCATTCAACACCAATTTGTAATTCTAACCTATTACAACAACAGATTTGAATAAATATGTAAAGCCAAACATAATTGTAAGGTGGAATCTAAGGGCTACATCTTAAAAAAAAATTGTCAATCAAACACTAACTTAAATATAGAAGGCAACAAAATTATAAGAATCAATAAATGTGAACTACAAATAAATGATATCATTCAATATCAAAACATGTTATCACCTCAAATTGACCTAACGCAATTATACAATCCTATTAAAATAGCAAAAGTAAAAACTATAAAACATGAAGATATCGTAACAATTGTATCGAAGAATAATACACTAATTTATGTAAAAAAAACAGGCGTTGTTATTGCATTATTAATAATATTTTTAAATTTAAAATTTGTAACCATAAACCCAATTATAGTGATCTATTCAAAAATCAAGAAACAGCAAAAAGTCGAATCACCATAAATTTAATCACCGCAACAGCAATTACTCTAACTTTACACGCAGAGAAAAAATATTTTTCAGTTTTGTTGGAACAAAAATATCTATTTTGGTTCCAAAAATGCGTTTGTTTTGTACCAACATTGTAATCCAAATCCAAAAATACCATCTTTTGTTCCGAACATAGAAAACAAAAACAACTTTCGAATTTCCGCAATACTTTTATAAAAACGTTAACAATACCGATTGTAGGAACAATCATAATCTAAATTTTTTACAAGACATATTGTCAGCCCTGAAAACCAGACACTAAATTTTTTGATTGAGTGTATATACTTCTCATATACACTTTCCACACAACTTTGATATAAATATTGTGTATAATATTACGAGCATTGATGAACGCAATACATGGTTTGCTACTTTAGCTGACAACAAAGACAAACAAAAAGCCACAAGCAGCCACAAGATAAGGAATAACTAAACACCATACCAAACATGAAAAGGAAAGGAGAATGAAATAAAGAAGAAGAATGAAACAAGACAGAAACAAATAAAAACAAGAGTCTCATTGTTGGTATACATACACACAAAAACAAAGATAAAGGCAGCATGTCATACAAACACCACAACTCACAAAAATTGTTTTTTCAAAACGGCATCGAATAGCGAGAGAAGAGAAAAAAATTTCGAAGAAAAGAGAGAAATATTGTTCAGTTGACACAAACTATTTTTGGATTCACAAAACTACATAAGAAATCCAACAATATGTTAACAATACATATTTTTCTCTTGGAATATTGTTGGATCAAACATATTTTTTCTCTGCGTGTGGGCTCTACTTTGAGGGAGGGAAGTAACATAATACATGCGTTAGTAAATACATTTTGTTTCGTCTTATGTCTAGTGCCAAGTAATCATTTTATTTTTTCACTCGTTCTATGTATGTATATTTTTTTAATGATATGTATGTACCCATGTTTTTCCACGCGAAAAACTTTAATGCTAAATATGTATTTTTATTTTAAAATGCAGTGCATAAAAAATATTTATAAACATTAAATTAGAATATATAAAGCAGTTTTGAAATAAGAACTCAACAATAAAGTTGTTTAATATATTCTACTATATATAGTAATGGTAAACCTGTATATATAGTCTTATCTAGGGTAAACACAGGCACGAATGCAAAACATGACATAATGTACTACAAGACTAAAGAAAATGAAGACAAAAAGCCGAAAAATATGAAACATAACTATTTTCAACATTTTTGGCATAACTCAAAAAGTCCAAAAAAAAAAAAAATTGCTCAAATTGAACTCAAGAGAAATATACAAAAAAAAATTCCAAAAAAATTTTTTCCAAAGTTATGGTAAATATTGCCATATTTTGAAGATGTTTTTAAGCATATTTCCACAACGCGATTACAAGAATTTTTTTTAAATATTAAGAAATACCTCTAGCCCAAATTTGTGTTTTTTCAACTGTTCGCAAAAACTTGAAAAATTGCTCAATTTTAACAGAGTGCAACAAGAAAAGTAGGCAGCATACGACTTTGCTATTTTGGACAGTGTTTATTTACGAATAGTTTCATTCTCTTTTCAAATTATGATGTTTCATTTCTTCCGTTAGAACTTGACCATTTAGCAGAAGTGCAACTTTGTGTTTTCGCACAAAGTGAAAGATGTCAAATTCTAATGAGAATGTACTAAAAATTGGCGCCACCTTGCAGTGTCAATCTTTTGTTTTTATTCTCTCTTTTGCAAGTAAAGGGTTGTCATTCGATTTTCGTCGATTAAAGAAATAACTTGGATTTTCGTCCACTCTTGGATTTTCGTCCACATACCACTGTAAACAGAAGGTACAGATATTGCTTTCCAAACAATATTTATTCAATAAAGGATTGAATCATTTTTATTATAACGAAATTGATACAGCTGTTGTTTTGTTTTTCTTTTTGGTTTTTTTCTTTTATTGACTCCGCAAACATTGGTCCTTCGAGCCGGATAGATTTGGTTTTGTGAAGCAACAACAATTTGGTGTTTCGTTTTTTGCAAAGGCGCTCTGACTCCGTCAGCTACCAACAATTTCATAAAGAAGCATCATCATTCCTAATAATAATTATCATCATCTTCATTATTTTAAGTAAGGTGAGTACCATCAAAGAAGTGAGCATTCGCGAGTATAATTTCTGTTCTACAACAAATAATTAAAGTGTTCAATTCGTTTGTTAATAGTCGCCTACAACACCGCGTCGCGTTGTTATAGTTGTTGTTATTCCTTCAAGAATAACTACGTTTCGCATCACAAAAAGTACTCAAAAATAATAAGATTTCAAAGTTAAAGAGTCCAGTGATCAGTATTTGTTGGTATTTTTTCTATCCGAGAAAAAATATTCATATTGTTGTTAGTGTTTGTTCAATGCATATTCAAATTCCCAACTTAAAGAAATAAAGAAAGAAGAAAATTTACTAGCCACCAACCGTTGAGTTGTAACAACAAATCCCCATCACTGCAGTCATCTGTTCTGTTGATCGTTCGATCGATATACACATACACGTGTTATTAATATACGAGGTCCGCGCCAAAAGGTAAATATACGAGGGGTGCGTGACAAGTTGTATTATCCATTCTGAATATTTTAATGACATTTCTTTTTGATTATTTTTTTCAAAATAATTGTTTTTCTTGTTATTGTTGGTAATTAGTGTGCATCTTACAGTCCGTGCAACCTACAATAGGTTAAACATTATTCAAATTTGTGGATTTTCATCCATTTATTTAAATTTTTGGAAAGTTTTGATTATTCGTTTGTGTTTCTCTTGAGAAATAATTTGTTTGTGTATTATTCGGTACACATATCCGAAATTTAGTGCACTGAGAGAAATTTTGAAGGCTTTCAGTACACAGCTAAAAATTAAAATTTTACGTTTCTTGTCAATTTTGTTCTTTTTATTGTATTTTTCGGAACAATAAATTAAAAATAGTGTATTTTCGATACATTTGTGTACTAAACAACATTTAGTGACTTTTCGATACACTTGAAAAAGAATATTTTGCAGTTTTTTGGATTTTGGTGTATTTTTCGATACATTAAAAATAAAGTTGCGTATTTTTCGATACCGATTTTCACAACTGTTGGTTTATATAAATTTTTTTTGGAATTTTTGAGAAGTTTCACTATTTTTCGTTTTACATTTTTAATTTGGTACGTTTTATTGTATTTTTCGGTACATTAAAATAAAAAAGAGTGTATTTTTCGATACAAATTTTACAAGCACTTTGAATTTGGCAGATTTTAAGGAAAATCAATCTACATTTTCGACGTTGGCTTGCTAAACTTTAGTTCACAAGTTAATATTTTATAGCATTTTCGTGCATTGTGATTCTACTTCTTGAAGTCAGGTCGTTTTGGTACATTTTGGAAAGGAAATTTTTCGATTTCATTCAAATTTTATTTCGATTTTCATCGTAATGTCGGTTACTCCTCTGGACTGTTTCATCAGAGCTACAGATGCTCTCTTTACGTTTGATTCCAACTTCACTTCTTTCCGAGATGAAGATCTGGATATCTATATTCTTGAAGCTCAAGCCGCCGAATTTAAAGTAATGTGGAAAAAAGTAAAAGAGATGTTTGACGAATGTCTTAATTTCCTAAAAACTGCTGATAAACCCGATACCAATGGCATTACATCAGCAGAGTGTAAATATCAGGTAGCTTTCAAGGCCTATATAAATACAATTGCAATGATCAATCGGAAAATTTATGAACATAGAGCTAGGTCGATGAATTCTTCTCCCACTTCTGGCGAAAGATTTTCTGTTCCTGAAGGTTTGAATATAACTAGATCATCAGCTGAAGTATCCGCTTCATACAATGATAATGTTTTCCATAGTTTAAACCTTCCACCATGTGATATTGACATTTTCAATGGCGATTTTCTTTCATGGCCTAAGTTTAGGGATCTTTTTTCTGCATTGTTTATTGACAACAAGCGCTTGAGTGACATAGAAAGGCTATGTCACTTATTGAAGAAAACTAGTGGCGAAGCGAAAGATATTGTTTCAAAATTCCCTTTGACGAATAGGAGTTTTAATTTGGCTTGGAATGCTTTGAAGGAGACGTACGACAATGTACGAATTCTGGTGAATAACCAATTAAAGTCATTGTTCGACCTTCCGGTCATTGATATAGAATCATGTTCAGGATTGAAACAATTACAGCGGGGTATAAATAGTTGCATTTCTGCTATGGAAATTTATGATGTTCGACCAACGATTGGGATCCGATTCTTGTTTTCAGTTGCATCCAAAGATTACCCACAAACACTGTTCAATTGTGAGAACAAAATATTCAAAATAAATCGCTCCTATCTTCATGGAAAGATTTAGATTCCTTTCTTACAGAAAGAATTCAGACACTTACGTGTCTTCGTGACATTAGGCGAATTGAATCCAATAATAAACATGAAAGCAAGTTTTCCAAACGGAGTCTTTCCATTTGCTCATCCACCTCTTCAGGTCGATTTTGTATTATGTGCCCTAAGTTAGTTCATCCCTTAAGATTCTGTCCCAAATTCTTAAAATGCTCGATCGATAGTCGCTTTTCGGCACTTCGACGTCATCATTGTTGTATGAATTGTCTAGCTACAGGTCATGAAGCATATAAATGACACAGTAAATATAACTGCTCCAAATGTAACAGGCGACATCACACGCTGTTACATCGTGAAATGTCTTCACAAATAGGTTTTTCAAAATCTACGACTTCGTCATATTCTAGTTCGAGCACACCTGTATCCTCGCGGTATTCTTCAGTTCGGAACCAAGATACTTCCACTTCTTCGTCTGGTACGTCTTCGACAAATAGACAAGTGTTTCATGTTGCAAAAAATAGGAATGTCGTGTTAGGAACGGCTATGGTAAATATTGTTCACCAGGGAGTTTCACACCCTGTTCGTCCCCTTATTGACCCTGCATCAGAAGCCTCCTTCATTACTGAGGAGTTACAACAAAAAATTGGTATTTCTACCACATCAACAGAGGCTACTATTTCAGGGGTTGACCAAACTATTTCCGCTAGATCCAACAAGTGCTGCTCATTCGATATTGGTTCCACAAGCAATGAAATGTTTCGCATAAAGCTTAATGCATTGGTAGTTCCTAGGAAATTTGCCTTCGTCTACCATTGGTAAGGGATTATATTCGTGTCTTCCAAATATTCGTTTGGCTGACTCTCAGTTATTCGACTGTAGGCCAGTAGACATTTTGATAGGTGCTGATCTATATCCGCAAATTCTTTTGCAAGGAATTAAGTTTAATATTTTGGGTTCTTTGGTTGCTCAAAATACAGTTTTCGGTTGGATCATTACTGGTCCACTTTCTCCAAGTATAAGAGTATATTCTACAGTAGTGAGATATGCAAATCATGAGGAAAATAAAACTTCGAAAAGCAATTCTCACAGGAAAAGAAACATTTGAATTCATTTTTTTACATGTTCATGTGAAACATTCGCCCTTTTTTGAATTTAGTGTTATTGACTACGTCAAAGTACTTTGCTACAAATCTTCATCATAATCTTGAATCTCCTTGTCTGTCGTTTACCAATTTCACAACTGAAAACATTCATGCTGTTATACCAATACTATCTCCTAGAGGTGGAATAGTATTTGAATGAAATATTCAAAAGGACATACAGTTGGTATCGGTACACGATATTCAAATGGACGATTTCGTGGTTCTTCTGATTGGACAATTCTCGCACTTCGTGTAAATGAGTCGTTTAATATAAAACGTTTTTTCGGGCGTTAACCGTGGTCTTTACTTCGTGCAAAAGTAACACGGTGTTGTAGGACGACGAAGAAATTAGTTAATCATTCTAATTAAAATGAATTTTTCGTGATGAACATAAATTGGTTTCTTTATTTTTTCACATAGTAGAAAAATTGTATAAGACAACCTACTCTCAGCTATTACTAGTCTGACGAGTAAAAATGTAAGAATATTTATAAACCACATGTAGTTGGAAGCAGATTCTTAGTAGTGGCTCCTATTCGGGAGTTTAGAATTTGCTGGTCGATAGCGCCCTTCAGGCGAAATAAAACGAAGGCTTTCCTATCCGGGATATTTAACAATTCTTCGTTTTTGATTTTTATTTAGCTGGTCGGTAGCGCCCTTCTGGCGAAATAGAACGAAGAGGCTCCTATCCGGGAGATTTAAAAACCTTTCGTTTCTTTCAGTTACAAAAAAATTTTATTGTATCGAATCGCTCCTATCCGGGAGGTTGAACAACGCTTCGGTACTAAGTAGTAGTGGATGTAGCGCCAATGGAAATTGGCATGGGTCCTCCGGACCACATGGGCTTTCCGAGCCATTTATATTATAAGAAATGTACAAAAAGGAAAGAAATTGCTAAAATGCTCACTATTGACGGTTCCGCCGTTTAATGTAAAATATGTACTCATAACTAAAGAACTAGAAATTAAGTTGAAACATCGCTGGATATTTCAAGGTGGCCGGCAATGTTTATTTACGAATAGTTTTATTCTCTTTTCAAATTATGATGTTTCATTTCTTCCGTTAGAACTTGACCATTTAGCAGAAGTGCAACTTTGTGTTTTCGCACAAAGTGAAAGATGTCAAATTCTAATGAGAATGTACTAAAAATTGGCGCCACTTTGCAGTGTCCATCTTTTGTTTTTATTCTCTCTTTTGCAAGTAAAGGGTTGTCATTAGATTTTCGTCGATTAAAGAAATAACTTGGATTTTCGTCCACTCTTGGATTTTCGTCCACATACCACTGTAAACAAAAGGTACAGATATTGTTTTCCAAACAACATTTATTCAATAAAGGATTGAATCATTTTTATTATAACGAAATTGATACTGCTGTTGTTTTGTTTTTCTTTTTGGTTTTTTTCTTTTATTGCCTCCGCAAACAGATAGCGAGCTAGAATTTCAAACCTGTCAAGACAGATTATAATAAAATTATGTTTTGATTTTCAATTAAGCGCCGTTTGTCGGATTTTAACCCTAATCTACATCCAATTTATTTGTAAACAGGTACAGCACTCCTAATGCAGAGTCTCGTTCAACCGAAATAAGAGAGCAAAATATGTAAATTCGTTATTTTCAGCAGATACGACAGAAACCAGCGCATTAGTTGATTGGATAGAGGATATTTAAAAATAATTTACATGAAACAATAGTAAATGTATTTTGACTAGTTCTATCATTTAAAGGTAGATGGCGTTCAATGTCGTGGCAAAATTCATTACATTTTTTTTCAATTTAAATTTTATTGAGTCTTTTCAAAAAATAGTAAGAAGTTTACAATTGCATAAAAATAATAACTTAAAACTGTTACGTGTTGTTTTAATTACAGTTTGTGGATGTAAAGTAATCGTTGCAACCACTAGCTTATTTTATAAAATGGGGAAAAATTTTAAATAAAAACTGTAACGGTATATCGAGCTTGCTGCCAGCTCTTTCATATCTAGAGAGCGTGTCTCAATTTAATTTACAGCCTGTTTTTGTATGTCGAAAAAAAAGCAGTACGAATGAACGACAGTCACTCACTGTTGAATAAAATTGTGTGTTCACTATAACGAAAGCTTTCTTTCGTTTGGACTTACGTATGACTATTTGTATGTTTTTATGTCAAAAGTATTAGGAAGTTCCCATCATACAATTTCCAATAAATTGTATTTCCAACCCCTAAAAACTACCAAAATAGGTGAAGTAAAATACAAGAATGTGAAAGTTATGACTGTAACAAAACATATGTTCTTGTATTTACATAAATAAATTTTATGATATTTGATTTGATTTGTGAATTTGAATACGAAAACATGAATATTTCTGTATCAGCTTTTTTTCTGGAGGACGTTCAGGAGGAATCAAACCCAAATAAACCCTTAATGGACCAAATACCTTTACCAGAGTTGAAGGAAAAACTTAAATTGCACACCATATCCAATTTTTATAACAGTTTGTTTTTAACAATTTAAGGTTGCATGCGGAGGCCACCATCAATACGAAAGGTTTCTCCTTTCATCAAAAGATTTTCATAGATGGCCTGCACACGGTGCGCCTTAACTAAATTTAAATGTAAGGTGCTTACACCTGCGAAGTTTTTTCAGATTCTGAAACTACAATGCTCATAGATGAGAAATATCAAGAAACAAAAAAATTCGCCGGAGGGATTTTCAAATAAATCGCGATTTAAATTCACATTTTTAGGGGTTCTTTAGGTTTTCACGATTTTGCTGGGAAACCGCGGGTCCTATGAAAATCGGCCTAAAGAAAATGTTGTAGCTGTAAAAATTCTCCACAAGATTGACTTTTATGATATTTTCGTAGGTTTTACCGTTTTTGAGATATAGAAGTTCAAATTTAGACAATGCCCGGATTGTATCGCCTACTTATAAAACAATGTCATTACTGCAATTTCCCAAATTAAACTTATATATATTGAAAATGGCACGACCTAGGAAAAAATAAATCATCCAATCTTGTAGAGAATTTTCACAGCTTCAACATTTTCTTTAGTCCCATTTTGTTATGACTTGGGGTTTCCAAGCAAAATCTTGAAGACTTAAGATAAAAACCTAAAAACTTGAACTGAACCTCTATATCTCAAAAATGGTAAAACCTACGAAAAAAACTAAAGTTCATTCTGGTAGAGAATTTTCACAGCTACAACATTTTCTTTAGACTCATTTCGATACGACTTGCGGTTTCCAAGCAAAATTTTGAAAACCTAAAGAACCCCTAAAATTGAGAATTTTGATCGCGATTTATTTAAAAATCCCTCCGGTGATTTTTTCGGATTTTTTTAATTTTTCTTATCTATGAACATTGCTGTTTCAGAATTTGCGAAATCTTCACATGTGTTAGCGGTTTTCATCAAATGTTAGTTAAGGCGCACTGAGCATGATATTGTTTTATAAGGAGGCGAAACAGTCAGTGCATTGTCTAAATTTGAACTTCTATATCTCGAAAACGGTAAAACCTACGAAAATATCATAAAAATCAATCTTGTAGAGAATTTTTACAGCTACAACATTTTCTTTAGGCCGATTTACATAGGACCCGCGGTTTCCCAGCAAAATCGTGAAAACCTAAAGAACCCCTAAAAATGTGAATTTAAATCGCGATTTATTTGAAAATCCCTCCGGCGAATTGCATTTCTGCTATGGAAATTTATGATGTTTCGACCAACGATTGGGATCCGATTCTTGTTTTCAGTTGCATCCAAAGATTACCCACAAACACTGTTCAATTGTGAGAACAAAATGTTCAAAATAAATCGCTCCTATCTTCATGGAAAGATTTAGATTCCTTTCTTACAGAAAGAATTCAGACACTTACGTGTCTTCGTGACATTAGGCGAATTGAATCCAATAATAAACATGAAAGCAAGTTTTCCAAACGGAGTCTTTCCATTTCCTCATCCACCTCTTCAGGTTGATTTTGTATTATGTGCCCTAAGTTAGTTCATCCCTTAAGATTCTGTCCCAAATTCTTAAAATGCTCGATCGATAGTCGCTTTTCGGCACTTCGACGTCATCATTGTTGTATGAATTGTCTAGCTACAGGTCATGAAGCATATAAATGACACAGTAAATATAACTGCTCCAAATGTAACAGGCGACATCACACGCTGTTACATCGTGAAATGTCTTCACAAATAGGTTTTTCAAAATCTACGACTTCGTCACATTCTAGTTCGAGCACACCTGTATCCTCGCGGTATCCTTCAGTTCGGAACCAAGATACTTCCACTTCTTCGTCTGGTACGTCTTCAACAAATAGACAAGTGTTTCATGTTGCAAAAAATAGGAATGTCGTGTTAGGAACGGCTATGGTAAATATTGTTCACCAGGGAGTTTCACACCCTGTTCGTCCCCTTATTGACCCTGCATCAGAAGCCTCCTTCATTACTGAGGAGTTACAACAAAAAATTGGTATTTCTACCACATCAACAGAGGCTACTATTTCAGGGGTTGACCAAACTATTTCCGCTAGATCCAACAAGTGCTGCTCATTCGATATTGGTTCCACAAGCAATGAAATGTTTCGCATAAAGCTTAATGCATTGGTAGTTCCTAGCATTTCAGGAAATTTGCCTTCGTCTACCATTGGTACGGGATTATATTCGTGTCTTCCAAATATTCGTTTGGCTGACTCTCAGTTATTCGACTGTAGGCCAGCCAGTTGGGTGACGTAGGGGATGGAAGATACCAAGGAACGGTCCTGACCGGTTTTAACATGGCAAAGCCCAGGATTTATCTTGGTCCCTCTTTCATCTCAAGTGGACACTGACCTCCCCGTGGTGTCACCTGGGGAACTGCCTTTAACACCCGTTAAAGGTAGTGAGCTAACATGTGCCGCGCGTTCACCCATAAGAACGTTAAAAACTTGGGTTTGGGCGTCGGGTTAGTAACCCTCCCCTTGAAAAAAAACAGCCTACTATGAAAAAACGAAAGAAAAGAAAAACAAACCCCTCTAAAGTTGACGAACCCCGCAAACGTTTTAAGGACCATGATCTGCGAATCTGCACCTGGAATGTTCGCACTCTTTATAGAGAAGGTGCAGTCTTCGCATTGGCAGACGTACTTGAAAAGTACAAAGCCGATATTACTGCCATACAGGAAATACGATGGACTGGGAAAGATGTCACAACAACACCCATGACACAAAGCATGAGTTTGGTTGCGGTTTTGTAGTTGGTCGGAGGTTAAAACATCTGGTCTCCAGCTTCACCCCAGTGAATGAAAGACTTGCTACAATTCGATTTAAAGCAAAATTCTTCAACATAAGCTTTATCTGCGCTCATGACCCAACCGAAGACAAGGACGATCAGACCAAAGATATATTCTACGAGAGCTTAGAAGAAACATATGACCGTTGTCCTGCCCATGACATTAAAATTGTTCTAGGCGATTTTAATGCCAAAATTGGAAAGGAGAATATCTTTGGACAAACAGTTGGGAAATTCAGTCTACATAGTGAAACATCAGATAATGGAATGAGGCTGATAGACTTCGCAGCGGCAAAAAACATGGTAGTTAGCAGTACCAGATTTAAGCATCTCGATATTCATAAGGGCACTTGGCTGTCTCCAGACCAAAGAACAATAAATCAAATTGATCACGTTGTGATAGATGGAAGACATTCATCGAGCGTGTTGGATGTACGATCGTTCCGAGGAGCAAACATAGATTCGGACCAATACCTCGTTGCAGCAAAGGTACGTACCCGTCTAAACGTTGCAAATAAAGCACGGACAGACACAACACGAAAGTTGGACATCGCCAAGCTGCAAACACAACAGATAGCCACAGCATATTCCACTCAACTGACCCAATTGCTTAATGATAGCGCTTCTCGTCCCGATAACATATCAGCACAATGGCAAAATATTGCCCACTCCATGCAAACAGCCGCAAAATCAGTACTTGGATACCAGAGACCTCAACCAAAGAATCCGTGGTATGACCAGGAGTACCGTGCTGCTACCGAAGAAAAAAATGCGGCATATAGGGCTACTTTACAATCAGTAGCAACGCGTAGCGCACGAGAGAGGTATAGGGAGAAAAGGAGAGAGGAGAAACGTCTTTTCCGCAGGAAAAAGAGAGAAATGGAAAAGAGGGAGTGTGAACAAATGGAGATGTACAGGAGACAGAACGAAGTCCGAAAATTCTACCAAAGGGTGAAGCATCAAACTGATGGCTTTGGTACAGGAATATCCTCCTGTAGAGATCAACAAGGTAATTTGGTAACTGATACAGATAGTGTGCTCAGGATATGGAAAGAACATTTTTCCAAACTGTTGGTATCCGATAGCAGTGAAGACGGCGAAGATACCACAGATCCAATCCCAGATGATGGTATTGAATGTATACCGCCCAGTCAAGATGAGGTAAGGACAGCAATAAACCGGCTGAAGAATAATAAGGCGGCAGGAGCAGATGGCCTACCAGCCGAGCTGTTCAAAACCGGAGGCGACACGCTGATAAGGTGTATGCATCAGCTAGTTAGCACCATCTGGCAGGAAGAACGCGTACCCGACGATTGGAACGTGAGCATCCTATGTCCAGTCCACAAGAAGGGTGATAAGACTGTGTGCTCCAATTATAGGGGCATAAGTCTGCTCCCTATTGCATATAAGATAGTATCTGGCATATTGTGTGAGAGATAAAAGCCTATGGTCAATGAAATTATTGGACCCTATCAGTGCGGCTTTAGACCTGGAAAATCCACCATTGACCAGATATTTACCTTGAGACAAATCCTGGAAAAGACCCAAGAAATGCAGATCGACACCTTCCATCTTTTCGTCGATTATAAAGCAGCATTCGACAGCCCTATACGTTCAAAGGTGTTCCAAGCCATGTCTGATTTTGGTATTCCTGCAAAGCTCATTCGACTTTGTAGAATGACATTAACTGATACGAGATCCTCAGTTAAAATTGGAAAGAACCTCTCCGAAGAGTTTACTACCAAAAGAGGTTTCAGACAAGGAGACGGCCTGTCGTGTGATCTATTCAACATCCTGCTGGAAAAGGTCATACGAGACGCGAAGGTCAAAAGAAATGGAACGATATACACGAACAGCCACATGTTACTGGCTTATGCCGACGACATTGACATCATGGGTCGATCGGTAAAGGAAGTAACTGACACATTTGCAAAAGTCGAAAGAGAAGCTGCTAAAGTTGGTCTGGCAGTAAACGGCGTAAAAACCAAGTTGATGGTATCGACGCGTAATATGTCCATAAACACCGCACCATCTGTGAATGTTGGTACCTATAATTTTGAGGTAGTAAAGGACTTCGTCTACCTCGGCACCGCCATAAACACAACAAATAACATCAGTTGTGAAATACGAAGAAGAATAGTGTTGGCTAACAGATGCTACTTTGGGCTGAGTAAGCAGTTTAGGAATAAAGCCACCTCTCGTCAAACAAAAATAGCACTGTACAAAACACTGATACTACCCGTGCTAATGTATGGTTCCGAAGCATGGGCATTTGCTCAAGCAGATAAGGCAGTGCTTTGTGTGTTTGAGAGAAAAATTCTTCGAAAGATCTACGGGCCAATATGTGTTGACGGCGAATATCGGCGTCGTATGAACATCGAGCTGTATCAACTATACAATGACATCAATATAGTTGAACGAATCGAGATACAACGATTGCGATGGCTAGGCCATGTTATAAGAATGAGTGATGATGAACCCGCTAAAAAGGCGTATAAATACGGGCCGCATGGAGGTTCTCGCAGATCTGGAAGGCCAAAGCTTCGTTGGAGCGAACAAGTGAAACGAGATATCACAAAGCTACATATCCCAGATTGGGAAAATACAGCAGCAAACAGAGAGGATTGGAGATTTTTTCTTAGTTCGGCTTATGGAACAAATGTTCTGTAAAAGGCCAGCTAAGTAAGTAAAGTAAGTAAGTAAGGCCAGTAGACATTTTGATAGGTGCTGATCTATATCCGCAAATTCTTTTGCAAGGAATTAAGTTTAATATTTTGGGTTCTTTGGTTGCTCAAAATACAGTTTTCGGTTGGATCATTACTGGTCCACTTTCTCCAAGTATAAGAGTATATTCTACAGTAGTGAGATATGCAAATCATGAGGAAAATAAAGCTTCGAAAAGCAATTCTCACAGGAAAAAAAAAACATTTGAATTCATTTTTTTACATGTTCATTTGAAACATTCGCCCTTTTTGAATTTAGTGTTACTGACTACGTCAAAGTACTTTGCTACAAATCTTCAACATAATCTTGAATCTCCTTGTCTGTCGTTTACCAATTTCACAACTGAAAACATTCATGTTGTTATACCAATACTATCTCCTAGAGGTGAAATAGTATTTGAATGAAATATTCAAAAGGACATACAGTTGGTATCGGTACACGATATTCAAATGGACGATTTCGTGGTTCTTCTGATCGGACAATTCTCGCACTTCGTGTAAATGAGTCGTTTAATATAAAACGTTTTTTCGGGCGTTAACCGTGGTCTTTACTTCGTGCAAAAGTAACACGGTGTTGTAGGACGACGAAGAAATTAGTTAATCATTCTAATTAAAATGAATTTTTCGTGATGAACATAAATTGGTTTCTTTATTTTTTCATATAGTAGAAAAATTGTATAAGACAACCTACTCTCAGCTATTACTAGTCTGACGAGTAAAAATGTATGAATATTTATAAACCACATGTAGTTGGAAGCAGATTCTTAGTAGTGGCTCCTATTCGGGAGTTTAGAATTTGCTGGTCGATAGCGCCCTTCAGGCGAAATAAAACGAAGACTTTCCTATCCGGGATATTTAACAATTCTTCGTTTTTGATTTTTATTTAGCTGGTCGGTAGCGCCCTTCTGGCGAAATAGAACGAAGAGGCTCCTATCCGGGAGATTTAACAACCTTTCGTTTCTTTCAGTGACAAAAAAATGTTATTGTATCGAATCGCTCCTATCCGGGAGGTTGAACAACGCTTCGGTACTAAGTAGTAGTGGATGTAGCGCCAATGGAAATTGGCATGGGTCCTCCGGACCACATGGGCTTTCCGAGCCATTTATATTATAAGAAATGTACAAAAAGGAAAGAAATTGCTAAAATGCTCAATATTGACGGTGCCGCCGTTTAATGTAAAATATGTACTCATAACTAAAGAACTAGAAATTAAGTTGAAACATCGCTGGATATTTCAAGGTGGCCGGCAATGTTTATTTACGAATAGTTTCATTCTCTTTTCAAATTATGATGTTTCATTTCTTCCGTTAGAACTTGACCATTTAGCAGAAGTGCAACTTTGTGTTTTCGCACAAAGTGAAAGATGTCAAATTCTAATGAGAATGTACTAAAAATTGGCGCCACTTTGCAGTGTCCATCTTTTGTTTTTATTCTCTCTTTTGCAAGTAAAGGGTTGTCATTAGATTTTCGTCGATTAAAGAAATAACTTGGATTTTCGTCCACTCTTGGATTTTCGTCCACATACCACTGTAAACAAAAGGTACAGATATTGTTTTCCAAACATCATTTATTCAATAAAGGATTGAATCATTTTTATTATAACGAAATTGATACTGCTGTTGTTTTGTTTTTCTTTTTGGTTTTTTTCTTTTATTGCCTCCGCAAACAGATAGCGAGCTAGAATTTCAAACCTGTCAAGACAGATTATAATAAAATTATGTTTTGATTTTCAATTAAGCGCCGTTTGTCGGATTTTAACCCTAATCTACATCCAATTTATTTGTAAACAGGTACAGCACTCCTAATGCAGAGTCTCGTTCAACCGAAATAAGAGAGCAAAATATGTAAATTCGTTATTTTTAGCAGATACGACAGAAACCAGCGCATTAGTTGATTGGATAGAGGATATTTAAAAATAATTTACATGAAACAATAGTACATGTATTTTGACTAGTTCTATCATTTAAAGGTAGATGGCGTTCAATGTCGTGGCAAAATTCATTACATTTTTTTTTCAATTTAAATTTTATTGAGTCTTTTCAAAAAATAGTAAGAAGTTTACAATTGCATAAAAATAATAACTTAAAACTGTTACGTGTTGTTTTAATTACAGTTTGTGGATGTAAAGTAATCATTGCAACCACTAGCTTATTTTATAAAATGGGGAAAAATTTTAAATAAAAACTGTAACGGTATATCGAGCTTGCTGCCAGCTCTTTCATATCTAGAGAGCGTGTCTCAATTTAATTTACAGCCTGTTTTTGTATGTCGAAAGAAAAGCAGTACGAATGAACGACAGTCACTCACTTTTGAATAAAATTGTGTGTTCACTATAACGAAAGCTTTCTTTCGTTTGGACTTACGTATGACTATTTGTATGTTTTTATGTCAAAAGTATTAGGAAGTTCCCATCATACAATTTCCAATAAATTGTATTTCCAACCCCTAAAAACTACCAAAATAGGTGAAGTAAAATACAAGAATGTGAAAGTTATGACTGTAACAAAACATATGTTCTTGTATTTACATAAATAAATTTTATGATATTTGTGCGCTCATATGTGAATTTGAATACGAAAACATGAATATTTCTGTATCAGCTTTTTTCTGGAGGACGTTCAGGAGGAATCAAACCCAAATAAACCCTTAATGGACCAAATACCTTTACCAGAGTTGAAGGAAAAACTTAAAGAGCACCTTTTTGATTCATTGCCCTCATAAGATTTCATTGCACACCATATCCAATTTTTATAACAGTTTGTTTTTAACAATTTAAGGTTGCATGCGGAGGCCACCATCAATACGAAAGGTTTCTCCTTTCATCAAAAGATTTTCATAGATGGCCTGCACACGGTGCGCCTTAACTAAATTTAAATGTAAGGTGCTTACACCTGCGAAGTTTTTTCAGATTCTGAAACTACAATGCTCATAGATGAGAAATATCAAGAATCAAAAAAATTCGCCGGAGGGATTTTCAAATAAATCGCGATTTAAATTCACATTTTTGGGGGTTCTTTAGGTTTTCACGATTTTGCTGGGAAACCGCGGGTCCTATGAAAATCGGCCTGAAGAAAATGTTGTAGCTGTGAAAATTCTCCACAAGATTGACTTTTATGATATTTTCGTAGGTTGTACCGTTTTTGAGATATAGAAGTTCAAATTTAGACAATGCCCGGATTGTATCGCCTACTTATAAAACAATGTCATTACTGCAATTTCCCAAATTAAACTTATATATCTTGAAAATGGCACAACCTAGGAAAAAATAAATCATCCAATCTTGTAGAGAATTTTCACAGCTTCAACATTTTCTTTAGTCCCATTTTGTTATGACTTGGGGTTTCCAAGCAAAATCTTGAAGACTTAAGATAAAAACCTAAAAACTTGAACTGAACCTCTATATCTCAAAAATGGTAAAACCTACGAAAAAAACTAAAGAATTTTGATCGCAATTTATTTAAAAATCCCTCCGGTGATTTTTTCGGATTTTTTTAATTTTTCTTATCTATGAACATTGCTGTTTCAGAATTTGCGAAATCTTCCCATGTGTAAGCGGTTTTCATCAAATGTTAGTTAAGGCGCACTGAGCATGATATTGTTTTATAAGGAGGCGAAACAGTCAGTGCATTGTCTAAATTTGAACTTCTATATCTCGAAAACGGTAAAACCTACGAAAATATCATAAAAGTCAATCTTGTAGAGAATTTTTACAGCTACAACATTTTCTTTAGGCCGATTTACATAGGACCCGCGGTTTCCCAGCAAAATCGTGAAAACCTAAAGAACCCCTAAAAATGTGAATTTAAATCGCGATTTATTTGAAAATCCCTCCGGCGAATTTTTTTGTTTCTTGATATTTCTCATCTATGAGCATTCTAGTTTCAGAATCTGCAAAGACTTCCCAGGTATAAGTACTTTCCATTTAAATTTGGTTAAGGCACACCGTGTGCACTAAGTGGGCATATTCGGAAGGTTCGCCCAAACGTTGTGGGAATGGAATGGTTTTGTCAAGAAGGTGTGTACCTTTTCGGGCAAAGCAGATAACATGGGAGTGTTGAAGAGACCAGGAGAAATGGTACAAATACGTATATCTTGAGTGCTCACAAGACGGCAATTGGCAAAGTCATACCAACAACAGTAGCCTGTGGTAGTACCGTCACAATTAACAGCCAAATTCAAGGGACCAAATATATCCTTGGCAGTTTCAAGAGCAGTGGTTACATCCATCTCAGAAGTAACATTAACGGGTACAAAAGTTGGAGGTTTGGACTATTAACTCACGTTGTGGGACTTTTCAAAACTTAGCGAAGACTACAGGACTCAAATCGTAAATGCATCGCACAAGTCGCAAAGTCGACGAACGCGACCACTATATTCTTAGAGCATTTCCAACGATTTCAACCCCATTTATAACAATTCACTTTACAAGGAGAGACCTCTTACTGGACCAAGGAACATTTAAATCATACACATATGTATACTTGTATCTTATAAATATATTCTAAATTATATATCGTCCCCATAAATGCCCTAAGACGTAACCCCCAAAATCAAAACTTTACAGGAGAAGCAAAAAACCTTAAAAAATGAAAAACTTTTTTATGGAATATAATTCTTATGAGGGCGAGTATTCGGTATATTATCAATCCTAAACTAATGGGAGTAATAAATGAAACCGAAACAGCGAAAACGCTTGGTTTTGGGATCCGTCATTACAACAAAATCTGCAATATTATCCCATATTCCGAAATGCCATTTCTTGAATAGGATCGCCAGAGCATGTATTTTCACTTTATGTATCAGATTCCATCAAAAAACGTATTTCGATTTGCGTGTAGGTTTCGTCATTTTTAGAAAATTCTGTATTGAAATATGATTTTCATGACAAACCAAACTCTTTATTAATTCAAACTAATTCATGAAATAACTAGAACTAATTTATCAGCATAAAGTTTACACCCAAAATTTCAGTTAAATCACCGCCGCTGTCCCGCAACTGAGTTTACTTCGTCCACTCTCAGCCACTGATTTTGTTTCATCTTACAAAAGCTTTTCTATAATCTTCTCATCACCAGTTGAGATTTCGACATGGAATCCAACAGCACTCCTTCAAGAATTTCTAGTTCGCGAACCTACATTTAATTTGTAATTTTATAACAAAAATTTTGGAAATGTATACTCTTTTGTTTTGATGTCGCTACATGTAGGGATGTACAAATCGGCTTGTTTGTTTATAGTGATCTGTACAAATGATTCAAATGCTGATGAAAATATCGGATCTTTCATGACTTCCTTTGCATGGGTTTAAATGCTAATGAAAAGATTGGATCTTTCACTTGAACCAATGCAAAATATGCCATGAAATCACGTCATCGCATAGAACCCCTTCCTTCAAATTTTGCTGGGTATGTACGTACATGGAAATGTTTATAGCACAAAAATACAAGAAGTTATAAAATTAAAGTTTTAACATTAAGGGGAACGCCTAATTTTATTACTGTATCCCACAGGAACGCATTATTCAGAAGCGACATGAGTCGGGATTTCCTGCCCAAAGAGGGTTCGTTACTAAACAATTCCTTTTTCTAAGTGTGGTTCGACTTTTCTCGGAGGTTGTTGACGGTCATTGGTTGTTGTATAATGTTGAGATTAGATTAGTGTCCGCATTGACTGCCGCCAGTATTTTTTTTCATCATCTAGGTGTTCTGGGAGTTGTTGTTGCAGCAGTGTTTTTATTTATGTTTGTACTATCATTTTCTGCTTAATCTGGATCTGGGTCTATCTCCAGTTCTAGGAATGTGACTGCTTCGTTGGGTGCAACCACAAATCTGGTGGAGTTAGTAGAGTAGGTTTGTCAGGACTGTGCAGATGTTTTTCATGGTGTTATATGTGATCCCAAGTATTGTCGACATCAGCGGAAGACATGAACATGCTGTAGAATGTTACCGTTACAATTTTAGTGGCGGATATTTGCATATTCCTCGCGTGGAAAAAGGCGGTTTTCTGGGCATTGGCATATTTGCTGTGACTTGCGTCTGTAAAATAAATATTAACATATTATATCCTTTTGTGAAAACAGCATTACCCTATAACATACATACCTTATTATTTTTTATTTCCTTTTTTGCTTCATCGTAAGAGGAATCTTCAATTTCTTCACTTTTACTTCATTTTGGAAAGTGGATTGATAGGACGAACACGGCGAAAGACCTTCTTGTGTGGACCACGGATTACCCCACGGATTTCTTCAAATTTAAGAATGAGGGACCAATCGAGCGAAAGAGTTCATAAGGCCAGATGACGCAACAATCAACATGGCCCCCAAGATACCATTTCAAAAAGTTCTTCATGTTTACACGCGTAGCTTCAATGCCGGTGATATTACAAAAGCAAGGTAGTTTCAAAATTAATTGCCTTAAAGTAGGGCTGTTGTTAAGACCTGTATGCGGTTGAGAAAGATAACAGCTTGCTTGGTTGGACCCTTAGATTGGACAAGGCCTAGGATGCCAGCAGCAGTAATGGCGCGGACCAAAGCGTAGCGGCGTTGGTTTACATTGACCAAAGGGTGCCAATGGCGGAAAATATTAGTAGGAGCGATCATGCCACCTTCACCGCAAATCTTACCGGCCTCGTAAAATACATGCAACATCACGACCAGTACTCCAAGATACAGTTTAGGGTTTGGTGACCTGTAATAAGAGCACACATTCAATATATAAACATGACAACATTAGGTCGTCGCGCACGAATTGGTGGATTTGTTAGGGCCCATTTTGGCTCATCTTTGCCCATTCCATATGAATAAAAATGAGTGAAGAGGGGGATTCCAAATCAATATGTAAGGAAAACGGCAACCAACAGGAATCCGACCTTTAAAGTGGACTGTATCTAATGTTACGAATTTTGTGCAATATTATTTCTCTCCCAAAGAGAGAGAGAGAAATAATATTGTGCAGATGATGATGATAGATGATGACCATGAAATAAAAAGAAGGGAAATTTCCAAAAACCTTATAAAACGTAGCTTCTGTTTATTTAAATATAAAAAAGAGAAGAGAGAAAGAGATTTGATGCTCACCCTTTGGATATTGATTTACAAGTGAAGTGAGTGTGCAAATTCTATAATGTTTCAAGCTTAGCCTAGGTTACTTCGTCAAGTTTTAACAATTCAAAATAGGAAATGACGAAAGTAACCACTTAGAACTAGGATACTAATTCATTTACAATAGATTTAAGTTCTAAATGTAATAATTCGTATACTTAACGCTAAAATAGTAATTCATTATAATTAATCTACGAGTATATATATATAGCAATTCATTACAAATTCATTCAAATACAAATTCATTTAAATACAAATTCATTAAAAAGTTTTACATAAAAAATGATGGCAAATTCAAATTTGTCCATGGCGCCGGTCTTGCACTTGTGCAACTGAAGAGGAGACGCACATGACTTCGGCGACTGATTTGATGGCTTGAGAGAGTACCACTTGGTCTGGCATGAGTACGCTAGTGCGGGGTGTATTTGGAGCTGGACGCTGGCGATAAGTTTGGCTATTGTTGCGGGTATAGTGGTGATTTTGATGGCGTCGGTTCGGCTGGCGGTACCCTTGTTGGCGGTTGTTTGAGTAGCGATTGGTTCGTTGGTGTTGTCGTTGCTGCTTGTGTTGTTTCGGCTGATGGTGTTGTGCTTGGCGATGTTGGTTTGATGCTTGTCGGTGTTTTGGTTGACTTTGTTGTGAGGGGCGCTTCTGCCCTCTAGCTGTTTTGTTAGGCTTATGGTGCCTTCTTCGTTTGGAGCGTCTATTGGATGAGCTTTGACGATTGGGGGAGGATAGCCGTTCATGCACAGTCGACCTGACTACCTCATCAGAATCTTCGTGTCGGACTAAAGCGGTGGTTGAGGACTCCGGGTGCAGCATGGAGTGGTGCTGGCTGCCACACTTCTTGCAAACAACTTTAGAGTGGCATCTTCGCACCTGATGGCTTCGGGCAAGGCAGTTCATACAATAATCATTGTCTCGGACTACCTTCCTTTGATCTTCCACTCGCATCAGAACGAACTCTGGGCAGAAGCGCAAGGCATAGCTTCTATCACATATGGCACACTGGTACAGTTCCCGAGTGTTAGAGTTGCGACGAGATCTACAATGTAAAACATTGTTAGTAAAGTGTAATGGCATGGTGAAAATGGAAATGATAATGTGCATGTGTAGTAAACGAGTATAAGACGAGATAATTCATTGAGCGCATATATTACTCGTTCTTCAAAGTAACGAATGAGACGAGCTTGAGAAGAGTATTTTAGAGTAGCAAGTGAGAAGAGTTAGAGAATGAGACAACTTGAGTAGGGAATGAGATGAGTTGGAGTATCGAATGAGACGAGTTTGAGTAGAGATGAGAAGGGTAGTATATGATATGAGCACTATAACATTACGTATCTGAATCGAGAAGAGGTAAGTAGCAAAGTTTCACAATTGGTCTTTTAATTATACCAGAAGCTGTTTTAATGTCAGCCACTCTCACGTGACTATCACTACCAGAATGTGTTGTTACGATTCTACCTAACCACCATTCGCTCGGTGGTAGTAAATCGTCCATTACGACAACTAGATCGTCAGGTTTTAAATTGGGAGTGGAGTTTTTCCATTTTTAGCGTTTATGTAGAGATTTTAAGTAATCCTCTTTCCATCTTCTTTCGAATTGCTGATGAATAGCTTTTAGTTTAATCCACCTATTTACAAGAGATAGATTTTCAGAGATTGGTTCGAGTAGAGCCATAATTGGGGAACCTCTAAGAAAATGTCCTGGAGTTAAGGCGGTAATGTCAGAAGGATCTTCAGAGACAGCGAGAATTGAGAACACCTTCGATACGATCTAAAAGGGTCGCAAATTGTTCAAACGTAAATCTGTGTGCTCCTGCTATCCGTTTAAAATGGTGCTTAAAGCTTTTTACAGCTGATTCCCACAAGCCACCCATATGAGTGCATGTGGTGGAATAAAACGCCATTCAAACCCGTGAGTAGAATATTTGCCAGCAATCTCACCGGGAACAGCTTTAATAAAATGCGAAAATTCTCTAAGCAATTTTCTGCTAGCACCAATGAAATTCTTCCCATTATCAGATACTATCCGAAAGGGTAGTCCTCGCCTCCCAACGAATCGAGCAAAGGACGCCTCGAAAGCCACAGAGGAGAGTTCAGTGCATGGCTCTAAATGGATAGCTTTGGTTGCAAAACAAACAAATTAGCAAACGTAACCTTTTAGAATGGGAGCATTTCTCAAAGTGGAACTCTTAATTTCAAAGGGGCCTGCAAAATCAATACCAGTTGTATGAAAAGGGGGAGTCAAAGCGCATCTTTCTGGAGGTAATGGGGCCATAATCTGGGTACAAGGTCCCTTTTTGAAAATTATGCATGTTTTGCACTTATGAATGATGCTTTTCACTCTAGGTTTGAGAGGAGATATATAAAATTCGGTTTGGACCATCCTGCACATTTCAATACACTCTGCATGAGGAAGACATAAGTGTAAATGTAATAAATACAACCGAGAGAGACGAGAATTTCCAGAAACTATCATGGGATGTCATTCATTATAAGGGAGATCTGCGTTGGCCAACCTGCCATTAACACGCAGAATATTGTTATGTTCCAAAAATGGATTGAGTGATTTTAAAGGGCTTTTTGGTGAAATGTCTTTACTATCTTCCAAATCCTTGCATTCCTGTTCATAAAATTTGCGCTGATAGAAATAAATAAGTCCATATTTGGCCGAAAAAGTTTCAGAGTGCGAAGTATTTTTGGGGGATTATTTACTCCTGCTTAAACAATTGTTGTAGAACCGGTATACATATGAGAATACTCTCAGGGCTCTATGGTAAGTAGAAAATGGTTTTAAAAAATCGGTATCTTCTTCTTCAACGGCTACCATAGTTTGTACGTTTGCGCGTTTTCCCATATCTGGGATAGCTATTGGATTTTTCTTGGGCCATTCAGAAGGGGGATTTGTGAGCCATTTGGGACCAGTAAACCATAAAGAGTTGGTTGCTAAATCTTGAGGTCTACAGCCTCTTGTGCCAAGGTCGGCAGGATTGTCATGCGTGGGTACATGACGCCAGACCCCATTTGGAACTAATTCCAATATTTGAGCCGTGCGGTTAGCGACAAATGTTTCCCGTGACCAAGGGGGTTTGGACAGCCAACCTAAAACTATTGTTGAGTCTGCCCATAGGGTTATATTAGAGCAGTTAAACTCGAAAGTGGAGGTAACATAATTAATCAGTTTTGCGAGGAGAACTGCTCCACTGAGCTCAAGTCTTGGTAAACAGACAGGTTGAAGAGGAGCAACCTTGCTTTTTGCAACTAGCAAATTGGAGAACACAACTGACTTTTCGTTTTGACATCTGATATAGACACATGCGAATATGCAGCTTGGGACGCATCAGAAAACCCATGGATTTGCACAGAATCAGTTGGATAATACTGAATCCACCTAGGAATCGTAATTGACGATATGTTTTGGAAATCAGAGACGAGCGTGTTCCATTTTGATTGAGAATCTGGACTTAAGTTTTCGTCCCAATCAATACCTTCTAACCATAACTGCTGCATTAAAACCTTTGATCTAATAATAATTGGTCCTATCCACCCTGCGGGATCGAATAATTGTGCAACAGCTGAGAGAACCATACGCTTAGTCATAGAGGACTTTGTCGAAATTGAGCCAAGCGAATATGAGAACTGATCTGAGAAAGCATTCCATTTCATACCTAAAGTTTTGGTCGAACTTGATTCCTGTAAGCGGAGAAAATCGCAATCATATAAATCTTCTGTTTCAATATTAGAGAGAATCTTTGGATCATTAGCGGTAAGCTTTTTTAGAGGAAAACCAGCTCTTTTAAGAACATCAATCAAATCGGTTTGCTTTTGAATTGTTTCTTCTATGGAAAAACTGCCAGATAAAATATCGTCGACATAAGTCTCATGTCTTAAAATTTTTGCCACCTCAGGATATTTATCTTCGGAGTCTTTTGCCAACTGCAAAAGTGTGCGGATCGCCAAAAACGGCGCACAATAAACACCAAATGTTACAGTCTTAAGTTGGTAATCTTTTATGTGGCCTTCGTCATCTTGACGGAATAAAATGCGCTGATAGGGTCTATCATGAGGATGTACGAGTATTTGTCTGTACATTTTTTGGATGTCTCCACTAAAGACATAAGGGTACTTTCTCCAATTTAAAATTACAGACGTTAAATCTGTTTGGAGAGTTGGGCCGGTATGGAGAACATCATTTAACGAATAACCGGACTTTGTTTTGCGAGATGCATTAAAAACGATGCATTAAAAACAATTCGTTGATTTGTGTTCGGGGCGAACAACAGCGTGATGAGGAAGATAATAGGAGTTGTATTTGTTATCAATACAGACTACTCGAGACGAGCATTCTTCTACATGATCTAATGCGACATATTCGTTTAAAATCGAGCTGTATTCGGTACGTATGTCAAGATCATGAGATAAAGTTTTTTCCATTCGAGCATATTGTGCCAATGCAATGAGACGAGACGAGCCGAGATAAATTGAGTCAACAAATTCCTTCTTAAAAGGAAGCCGAACAATGTAACGCCCATCAGGTGAACGTGAAGTGGTTTTCGTGTAAAATGTTTCACAGAACTGATCTGCTGTGGAAACTTTTGGCACATTTGGAACTTCCTCTAGTTCCCAAAACTTCCTTAACAACTCACTTAATGGATGTTCATTTTTCTCAATGATTGTGGTGGAGAAGAGGTGTACACTTTCGGTTTTAATGGGCCCACTTAAAACCCAACCGAATATAGTTTTGTAAGCGGAAGTATTGCCACAAATATTCTTCTTTATGCCTTCAAGATTTATAAATCTGTCGGCGTCATTACCAAGTATGAGGTCTATTTGTGAGGACTTATTGAAATGTGGATCTGCCAAATCTAGATCTTTGAGATCAGATGGGTGTGCAATTTCAAAGGAAAGAGCCGGCACTGGCTTTGTTACCTTGGGAAGGATAATAGCAGATATAGAGAATCGAACATCACACTTTTTAGAGACGATAGTCAACTCACACTCTTTATCAGAAACTTGTTGTTGACCTCCAACTCCAGAAATTTCAAAATGGCTTGGAATGGTGGGAATTTTGAGAAGATTTCTGATTTTTTCAGATAAAAATGTTCTTTGAGTCCCAGAGTCAATTAACGCTCGCACAGTGAACAGTTACCCAAGATGTTCAATTTGCACTAGAGCAGTTCTTAGGGGAATCATGTCATTATTGGCAGAGAAATTAGCTTGAACATTGGAGCCTTTTTTATTTTACGTTGATGGCTTTTCTTGAAGAGACGAGTAATTTTGTTTTGGGGAGAATTTAGAAGACGATTTATTGGGATTGTACTTATTTTCAGTACCATCTTCGTGAGAAGAAGAATCGTTGACGTGCAGAAGACTGTGATGTGATTTGTGGCAAATAATGCAAGTATTGATACTTTTGCAGTTGATTTTGATGTGAGACGGGGAAAGACAATTCGTGCAAAGTTTATTCTTGAACACAAAACTTAAACGTTGATGAGAAGTGGACATAACGTGCTTGATCTATTCTGAGACGGCTGATTTTGGAATCTATTACAATTCTGAGAAGGGGCAGCGTTATTTTGTTTGAGAAGGGGCAGAGTTATTATTACGAATACTAGAAATTCTCTCAACTACTTCAAATCGATTTACAAGGAACTCATCTAATTGAGCCCAAGTTAGCAACTCTCTGTGGGACTTCAGAGATTGCTCCCAATGAGATAGGGTTTCGTCTGGCAATTTTGTGGAAATGAGGTGAATCAGTTTGGGGTCCCAACTTTCAACATTTACATTGAGAGTTTTCAAAGTACTGAGGCAATCGGAAACGGTAGAATGTATTTTCTGAAGTGATTCGCTACTTTCATTTGTGGCAACTGGGATATTAAATAGGATTTTAAGCTGATTGTCGACCAAAACACGCCTATTTTCATACCTAGCCTTCAGAGCATCCCATGCCAATTTGAAATTATCGTCACACAACGGATATCTTTTGACTATCGCACCGGCAGGACCTCTGGTTTTATTCCTAAGATGATACAGTTTTTGAGCCTGAGACAATTCGGGATGGTCCGCGTAGACCGCCGTGAACATATCACGGAAAGACGGCCATTCTTCGTACCCTCCTTTAAATACCTCAGTATCGCAAGGTGGCACTTTGATACAGACGCTTGACTTTGCGACGGGGGCTTGATTTATAGCTTGCGAAAATGAGGAGGGACAATACTCTGCCTTGCTTTTACATTATTTGCACCTGATATCCTAAGTATATCTAAAATCTGTGATCTACAGTATAGTAGGCCTCGGTGGTTGCATTTAAATTTACCATAGCATTCTCTTTGAAATCTTTGATACCAGCCGCTTTTGGGGAAAGTATTAAATTCTCATAGGCATTTTGAACACGTTGCCATCGTTTTTCTAAATCCTCCAATTTAACCTCTAAAACAGTATCAGTTTGATCAGTAATGTCACTAGCCTCGAATTGAATACAAAAATTTACCAGAAGGTCACATTCAAACAAGAACTTACTTTGCTCTGGACATGTGTGTGCAGAACTGACTGAAGGGCGAGCAGCGCCGTCTGAAATTTGGCTATTTGAGCCTTCGGACGTAGAAGCGTTTAAACTCATTTTGAATAGAGTGCTAAAACCAACAAATTAAGCTTTTTCGAACAAAAGAAAGGGGGAGTTGCTAATAGAAAGAGTTGTAGTTTTAAGGGGTGACTACGAAACCAAAGCAAAAGTTTTAAAGGGTGACTATATAACCTTTAAGAATGAAAGGAGCGGGGACAATTATCCAAAGCAACTTTGTTGAAATTAGCTAAACTTCTAATAAGACGACTTTAAATACTCAAAAAATATTCTCCCAAATTAAAAATCCGAGCAACTTTGTATGTAATGGAAAAAATTGCAAATCCGACCAAATAGCTAAATCGACCAAATTGTTATTTTTGTGAACATGAAGCGAAATTTTGCACAACAAATGAATTCTGCGTTGCAGAAAAACCAATCTATTGAAAAAAATGCGGAGAACTAGCTTCAAATATGCATATACACGACCAAATTAAAAATGAGTCAAAACCGAAAAATAACAAATTCGACCAATTTTTGCAATGTGTTACTTGCTTTGGGTATCTCAGCTCAAAAATTAGAAAAAACAATGGCGATTGCTATAGAAATTAGTGAATTATTAATACCCAAAAATTCGACCAAAAAATAGTCAAAGGCACAATTTCCAAAAATGTTCAAATAATTTTTAAACTCGGACAATTCTAAACAACTTTACCAAAATTTTACAAAAAATATCAGAATGATGAAGGGATCATTCAGATTATCAACAGAAAATAATTATTTAAAAAAATGACCAAATTCGAGAAAATAGTTAAACGTCCAAATTGAGACAATCCGACTAATTGACAACTCTTTTCGGGTTAACACAATCAAATTGTAATAAAATTTCCCGCCAACTAGAGCCTTATTAAAAAAAATTGACCAAAATAATCAAATGACCAGATATTCAAAATCGACCAAATAAGTTTAGATAAAACTGGCAAATTTTCCCAAATATTATGAGTGATATGAGTGAGTTTCTCAAATCTTAATAAATTTTCCCGCAAATTTTGGATTTGAAAATGTTTTGACTCAAAAAGTCAATAAACTAAACCGACCAAAAAAATAGAACAAATTGGGATGATAAAGAACAGTGGCAACTCTATCGCACGTAGTACGATTTGTTGCCTTCCACTTATAATAAATGTTTGACGTGGAGCTGAATTAAAAATTCAATAAAAAAGTTCGACCAAAATTTTTTAATAAATTCGACTAAAAATGAGTAAACAGAACAACTGGCAACTCTAATGTTATAAGCTATGGGTTAAAACTTGATAACAAATAGCTTGCTCAATTCGTGTAATCGGAATTGTAGAAAAAATTTTCGGATCAAAATCCCATAAAAAAGTTACAATATATAAAAATTCGACCCAAATGTCGTAATTTTCGCAAGAATTTATCAAAAAAGGGTAGTAAATTCGCCAACGAATTTACTAACCACTTTTCCGCACAGACATAAATTTTTAAATGTTTGAAAATATTGGTTTTCACTTACCACAAAAAACGAGATGTTTTTTGTATTTTATGGCAACCCAGATAAGAATCAAAAATATTTATGTATATATGAATGTATGTACTATACTACACATGCGGGTTAGTTCAGTATTATTAGTTAAAATACAGTCAACCAAAAAAGTCTACATACACCCTATAAATCTTGAGTTTTAGGGGTAAGGAAGCATTTTCATAAAAATCCAAGTACATAGTTCTATTTCATATCCCTCATAAACAATATTAAATACAACAAAAATATATTCCATAATACGAATAACGGTAAATTCTATAAATATTAAAAAATTAATAGGGAAAAAGTGTACATACACCCCAATGAAATACTGAGATTACCGTACAATTTTATGGAATAAGCCATACAAATTCACATTTTATTGCTTTATCGAACGTCTTTTGTTGTCCATGATATATGTATTTTTGATCAAATAGGAACTTATTTGTGGATTACTTGCCGTTATTTAAGGTCAGTCTTCGGGTATAGCTCGATAAAGCGGACCCTTGCAGATTTCTTTGAGTTTTTCAGTCTGGCAGTTTATAAAACCCCAGAAAATACAGTGGGACTAATAATTCTGAGATCCTAGCATGCTTTGAAGTTGTTCTGATGGATAATATATGCTGCTGAGCTTCGCTAATTGTACGAATTCCTGAGTTTTTCATAAATTGTTTAGTTTTCACAGCATTCCAAAGGTAAAATTAAATGCAGGAGCCTTGGAATTACCTTGTTATAAGGTCCGATGTAATTTTTGGACCTTAACTCAATCAGAAATGCACAACATTTTTCTACAAACCCGCTCCTAAAGCCTCCAAAGCATCAAAATAAAAGCACCACAAAAGAATGCATGAAATTTGTATGAAATTTACACTGTTAACTACTATGATCTCGTATTATGATCGTTAGGGTGACTTAAAGCGCTATAAATGTTGGATACTTTTACTTTACTGATTCAGTGGTTGCTCAAGGATTGTACCAGACCTTATTACTAGGTAATTCCAAGGTTTCTGCATGTAATTTTCCCCTTGCAATGCCGTGAAAACTATAAAATTTATGAGAAAACTCAGGAATTCGTATATTTAGCGAATCTCACGATCATATATTAACCACAAGAACAACTTCAATGCGCTCTAGGATCTCCAAATTATTAGTCTCACTGTAGTTTCTGGGGTTTCATAAACTACCAGACTGAAAAACTCAAAGAAATCGGCAAGGGTCCGCTTTAACGAGCTATACGCAAAATCTGACCTGAAATAACGGCAATTAATCCACAAATATGTTCCTTTTTTGCCTAAAAGTTATCATGAACAACCAGAGGAATTCGCTAAAGCAAGAAAATGTAAAATTTGTAGTGTTTATTCCATAAATTTTACGGTAATATTTATATTTCTTTGGGGTCTATGTACACTTGTTCCCTATTATTTTTTTAATTTTTGTAGAATTTACCGTTATTCGTGTTATGGAATATATTTTTGTTGTATCTAATATTGTTTGTTAGGGATATGAAATAGAACTATGTGCTTGGATTTTCATAAAAATGCTTCCTTAATCTTAAAACCCGATATTTATGGGGTGTATGTAGACTTTTTTGGTTGATGGTATATGCGTTGAAAAAATCATGAAATGTTTTAAAAATTTTAATTTTGGTTGTCTGGGTTATTTCCCCTTGTTCAACGAAAAATTAGTTTTCTCTTATTTTTGTGTTTCTCTATTCTAACTACAGCGCTGGATTGGCGCCTCTCAACGTAGTTAGAATATCCAGCTATTGTATGCTTGCGTGTATATATGATGGGTATATGCTGTGTGTTTGATGGGTAATGATGAATTTTGTTGTTGATATTTCTTGTTATCTCTCTTTCGTTTTATATTTTCTTTTTGTTATGTTGTATAGTGAGCGTCAAAAGACCGTATATGTTGTATTAATACAGTGAGTTTGAAAAGAATGTATAAGGTGATTTAATGTGAAATGAGTGTAATTATTGGGCGCAAATAACGTTTTATTTTTAAATGGTAAATGGAAATTGTAAAAAAAATTTAGAATTTTATGTGTGTACGTGTGTGTATATGTGTGTTGTTTCGCATATATTGTGTAAAATGTGTGTATTTATTTATGTGCATCTTTGTATCGTGTAAATAAATGTAAATAGATTTACTATTTATTGCATTTTTCGATTTCCCACTTTCTTCTTTATGTACTTTTGGAACGCCGTTCTTTTCCTTCTTTTGCACTTATTTAAAGTGTCGGGTTCACTGACCTCTTTTGTACATAGGCACCGCTACTTTGTGGACAGACAATAATAGGCAAAAAAATTTACCGATATTACGTCACTTTTATATGGACGGACAGCTTTTTCACTACTCACACACAAACACTGTAACACAATTTCCACTAATTTTAACTTTAACTTTCAAAGTTTAGCACCTTCTTTTTGCACACACTGTACTTTTTCTTTGATATATGGTTTGTTGTTGTTAGTTTAGTATGTTATTTTTTATGCTTAGCCAAACACAAATCACTTGAACATGCAGGTATGTATGTATGTACATATATATTCTTGTAGAATATTGCAATTATTTTCGTTAATTCGTACGTAAAATTTTATGGGTTATTGCTTTTCGCTCTTTTGGGATGTATGTACATATATATGTATATTTTTTTTGCACTTTGCACTGATTTTTTTTCTCACTATGTTTTGTGTTTGGCTTTCACTTCACTTATGGGGAGAATAATAAAAAAGTTGTATCACTTACCGAACCGCAGGTATAAATGTATGTACGAGAAGTATGATGAAGTTACCTCATAGTTGTTGCTGTTTATAACAAAAGATCACTGCTTCTTTGTGAACGGTTGCGGAGGACCATGAATAAAACTGAGTGGAGAGGGGGATTCCAAATCAATATGTAAGGAAAACGGTAACCAACAGGAATCCGACCTTTACAGTGGACTGTATCTAATGTTACGAATTTTGTGCAATATTATTTCTCTCAGGAATTCGTATATTTAGCGAATCTCACGATCATATATTATCCACAAGAACAACTTCAATGCGCTCTAGGATCTCCAAATTATTAGTCTCACTGTAGTTTCTGGGGTTTCATAAACTACCAGACTGAAAAACTCAAAGAAATCGGCAAGGGTCCACTTTAACGAGCTATACGCAAAATCTGACCTGAAATAACGGCAATTAATCCACAAGTATGTTCCTTTTTTGCCTAAAAGATATCATGAACAACCAGAGGCATTCGCTAAAGCAAGAAAATGTAAAATTTGTAGTGTTTATTCCATAAATTTTACGGTAATATTTATATGTCTTTGGGGTCTATGTACACATGTTCCCTATTATTTTTTTAATTTTTGTAGAATTTACCGTTATTCGTGTTATGGAATATATTTTTGTTGTATCTAATATTGTTTGTTAGGGATATGAAATAGAACTATGTGCTTGGATTTTCATAAAAATGCTTCCTTATCTTAAAACCCGAGATTTATGGGGTGTATGTAGACTTTTTTGGTTGATCAAAAATCATGAAATGTTTTAAAAATTTTAATTTTGGTTGTCTGGGTTATTTCGCCTTATTCAACGAAAAATTAGTTTTCTCTTATTTTTGTGTTTCTCTATTCTAACTACAGCGCTGGATTGGCGCCTCTCAACGTAGTTAGAATATCCAGCTATTGCTTTAGCTGTTTGCCGCTATTAAAGTAGATATGTAAGCTTGTGTGTATATATGATGGGTATATGCTGTGTGTTTGATGGGTAATGATGAATTTTGTTGTTGATATTTCTTGTTATCTCTCTTTCGTTTTATATTTTCTTTTTGTTATGTTGTATAGTGAGCGTCAAAAGACCGTATATGTTGTATTAGTACAGTGAGTTTAAAAAGAATGTATAAGGTGATTTAATGTGAAATGAGTGTAATTATTGGGCGCAAATAACGTTTTATTTTTAAATGGTAAATGGAAATTGTAAAAAAAATTTAAAATTTTATGTGTGTATGTGTGTGTTGTTTCGCATATATTGTGTAAAATGTGTGTATTTATTTATGTGCATCTATGTATCGTGTAAATAAATGTAAATAGATTTACTATTTATTGCATTTTTCGATTTCCCACTTTCTTCTTTATGTACTTTTGGAACGCCGTTCTTCTCCTTCTTTTGCACTTATTTAAAGTGTCGGGTTCACTGACATCTTTTGTACATAGGCACCGCTACTTTGCGGACAGACAATAATAGGCAAAAAAAAAATTACCGATATTACGTCACTTTTATATGGACGGACAGCTTTTTCACTACTCACACACAAACACTGTAACACAATTTCCACTAATTTTAACTTTAACTTTCAAAGTTTAGCCCTTCTTTTTGCACACACTGTACTATTTCTTTGATATATGGTTTGTTGTTGTTAGTTTAGTATGTTATTTTTTATGCTTAGCCAAACACAAATCACTTGAACATGCAGGTATGTATGTATGTACATATATATTCTTGTAAAATATTGCAATTCTTTTCGTTAATTCGTACGTAAAATTTTATGGGTTATTGCTTTTCGCTCTTTTGGGATGTATGTACATATATATGTATATTTTTTTTTTGCACTTTGCACTGATTTTTTTTCTCACCATATTTTGTGTTTGGCTTTCACTTCACTTATGGGGAGAATAATAAAAAAGTTGTATCACTTACCGAACCGCAGGTATAAATGTATGTACGAGAAGTATGATGAAGTTACCTCATAGTTGTTGCTGTTTATAACAAAAGATCACTGCTTCTTTGTGAACGGTTGCGGAGGACCATGAATAAAACTGAGTGGAGAGGGGGATTCCAAATCAATATGTAAGGAAAACGGCAACCAACAGGAATCCGACCTTTAAAGTGGACTGTATCTAATGTTACGAATTTTGTGCAATATTATTTCTCTCCCAAAGAGAGAGAGAAATAATATTGTGCAGATGATGATGATAGATGATGACCATGAAATAAAAAGAAGGGAAATTTCCAAAAACGTAGCTTCTGTTTATTTAAATATAAAAAAGAGAAGAGACAGAGAAGAGAGAAAGAGATTTGATGCTCACCCTTTGGATATTGATTTACAAGTGAAGTGAGTGTGCAAATTCTATAATGTTTCAAGCTTAGCCTAGGTTACTTCGTCAAGTTTTAACAACAAAACAGCAACAAAAAACAGAAACAAAAACAGCTATTTTTTCGCTTTTCAAAAGAATGAAAGCTTTCGTTCGCCATACAGAGACAGGCTGTTACTTATGCTATCCCTAACCTAACTAAATGTATATATAACAAAAAAAAAAAAAAAACAAAAAATAATAAACTAAATACAAAAATAAAATACGAATTCCTATGCAATTAATAAGGATTTTAGACAGAAGGAACTGTATGAAGGATTTCTATCCTCTGTGAAGGAGAAACATCTAGGTAGAAATCTGGACACACAACTGAAGCTAAATCCAAAGTTAAGTCAATGCCTATAGCGGAAATATAATTGGTACTGTCCCATTTAAAAGTGGATTCAGTAGTGGGATTCTGTAACTCATTTTTGCTGTTACCGACAAAAATCGGTAAAATTAAATAGCAAAATTATGACCAAAAAACGGTAGAGGCTAGCGACTAATTTTTATTCATCGTTAACTTACCGAAAAATGTCGTTAATTATTGAAATTATAAGCATTTTAATTTTACCGACAATTATCGATAACAGCAAAAATGAGTTACAGATCGGAAAGTTTCCTGAACTAAGGAGTTTGAATCTCTAAGAAGTCGATTCACATAATTCTTAACAGCTTGCATGGCATACACCGAAATGGAAGTAACTCCCGCAATGCCGCATATATTGTGGTTAGGAAAACGTTTATTAAAGCTTTAAAAAATTTTCCCTACACATAGTCTAAGTATTTTTCTTTCAAAAACTTTCATTTCTTTCCGTTGGAGAAATTTTGAACCAAATGGGAAAGGCACTACATACATATTTGCATTAAACATATATGTTTCATATAAATAAACAAATGTCGAAAAAGTAACGCACCCATTGTTTATAAGTTTTGTTTAGATTGCATTTCGACATTGTAATATAGAATTTGCCGTGTGATGTTCCATATTCTATTACGATGACATGAATCTCGAAGTTCTTCTCAAAAATTCTAAACCAATTTAGACCATTAATTGAAGAATACATGTTAATTTTTAGACATAGAAATGAGAAAATTCCTGCCACGAGCTTAGACAGGCTTAAGTTCCCATGAACTGGCAGCATTTATTTTTACTAAGTACCATGTATTTTGTCGTAAATCAAATAACACTCGCTATTTTCTACCAATATCCTTAAATAATTTGTCTTTACTGTTCGTTTCCTAAACAATATTACTCACTTCTGTAAAAGAATTTACAATACCATTTTTACAAAATTTCTAACAATAACATTATATTTGTTTGTTAAGTTACAAACCTTTTTAATTTTTTCTTTTTACAAATGATAAGGTAAGTATATTTGTGTTTTTGTAATTTTTCAAGATGTGGTTTTATTTGTAACTCCAGTTGTTTTTTTTACAAACCTTGTTAATTAGTGTTTTAGTGTTGCCAAATGATAGATTTTAGTTTTTTTTTTAATCTATAGTATTTCAATTGTGGTGTTATATTTGTAATTCAATGCTGGTATGTATGTGTGAGTGTTTCTGTACAATTCAATATGGTTTTAGGTAGTTTTAAGGTTTTTTTTAGCACAAGTTTTAGAATAACTAGGCTTTAATTTAGAATATGTTTATACACAAGTTTTTAGGTGCAATATTAGGGTAATTTAATATTTAGTTTTAAGTAGTTAAATGGGGCAACAAAAATGGGTGCAATATAGATAAGTATTTTAGTTTTTAACTTATTTATATTATTTATTATTTTAATTAGTTTTAAGTGGGCTTTTTCAATTCTTGTTATGTTATATAGTGTGATTCTGTGAGTGTATGTACAAATATGTAGGAAGTTTTAATGTTTTAACAAAAGTGTTGCTTTGTTCACTACTGTTTTAAACAATTTTTATGTTTGTTTTTGGTTTGTGTTGTTAACAATTTTAGTTTTAACAATGTATGTGTTTTGTTCACTTTGTGTTGTTTTATAATTTTATGTTTTTTTACAAACTTTATGTTTCTTCAACGTTTCGTTTTTATTTGTAAGTGCGGGGGAAGCGAGCGCTTGAAATGCCGATAATAGACTAGTCTTCTCTTTGCTGCCTGATCGCTTTTAAAGCATAATTATGTTTTCCAATATTTTTGGAAGGCAGCAAATGGAATAGACTAACAATTGCAGCTACATGCATGTACATATGTATGCTTGCAAACCGCTAGCCTGCAGTAAATAAAAAATGAAACAAAGAACAGTGACTCGCCAGATAATCATGGTCGTGACCATACATTCTCCCCCCACAGTGACACAGTGTTATTCCCTGCTTTCCGACAGCTCAGCTTCTTTCCATGTTTTTGATGGGACCACTGATGACGAAGTCCAATGGCGTCTCATACCCGTAAACGTCGCCCAGTCCAGTGAACAGTCGGCCCTCTCTGCTAATGGCTGATTCCAGCTCAATCGGGAGGTTACCTCTGGGATCAACGTCTGCCAGCCGGTTTGTGGGGAAATCCTTTGTAGGGTCTTCAATAATCGGATCGTTGTATGGCCGGTAGGGGAGCTCATTGGAGATTAGAGCGTTTATCTTCAGAACCCAGGTCTCGCTGTTGTTACGGCTCATGATCTTAAATGTCGTGAATCGCCTATCCTTGTAAAGGAAGGACCTCAAGCCCAGGCGTCTAAAAGAGGAATAAGATATCCTCGACATCGTTGCCCCTTGAAGAATAAGAGCTCTCAGTGTTGCGTACGTCTCCATCCCTTCGGCCACCACAGGTACCATAGCGGTTGGTATAAACACCAGCTCCCAGGTGAATTTTATAATAGTTTCGGGGATATTTTGTGGCGGTTCCTCAATCTGTGATGCGCCGTGTAAGAGCGTGTGATGGCGGAGGTCACATTTGTGGCCGCTCGTTAATGACGTGCAGTCTGGGGCGAGGTGGCTCTTGGCAAGGCAGTTACGACAGTAACTCCTCCTCTCCACTGTATCATATCGCTGATACGGTGACATGTTGATGAAACGACGACACGAACTTAACGCGTGGTCGCCCTGATATACACCGCAAGCATGTTGCCAGAAGCTGGGGCGGTCACGGCGGTTATCTTGCTGGCGACGGCGCTAGGACGAACTGCTTCTCTGTGGTTGCTGGTGAAGTTGCTGACGAAGGTTCCCAGGTGGCCGAGATCGGGGTCGTTGGGTTGTTCGTGGAGCAACGCTAACTGGTGACATGTTGCGCTCCTGCCATATCTGAAAACAGGGAGAGGCGAGTACCAAGATTTTTACAAGTAAGGGGTCCGACTAGTCAGTCGGTAAATAATTTGACGACTTTCGTTATGGGTCGAGTTACTATTCCTCCAATAGTACGTATATCTACAACTCTGACATTGGTGTCTACCCCGTGATATGTTTTGTCGACTCTTCCCATTTTCCACTCATTGGGAGCCAGTCTGTCGTCTTTAATGACTATTACATCCCCCTCTTTTAAGTTATCTTGCTGACACACAGTGGAAAAAAATACCGATCTAGCGCGCCAAAAGTCAAAAAAATCACATACGCCAATTTAAAAATGCAACATACGCCAAAATGAATGCAACGGCATTTAAAATAATTTGTTTTGCATCAGTCTTAGCGGAATGACGGTCCGTTTTTGGACGACATTTTTTTAACTAGTTTTCATAATATAGTTTAGTAGTAAATTTGTGATGGTCGCATGCACTCTTCCTACAAAGTAATTTTAAAGCTTTATTGAATTTAACATTTCGTGAAGCAGGTGATTTAAAAAATGTTGAATATAAGATGTTATTTATTGCAACTCGGATTTTACACTTAAAACATGTGACGTCCGATTTTTTTCCAAATTGAACACTTTGTTAAAGCAATTACTAAGGAGTGTCGCGGGATGGCGCGTAAATTTTTTATTTTATTTTTAGTACACATCGTTCTTAACTAATTTGTAAAATTTTAGCTGCAACAAACTGCAACATTTTATTTTATTACTATTTTTATAAATATCATTTTTTATGTAAAAATGCTGAAATTAGAGCGGTGCCTTTCTATGAGGGCCATATCATTGCGTGTGCCTGTGCCGAAAATTCTCCGTCGGAATATTTTATACCACCAACGAAGACTAAATGTCAACTTTCAGCTATATCGGTTGGATAATATGGCTAAAACCTCCAGAATTACCGGAATCGGTGGTACCGGTCTATGGGGGCTATATGGAAACGTGGTCCTATACCAAAAATGTTTATAGGAGTGTATGCATAACCCCCACGGAGACTAAATATCAAATCCTAGCCGTTTCGGATGGATAATGTGGTAGAAATCTTTAAAATACCGAAAATCGATAGGTACCATTCTACGGTAAAAATACAAATTTACCAAATGTATTAATAAATGAAGAAAAATTGTCAATTTATAGCTGTTCATATCGAATTTATGGACAAACATACAATAAAACATAGACTTTTACTTTTGGCGCGCAAAATCGGTACTTTTTTCCACTGTGTGACATTTCCATTTAGTTCTACGGTGTAATTCCCTCAAGTCTCTAATTTCCATCTCTGACAAAAATTGTGGGAAATAATCTTGAGCCTTTTCCATCTATTTGATAAGTTTATGTCGCAAACTGAGAAATCAGTTTCGGGTGGGGCAAGCATTGGCGTCAGTGTTGCCGTTCGAAAATTTTTTTCGGCTCAAAATTTTCCTAAAAACGGCCCAACATTAAAACTTAAAACAAAAATATATATTTCTCATAGATACCTTTTACTACTTTTAGAAAAATAGAAAAAAATATTGTCTATTTTTACGTAAAGGTAATATGTCGCAAAAAATTTTCTGAGATATAATGATTGGAAGGCAGCAATTTATTGCGAGTTGAATGTAGCATTATAAACTTTAAGTGCGTGTTTCTCGAAACGGCGTTTTTGAAGTCGGTACCAACGATAGCTCTAAAACGAATTGACCGATCTTCATATGACCTTATTATATTATTCATGTGAGCTTATTGAATACAACAAAAGGCTGCCTTTAAGCGAGACAATTCTTTTGCCCAATTTTTTGACAAAAACAGCCAATTTTTTTCGTAAAAATCGAAATTTTGACTTTGACAGCTCAAAAATTTTTTAAAAATATTTTTTTTAATTCTGTTTTATTAGGTTCCTAAAACGCTTACAAAAATATACTATGATCGGCCCATCCGTTTTCGAGATATCGTTGGCACCGCAAAACGCTTTTACCTCAAGAATATGCTCTATTTTTCAACAACAAAAATTCCAAAGATATTATAAGATGTGGTCTTTGAGATGAAAGAAAGTATATTTTCACCGAGTCTAAGCAAATTCCAATCTGTTACTGTTAAATCGGGGTCACATTCTACAAGCCTGGGAAAATGTAATACCTGGTTCATAATAGGCAAAACTTCGTTTGAGGTTACCTTATATGGAATTATTGTATTTATTGGTTTAAGGGCCATTTTTACATCCTTCCTTTTACTATTGGATGGATTTGAAAACGCAAAAGAAAAAAATTTTGATGCATTAAAAGTGTAATTTTCACACTAAACGTTAATACAAAGAAAGTCCTCCTTCAATTGTAATCATTACATTCAACTTCAAGTTAGCCAAAACGCTATAAATCTGTACGCAAAATCCAAACTATAACAAAAGAAGAGTTGTAATAAAGGGGGGTATTTGGGTCACTTTTATAGTCTCTTCTCTTATTGTTTTGATTTTATTTATTTTTTATAAAAAAAACAATTTGAGTTGACACTCGGATATACATAGGATAAACCTGAACTATCTGCTTAAAATTCATTCTTAAGGATGTTAATTATAGGTAAAATATATGCCAAAAATAGAAAAAAAAACCTCTAGCTTGGCATGATTCCGATGCCACCAAATTATTATGAACTTTTTTTATTTATGAACACAAAGCATAAATCTTTACCATATTCTTAAGTATCATGAAAAATATATTTCAAAATCCGGGTAACTAAAAGTTAAAAGTGACCATTAAACTGCTAGGAGGACCTTCTTGGCATTAAGTTTTAATGTGAAAATTATATTTTTAATGCCACCAAATTGCTTTATTTTACGTTTTTAAATCCATCCAATATTTTATAAAATATAGTTTAAAAATGGCAGCCCATCGGCCCAAAATTAAAAATTATTTTTTATTCAGCCCAAATATGGGCCGAAATGTCCAAAACGGCAACACTGATTGGCGTGCCAATCAAAAAGTGACCGGGTGTTAGTGGAGATAGGACGTTTAGATCTTCGCTAGCAGAACTGAGGGGTGTAGAATTCAGAAATGCTTCAATCCGTATTAAAATAGTAGAAAGTTCCTCAAATGTAAAGTTAATTTTCGGAATTGATTTACGCAAATGGGTTTTAAAGGATTTGACACCTGCCTCCCAAAGACCGCCCATATGGGGAGCTCCAGGAGGAATGAATTTCCAATTAAAATTTTGATGTATGTTTTGATGAATAGCAGAGTTTTGTAGAGTCTTGAAAAAAGCGAGTGTTTCCTTTTTAAAAATTTCCGCAGCTCCCACAAAATTTGTACCATTGTCTGAGTAAATAGATGATGGGCAGCCGCGCCGACCAATAAATCGGGAAAATGCTGCTAGAAATGACTGAGTTGATAAATCGCTGGTGGCTTCGAGGTGCATAGCTTTTGTCGCGAAACAGACAAAAACACAGACGTAGCCTTTGGTGATCAAACAAGCTCTACCAGTGAAGTTTTTGATGTACATAGCTTTTGTCGCTCTACCAGTGAAGTTTTTGATGTTGAATGGTCCAGCGAAATCCACCCCTGTTGTGTTGAATGGACGTGACAATAACGTCCTTTCGGGGAGTAGTGATGCCATTATTTGCTTTTGAGCTTTTAACTTTTGTACAATACACATGGTTTGCAGTTGTTGATAACCTTTTTTAACAACGGCTTTTGTCTGAATATCCCGAATTCAGATCTCAAAATACGTGTTAGTAAATGGTTTCCACCGTGTAACTTAGCTTTGTGTGAAAATTCAACAATCAAATGTGTCAACTTCGCATTGTAGGGCAGAATAATAGGATGCCGCTCATTGTAGGTGAGTGCCGACGATTGTATGAGCCTACCATTCGCGCGCATAATGCCTTTTGCATCTAGAAAAGGATTCAAGGTTAGCAAAGAACTGCTTGATGATATTCGAGAGCGCTTTTGTAAAACATCGCATTCATCGGGAAAGTAAAATTTCTGGGTTCGTATAATCGCGTCCCGTTTTCCGTTTTGAATTTCCTCTGCTGTAAGCTCCATCGATGAAACTCGAAGATGCTGTCTTTTTTTTTTTTTTTTTGTTTATTTATTGTGTTTTTATAATTCAGTGCATACTACAATAAACAATAGTTTTTATAATTATATTTACAAATATACAAAAACCTAAATTTAGGTGCTCTAGTATAATCTTATATTCTAATTGAGTAAATTTTGTAATAAATTATATTCTACAAGGAAAATAATATTGTGAATTGTAATGAAAAAGTTGACAAAAAACATTACACATTTATATTTGTTTTTGATAAAAAGGAATTGTCAGGAAAATAAAAATTAAGTTAGTGTTATGTATGCCACCAATATTGTATGCGTTTGTTAGGGTCAGCCCAATTTTTATATCTGTCTGGGATGCTTATATCGAATCTGGTGTTATTATTATCACTTCTTAAATAGTCTATCGATTTATCTGTGGCTCGTCTATATACATGATAGAATAAAGGCACTCCATCATCTCTGTTCATGTAATGCATACTGTCTAGAAACACAAAGGATTCTGGTGGTACAAATCCATTCAATATGGAATTTTTTATATATTCAAAATCCGTGTAGAATGGAGCCATCATTAGATGAATGTTAGAACAATTTGTACATCTATCAATATGCTTTCTAATCAAATTGATTATGAAGTTGTCTACTCTGCTTATATTCGCGTTGTTGTATATAGTCTTATTTGAGATGTATTTAAGGTAATTGCTTTCAGGGGTTCTATACATGTTTGTACAACATCTAATACACTTACGTTCAAATACACGAATTTTCTCCATGTATGATGGGGAGATATTGAACCACATAGGGCATCCGTATGACAAAATGGGTCTGATCAACGTTTGGTACATAAGTATTTTGACTTTTTTTGAAACTGTGTCTGATTAAAAATAATTTTTATACATGAAAAACGCATTTTTGGCTTTATCTATTATTTTGAGGACATGTTCGTTAAAGTAAAGAAACTTATCTAAATATAGGCCCAGATATTTAACTACTTCTTTGTTAGGAATGGTCTTATTTTCATATTTTGATTTTAACCCAAAACTTTTCCAATGACGTCTTATATTGCTGTTGCATTTGTTTACTGGTTGCCTGAAAAGAATTGTTTCGCATTTGTCGGTATTGATTTTCATATGCCAATCTCTAGTATATGATTCTATAATGTCGAAAGAAGATTGAAGTTGAATATTTATGTTTTCTATGGTGCAGTTGGAAGTATAAATTATGATATCGTCTGCATAAGCAATAATATCGTTTAATTTGTTTATGATGTCGAAAATATACAAGTTGAAGAGGGTAGGAGCATTGACAGTTCCTTGTTGCAGCCCATTGACTATTTTATATATTTTACTTTGACTGGTATTGTTATGAAGATGCTGTCTATTTTCACCGGTATTCCGCCAAAATCTTAAAGCATTAGCATATGTTCGATAAAATTTTTTATAGAGAGAATTTGTACAGTTTTTGCTTCTAGATTAGTTTCTTCATTAACTTCCTTTAATGGCCAACTGGATTTCTGTAATTTTAACCAGTGTGGGCCATGCCACCATAAAGGCCTGCGTACATAAGCTGCCTTGCCTGCTTACCTTGCTTACTTCTGATAAAAGAATAAAAAAGAAAAGGGCAAAATTTCCTCTGCCTTCTTTATTCTTTTATTTTTATTATGTCACAAATGAATCAGGAAAGCAAGGCAATCAGGCAGAGCAGCTTATGTACGCAGGCCTTAACTGATGACTATTTAGTTCATTAGGCGAGCACCCGCGACCAGCCATGTCTGCTGGGTTATCCTCTGAGTTAATATGATGCCAATTTTCGTTCCCCACATTGTCTAAAATCTCTGATATTCTATTTCCGACGGAAGTTGACCAATGCAAGGCGGTTTCTTGAGCCAGGCTAGGACTATTGCAGAATCAGTCCAATAGTGTAATGAAAAGTTTGAGATTTGAAGATTTTTAAAGATTGTATGCGTCAACTTCGACAGTAAAACGGCTCCGCATAATTCCAGCCGTGGAAAAGAGATCTTCTTGATAGGCGCAACTCTAGTTTTGGCCGTTAGCAAAAAAGTTTCAATTTCGCGACTCTATTTTTCAATCCTTATGTACAAGGCGGCTGCGTAAGCACTCTCTGAGGCGTCGCAAAATCCATGTATTTCGCTGTTTGTGTCTGATGAGAAATTAATCCATCGTGGTATTTTCAAGTGTTCTATCTCGCAACAATTTTTCACGAAGTTTTTCCAATTTAACATTGTAAGGGGTTTTAGAATATCATCCCAGGTTATCTTATCTAGCCATACTTGTTGCATGACTAATTTCGCTACCACTACAATAGGCGCGAGCCAACCACAAGGATCAAATAATTTCGCGATCGTTGAAAGTACTTCACTCTTTGTATAAGAATCCTTATTTTCCATGTCTGGAGGGTTGAATGTGAAGAAATCTCCTGAGATATTCCAACGTATCTCTAAGGTTTTTGTAGATGCATCCTCAGAAATATCGAGTAAGTTTACAGGAAGTAATTTTTCCGCTGGTAAATCATTAATAATCGCAGAAATGAGTTCTTTTCGAGACTTTATTGTATCTTGTAAAGTGTGCCTTCCGGCTAACACATCATCGACATATAAATTTTCTAATATTTTTTTATGCTCGAGGGTAAGTATCCTTTATGTCTTCCGCTAGTTGTATTAGATTTCGCAGAGCTAGAAAAGGTGCGCAATTCACTCCAAAAGTGACCGTAAGTAATTCGTAGTCCTCAACAGGATCATTGAGAGATTTTCTAACTAGAATCCTTTGGAATTGGGTTTGCTTGGGGTTCAATAATATTTGCCGATACATTTTTGTCACATCGGCATTAAAGACATATCTGAAGAATCTCCATTTCAGTACTTGTAACACAATATCCTGTTGTAAGATTGGTCCAGCAAATAAGTTATCATTCAGGCTCTTCTTGTTTGATGTTGGACTCGAAGCATTGAAAACAACCCTAAGTTCCGATGTGATCTTCTCGGATCTGATAACCGCATGATGAGGTAGGCAATAGTTCGGAGCTTTGCTAATGTCCTATGCAGATATCTTTCGCATGTGTACTAGCTCAAGATATTCCTTAATTTCAGTAGTTTTCATTAGCTTTCTTTCCTTCCTGTAGAATTGCGCCTAGACGTCAAAATCCTCTCATTTAACTTCTTGTAGTGTTGAACTGGGAGGCTGTGGCCGACCAAATGTTATCCACTCTCTGTCACACACCAACACAGTGCGCTGGAAACTCATAGTGCATCTCTGGACTGAGTGACACATATTTGATAGCGATCTCCTACCAAAACAATGGTGAGATCCCATAACACCGGGGTGTAATGCGACCTCGTGCCTATCGGTGTTCCAAGGTTTGCAGTTAGGGTACCAACTGTGTTCGAACGGAGCCTCGCTCGATACCTGGGCACCTCAGCGAGTAGTTAGCGCCCTAGTCATGGTAGTGGAGGGCTATGCCATGGCTGTCCTCAGCTCCCCCATAAAATCATATTCTCATGGATACTCAAATTAACAAACAAAAAAACCCCAATCCCGATTCACCCTCATCATCGACCATTGCTATGCACCCGGACAATGTTGAACCTCGTGCGAATACCCAATTCCTGGGCGGGGACGTCAGGAGAAAGACACTGGACAGTGTTAGCGACGCCATAAATAAGCAGATCAGGGAATTGCTCGACCTCCTGAGGGACAACGAGAGTCTCCGACTAAGTCAGGAGAGCCCCCCTCCATTGGACTGGGAGAGTTGGGAGGATGATGAGATGGATATTACAATTATCCCATCTCAATCATACATCGCCACTCTCTCTTGTGCCCTGGAGAGCTCTAACCTCACGGTTGGGGATCCTGCTCCCTCAGGGGCTGAAGTGTCGGTCGGTTCCGACAAACCTCCCCTAAACAGGCAGGATGCCTTGGTAGAGGATGCTGTGGAGGAGGATACGACGACGGCCTCCTCCATGTTTCCCTCAATCAAAGCTAATAAATCTCGGCAGAAAAAGGATAGATACAATTACCGCAGAGCTATCTTTTACTGTCAGAGGTTTATTGGCAAATACCCCTCCGAGGTTAGCCAGTCGGAATTTAGGGAAATTGGCCTGAAGATCCGATTTGTGAGGCGTTTCGAACGAAAAATACCCTCACATTGAAAAGATCTTCCTACCAATTGACAAAATTCCGACCCCTGTAGAGGCTGCAGTCTCCAGCCCAGCGGCTGAGACAAGGGCAACCTCTACAGGGAAAAATACAAATCCGGTACTGTCAAAAAGTTCGAGTCCTTTGCGGACGTCTTTGACGACCGCGGTAGGATTGAGCAGGTTGGATTCACTGGCCCCGAAGACGACGGAACGTAAGGGAAACACTGGTGTGATCCGAAGTCGGCGCAGGGAAGGTTGCAGCCACAAGCTAGACAGCCGCCAAAGGTACCGCCTATGTCGACTGTCTCGTCGGTGGCTGCCATCGAACCTGCCGGGATAAAGAAAAGTGCAGATCTAGTAGGGGCGACTATGCAGAGGGCTGGGCAACAGACCACTGTAAAGCCATCGTCACCTACTAGACCTCACTCTTCTGATGTGAAGGGTGGTGCTGGCACTGTGAAAGGCCATGGGGTGGTGGCGGGAGATGGACCATCGACCTCTAAACAGAGCGGATACTCAAGGACATCTGCGCAGGAATGCGTTAAGAGGGTCAGGTCCTCTGAGGATCCGCATCCTGTTGCCAAGAGGGAGGTGGATCGTCGACCGACTAACCAAATGGACCCGCACTCACAGGGGACCGGTCATATGAAGACAGTAGGGGCTCAACCGGGGAAGGCCAATAAAGCTGACAGGAACCCGAAGCCAGCGAGCCTAGAAGGGGTGATCGCCCCGGAGAATCTCCGAGTGGCGATCATCGATAAGGCTGATCTTGATGGAAGGATCAGCGACACACACTGGATCGCAGTGGAACGCCTTCTCAGGAAGGCCATCACCTCCGATGAGGTTGACGCCAGAAAGACCGGCTTCGGCAGGGCGGTTATCCAGAGGGGAATCAGAATCCTCTATTGTCAGGATGAGGAGTCGAGAGACTTCCTCATCCAGTTAATAGAGGGTGCTGGTGACCTCTGGGACGGCTGCAGGCTGGCTGCTGTCCCTGTTGAGGAGATACCCAGGAGGATCGTAGCCACAACGTGGGTGCCTCCTCCTGACTCTGATGCAGGGGAAGTAGTCAAAATGCTGAGGAAGCAGAACAGGGGTCTTTCTGTGGATGGCTGGAGGCTTCTTAAGATTTTTAAGGAGTGGGACGGCATGGTGATGCGATTCACCATTGACAGTGAGAGTGCTGACTACATCAGAGACTGTGGGGGAGTGCTGTTCTCCGGTTCCGGTGGACTTCGGTTCCGGTTCTCGAGGTCGCATTAAGGTAGTTCAGCAGCATGGCCTTCGGGTGCTACAGATCAATCTGCATCACTGTAAGGCTGCGGCTGCTGAACTCCTTCTCTCCCTCACAGACTCTGCAGTAGATATTGCTTTGGTCCAGGAACCCTATTTATATAAAAATGGGGTTTCTGGACTAAACAATAAGCATTTCTCACTATTCTTTACGAATAATGGAGACAAGGTAAGAACCTGTATTGTAGCTAGAAAAAGTCTAAATCTTATTCAACTCTACAATTACAGTGATGGCGATAAGACTGTAGTGAGGCTAGACGAAGTTACCGGCAGGGCTTTAGTTCTGGCCTCGGTCTACATGCCGCACGAGGCACCCGACCCACCAAGCGGATTGGTGCGCAAACTAGTGGAGGAGACGACGGGCAGATGCAGGTTAGTGATGGGCTGTGATGCAAATGCTCATCACTTCCACTGGGGAAGCAAAGACAATAATGCGAGAGGTGAGTCCATATTCGATTTTATTTTAACTAATAATCTACGAGTAGGTAATAGGGGTAATACTGCCACCTTCCATAATAGGGTAAGAGAGGAGGTCATTGATCTCGCCCTTACGAATATGGAAGATACAGCCATAGCGGACTGGAGAGTATCGGAGAAGTGCTCTTTTTCAGATCAAAGAGCGATACACTTTCAAGTCCACTATGGAAGTAAAATGCAACCGCCTCATAGGAATCCAAGGAGGGCAAACTGGGAAAACTACAACTCCCTTGTTTTCTCGAGGTTGTGCGAGTTCCCTGAACCACGCACAACGGAGGAAATAGATGGCCAAGTTGCAGATCTTACGCGTGTCCTCCAGGGTTGTTATGAGAAGTCTTGCCCATTATCTTATCCTGGTAGGAGAACTCAACCAGTTTGGTGGAACGAAGAGTTAGCCAATCTTAGGAAGAATAGCCGGAAAGCTTATAATAAAGCTAATAACACTAAAGTTGATGCCGATTGGGATCTCTATAGGGAGAGCTTCAATAGGTATAAAAGTGAAATCAGGAAGGCTAAGAGAAATTCGTGGATTAGCTTTAGTGAGTCTATAGAGGGTGTTAATGCAGCAGCTAGATTCCGTAAGGTGATTTCAAAGGATCCTAAACCCATTGGGAGCATCAAGCGGGATGATGGTACCTGGACCAACTCTGCTCTAGAGACTTTAGATCTGCTGACAGGAACCCACTTCCCTGGGAGTGAGGATGCCTGCTCGAGTAACCCCTGTGTGGACGCGAGTGGGACCCATACCTCAGAGGAGTTGGAACTTGTTGACAGGCTAGTAAGCTATCACAAAATCTCATGGGCGATTAGTACTTTTCAGCCCTACAAGTCTTCATCACCGGATGGTATTATTCCAGCGATGCTTCATAACGCACCTGCTGTTTTGATAACCATTCTTCAGAAGATCTTTAGGGCATGTCTACGACTATCGCACATTCCGGCATTGTGGAAAGAGGTAACAGTGACCTATATTCCCAAAGCTGGGAAACCAAGTCACTCGTTGCCGAAGGACTACAGGCCGATTAGTCTCTCCTCCTTCCTTTGGAGGACTTTAGAAAGGTTATTAGATATAGAAATAAGAGCTTTCATGGGCCAATACCTTATAAGTAATTCACAGCATGCTTATTGATTAAAAATGTAACTAAAGCGGATATACACAACACTTGAATTGTGTTAACCTAGATAGCTTTACAATTTCTTGTAAACTACCCAGATTCTTTATTGCCAATTAGTATTTATACATTTTGATCAACTTAATTCTTATGGTAAAAGTGTAAACTAAGCATTAATAAATAGGAAATAAATTTACTTCAGCCAATAACCCATGCAATGTGAAACCAATCGAGTTGTTTCTTTATTTGGGTTATTAGCCTGCATAATGTAAACAATGAAAATATACTAGGTCAGTTTTTCGCTGACACTCTAGAACTAAATTAAATAAAAAGTAAAGCTAACGTAAAGATGTATGTTCTCTTTGAACATTCTCCCCCCACGTTGAACGGGGACGTTAAAGAGGCTATCTGGTCGATGACATATGATGACGATGTTGACTGCCTCGGGGTTGGTGTTGGGTTAATGCTGCTGTTGGCGGAAATTTTGTGTTGGCGAAGTTTGTTCGTGACGTATATAACTACTACAATTCCAATGAAAAACGCCAAGTAGCTGACAGTGTGATGATGAATGGAAGACGATTTCATTAATTGGGGCAGGAGTCCGATATCAATGGCTTTCAGCTGTTGGTGTAATGTAATGAGCTCAGAAGTATGAGTTTCATAGGTGTTATTCCATGTTGTGTTCAACAAAATAAGTTGACTGGGTGAAGCTATTGTGTCCAATGCCTTGAGTCTCAAATATGATGTATGTACAATTGTTTTGTTTTCATAATGTTTTCATAGGGTGCAATCGGGCCCAACCTCTAATGTTCCAGCCCCTTGTGCCTCTAAATGCGTCATTTTTGTACCACAAACAAACGTCAATTCTGTAATGTTGGCCAGAGTAAACATCCATCGATTCTTCCGAACCATTTGGGTCCAACGTTGATGAGAAACGGTTGACTGCAAGTCGCAAGCTTCTGATGATTTATTCAGGAAAAAGTTTACTTCACACAAATGCGACCGATCGCCCTTGTTGAATTTTGCTTGTTTGTTGCAGATAAAAACGTCGTTCGAAGTATGGATGCAACTGTGCATTTCATCTGCTGTGAGAGATATGAACTCGTCCCGATGAGCGTTGACTGCCAATAAGGCTGACTTTATTGAGATTGAGATGAACTGACCGGATCGTATCATCGGGATGGGAACCATGTTCGATAGATCATACTGTTGGAGATCCACTAATGGAAGGCGAATCTCAAATATGATGCTATTTCTCATAACACTTCCCTTACTCGTCATTAATTTGAAGAACTCTGTCAAGTTCTCTTCTTGAATAGGTAGAGCACGAGATGGTGGAATATGAGCCTTGATGGTTTGGAGCTCGCTCAACAGCTGATGTGGGGTCAGTAGCAATGGGCTTATACGATTGTGATGAGCATCTGTCAACACGTCAATAATGCTGTTTTCTACATGTTTCAACTTAGATGACAGTAGCGTGAGCTGCGATATAAGGAAAACAATTGACTGTGTTGCCTTCGCAACATCTTCTTCCTTTTTCACCTTATTAGCTAGAAGATTCATTGCAGCTTGAATGTCGCTAAAAGTCCTTTGACTCGCCCCTTCATCCCTTCGAATGATATTAATTGTTGAATCAATGATAGATGTCTGGTTCCTTAGCAGCTCAAGTATATGTTGCTTGTCTTCATTTGCCTTCTCAATTGTCACAGCCATTTGCTCCGCATATTCAGAATCCAAAACACCAAATAAGGAGTTCGCAAGGTTTCCAACTATGTTCAGAGCCCCTCACCTGGTGCGCCCGGGAAAGATGTGCAAAGTACCAGTTTCTAGCTGTTTCTGGTCTTGAACCGGAGCCTCTGAAACAATCTCGCAGCTTCGGTTTTCACCTGAAAGTCTGCACAACTCCTGAAGGGTTTTTATCCCTGACGAAAAGTCATCCATGTCCGCCCAAAACGTGGAAAGGTCATAGTAAGTCATCAGTTTCCACTCTGCTGTTACGACCTTAGTAACTCCAATGCCTTCGAAGTAAATTCCAGGCTTATTCTCAAACTTACGCACGTTGAACGACTGGCATAAGCATAATGTCAGGACATCAACATGCTGCTGGACGGCTTAAACCGCTTTGACGATGGTCCTTCACCATTACTTACGTTCTTTAACTTTGGCACAGGCACATTTTCATCTTCCATCAAGGGAGCTAACCTGTTTATAGCCCGCTTAACTTCTCCGCTCTGCGTTTTTATATCAGCTACTCGGACGGCTCCATCATTTCCCTTGTACGTTCCGGTTATTCTGCCTAGCGGCCACTGCATTACAGGTACGTTGTCTTCCTTAATTATGACCAATTGCCCAGGCTCAATGTTTGGAGATGGGGTGCTCCATGCCCGACTTTCTTGCAGAGTAGTTAGATACTCCGTAGACCAACGTCTCCAGAACTCATGCTTAATTTGGGATACTATCTTCCATCTGCTTTTCAATGAAGTAGATGAGTGGCTGGCTGACGGATCAACCTGAGCCGTTTAAGGTTCCCCCACAAGAAAGTGTCCAGGCGTTAACGCTGTTAGATCATTCGGGTCGTTAGAAATAGGAGTCAGCGGTCTAGAGTTCAGTATTGCCTCTATTTCGACGACGACCGTCTCCAATTCTTCGTGAGTCAATGACGCGCTAGTTGTGGTGCGCAGTAACAAGTGCTTTGCTGACTTCACCGCAGCTTCCCATAGACCACCAAAATGTGGTGCTCTTGGGGGAATAAATTGGAAATCTATCCCTTCCATTGCGCATGTGTCGGCTATTTTCTTCTTGCCTTCCTCTCCGAATACCGCCTGATTCAATTCGTCGAGCTGATTCTTGGCCCCTACAAAGTTCGTCGCATTGTCTGAATACAACGTTTGACATTTGCCACGACGAGCGACAAATCTCTTCAACGCACCGATGAATGCCTCCGTAGTCAGATCGGTCACTATTTCCAAGTGCACAGCCTTTGTTGCGAAGCACACAAATACAGCAATGTAAACCTTATGTGGTATCTTTCTTCGTATTTTGTAGTGGACCCACAAAGGCCGACAATAGTCAACGCCTGATACAATAAACGGCCTTGCTGGCGTGACTCTACTAGGTGGGAGATTCCCCATAATTTGACTGTATAACTTTGGTTTTGCTCGGGTGCACTTCACGCAATTTTGCACAATGTTCCGTGCCATAGCCTTCCGTTTTATAATCCCTTTCGGCAAATCGCAAGACATAACCGACAACTCGCTGTAATCGGCTAAATGAATTCCTGTGATTTATTCCATAGATAATATCCTGCAACCCGCTCTGTGAGGCCACTGCTGACACTGTAGACTTCACCTTGAACTCAAAATCGGTCTGATTTTCTCCATTCTTTAAAAAGGGTTCCGGCCAGAGAGATTCGCTTCCGTGTAGAAATGTGGGTCCATAAAACCACATCACACATCCTGACAGACGATCCGGCTTCATACCTCTGGAAATAAAATCTGCAGGATTGTCTTTCGTACCCACATGTCGCCATTGAGTTCCAAGCGACCTGTCTTGGATCTGTTTCACCTTGTTGGCAACAAACGTCTTCAGCGATGATGGTTCCGAGTTAATCCAGTACAACGTAATTTCCGAATCTGACCAATAAATCGTCTTCAAATCTTCGTAACCCAACTCTGTTTTAACCTTTGAGGTAAGTTTTGCTCCCAACTCAGCGGCGCAAAGCTCCAACCGTGGCAACGTGATTTCTTTTATAGGCGCAATTTTTGATTTTGAACAAAGGAGCCTAACTATATGCCTTCCGTCTGCCAACTTAGCCCGCAGATACATCACTGCTCCATACGCCTTTTCTGAAGCATCCACAAATGTATGGATCTCAACCCTCGTTGGTTTCTCTCCATTAAACATATGTCTGGGTAACTTGAAATCATTTAGCATCTTCAAACTCTCTCGAAACGATAACCAATAGGATGTCAATTCTGCTGGAAGTTCCTCATCCCAGCCAATTTTATTCTTCCATAACTGCTGAATAAAGATCTTTGCTGCGGACACAATAGGACCTGCAATTCCCAATGGGTCGAACAATCTCGCCAAATCAGATGTTACTTTGCGCTTAGTTACGACACTGCATTCGCTCATATTACTCTTCAGGCAAAATCGGTCCGCTTGGGTAATCCATGTCAATCCCAGCACCTTGGTTGATGAATTATCGAAGGCGCGGTCTACTTCTCTATCCTCTGGTGGGACTCCATGTAATAGTTTTAAGTGGTTGGCACACCACTTTCGCAATCTGAATCCTGCCTCTGACAACAACCTATTCAGCTCACTCTGCATCTCCATTGCGGTCGTTAAGCTGTCGGATCCGCACATGCCATCGTCAACATAGAAATTTCGCTGAAGTGCTGGAGCACCCAACGGATATTTATGCAAATTTGTATCTGCTAGTTTTTTCAAACATCTCGTAGCAAGATACGGGGCGCAAGTCGTACCATATGTTAATGTATTTAACATGTAGTGCTCGAGCTCCTTGTCTGGGGAACTCCTCCATACGACCAGCTGATATCTGCGATCCCTCGTATCCACTAGTACTTGTCTGTACATCTTCTCGATATTCGTCGTGAACACAAATCGCGGTAATCTAAATCGCAACAGCATCCCAAACAGGTCTCCTTGCACCTTGGGACCTGAATGTAAAATATCATTGAGCGACCATCCAGACGATGACTTGCAGGACGCATCGAACACTACCCTGAGCTTTGTCGTACTGCTATCTGGACGCAGGACACAATGATGCGGAATGTAGTAATGACTGCCGCGCACCTCTCGTGGTTGTATTTTCGTCATGTGGCCCAACTCTTCGTACTCCTTCATAAACTTCGCATACTGCTCGCGAAGATTTGCATCTTTCGCTAACCGACGCTCCAGAGCGAAGAATCTGGAAGCTGCAATATTCAGCGACTCTGATAACTTTTCTGTATCGTCTGAAAATGGTAGTCGCACCACAAATCGACCACTCTCATTGACTGTAGTGTGTTGGTTAACGTGACTTTCACACCTTTCGTCTGCTAGTGTCAACTTCTGGTCCTCACCAACATCATCTTGTTCCCAAAACTGTTTTAACAACTCTTCCAGACCACGTTCCTCTTCTCCAAAAACAGCACACGTAACCGTTCCTGCTTCAGCATGTACCTTTCCACTAGCAATCCATCCTACCTTCGAGTTCTTCAATATAGGAAGTTCCTTGGACATCCGAATTTCTTGTGATAAAATCAAATTGAAATAGAACTCTGCTCCAAGCAGTACGTCGATTCTGCCCGTTTGGAAAAAGTGTGGATCAGCTAGCTGCATGTTCTCTGGGATAGGCCACGACGTGACGTCGATGTCAGTGCTTGGTTGCGGTGGAACTAGGTTTGGTAATACAAAAGCTTCTAGGCGCGCTCGGAATTTGCTTGTTAGTGACTGAATCTCCACATTGACTCTGTGGTTTGCTGTTCTTGACCTTCCGCCAACTCCTTCGATAGCGAGAGTAGCTTGAATTGGTTCAATACCCAATCTCCGTACTAGCCGTTCTGACACCAAATTAATCGGTGAGCCGGAATCCAACATCGCCTTAAATTCATAGCTCCTTCCATTATTGGCCTTAAAGGCGACTCGTGCGGTTGCTAGGAGTACGTATGACTGAGCTCTATTTGCCGATGCTACTGTAGGTGATTGCTGAGTTGACGTTACTGCTGCCTTCTCTTCTGCTTGTGTCTTCGTGGAGAAATGTAGAAGTGTATTGTGCTTCTGTTGACACTTCCTGCATGTCCCACTTGTACACGTCTTTGCCTGATGGTCCTCCTTAGAGCAATTCAGGCACATCTTGTTCCTAGCAACCCATTTCTGTCTTTCGGGCGCGGTCTTTGCCAAGAACTGTTTGCAATAGTAAAGTGGGTGGTCACCTTTGCACATGTAACATTTTCGGGTTGTTGCTGAAGCAGACGTAGCTGTTGGCTTACTCTTTTGAACCCCGTTGACTGCTTCTAATGATTCGAAGCGACCCTTCAGGCATTTCATGAAATGATCCATCGATTGAAGCTCCTTGGAATTGACAATCGACTGCTCATACAACACATGAGTCGTCTTGTCCATCCTATTTGTCAGGATGTGGATTAAGAGTGGATCCCATTCTTTTGACTTTATTCCAAGGCCCTCCAGCGCTAAAAGTGACTCATGAAGACTGTCATAAAAGTCTTTCACTGATCTGCAATCGCCTGACATGTTAGGCAAGCTTAAAATTCTCTCAAGTATAGTTGAAACTTGAGCTCTCTTGTTATTGTATCGTTCCTGTAGAGTCGTCCACGCTATGTGGTAATTCGCCTCCGTCAACTCGAGGTGCCTTATGAGCTTCTCGGCTTCTCTAGTCACATTCGCCCTGAGGTACCACATCTTTTGTACCAGCGGCAATGCTTGTTCGTTGATCATTTTCCCAAAGATGTCCGAAAATGTCTGCCACTTCGAGTAATCCCCATTGAACTGAGTGATTGTAATCTTTGGCAGGTTAACTTGATTTGCCAAGTTGTCGCCTGATCTCTGCTAAGATGATGGATGATCGACCTGTGATAGCGTCGATACTTTTCTCCTTAAATTTTAATGTCTCTTCTTCCAAGAGAACGTATGCTGATGCATCGTACCCAACCACTGTTGGGTCGTCAAAACTCTCATACATCTTAAAGTGGATGTCTTCCACATTTGCCCACAATCGCTCGATTGAAGCCATCGTTTGACAGGGCGCAGCTTGACCTGAGCTGCCCCTTATTAACGTTTGGATCGACTGCATTAGAGCCCTCTGACGTCTTACTAATGCAGTCATGTTGCTGGTCATACTAGATCCGCTGGGTTGTTTCTGCTTCTCCATTTCCCTTACTGCAGGGAGTGGTTTTTGAGGTCCTGCTTCTTTACCTTTGTGTATCTCCTCCTGTATGGCGTTAACTGCAGCTCTATTTTCTTCTCCAATGACCTTGTGCACGTCATTTGAGACATGGAGTTGTGACTCTGCTGCCGGATCCGCTCGTATCTTGTTCTCATTCCGGTCTATCTCCACCCAGAGTGCTTCCAACTCCCCCAATTTCTTCGTGTAGAACTCCACAGTTCTTCTCTCTATTGGAGCCTTCTTTACATTCGAAATCGCCTTCCTCAATTCGGCGATTGCTGCTTGCTGCTCCGAGATCATTGCTGACAGATCCATTGTGACGGTTCTAGCTCATCGTAGTTACTAGAATTCCGACGATTCGGCTCACTTGGTTAAATTCTCTCTGGTTGCTTGAATACCAGACGACTCTGGTTACTTGACTTCGATGTCTTTGTTGGAGGTCTTCTTTTGAATTTGTGCGACCATCTGATATAAGGCACGCTTCTGCTTGCTGTAAGGACTAAATTCCTTACTCTCACAAATAAGTGTTTCAACTTCCTTACCACTGGTGGGGGGAAGTAAGAAATTTATAAGTGATATCACGTCGGGGTCACCAAAAAATGATTAAAAATTTAAATAAAAAGCGGATATACACAACACTTGAATTGTGTAAACCTATATAGCTTTACAAGTTCTTGTAAACTACCCAGATTCTTTATTGCCAATTAGTATTTATACATTTTGATCAACTTAATTCTTATGGTAAAAGTGTAAACTAAGCATTAATAAATAGGAAATAAATTTACTTCAGCCAATAACCCATGCAATGTGAAACCAATCGAGTTGTTTCTTTATTTGGGTTATTAGCCTGCATAATGTATACAATGAAAATATACTAGGCCAGTTTTTCGCTGACACTCTAGAACTACATTAAATAAAAAGTAAAGCTAAGGTAAAGATGTATGTTCTCTTTGAACACATATATTAAAGGGGAATCGACAGAAACAGCACTACATAGTGTCTTAGGGTACATAGAGAAAAATATGAATGAATCGAATTTCACTCTGGCAGCCTTTCTGAAACTCGAATCCATCCATTCTTCTCTAGAATCATTGGGTATCCCCTCTATCCTAATAAACTGGATCGATAGCATGCTTAGAAGCAGGCTAATCAATTCTAATATTGGGGACAGCTCCATCAGGAGATCTGTTACCAGAGGCACTCCTGAGGGGGGAGTTCTATCTCCCTTACTCTGGCTACTGGTGATAAATGGGATATTCACTGATTTCGACAAACTAGGAACTAAGGTAGTTGCTTATGCGGATGATGTAGTTATCCTGATTAGTGGGAAATTTTTGTCTACATTGTCCGATTTAATGCAGGGAGCACTTGCCAAACTCTCGCGCTGGGCGCACATCAACGGCCTTGGTGTGAATCCGGCGAAGACACAGCTGGTGCTCTTTGCCCGAAAAAGAAATACCGCCGAGTTCGTACCGCCAACACTAGATGGAGTGCGACTAAATCTCTCTACGGAAGCGAAGTACCTGGGAGTGATTCTTGACCATCGTCTCAGATGGAAAAGGAACACAGAGGAGCGCTCTAAGAGGGGTCTAGTTGCACTCTACTCCTGTAAGAACTCCATAGGTAAGAGTTGGGGTTTGAGACCGCATGTGATACACTGGTTGTTTATGACAGTGGTCTGCCCAATTTTGACCTATGGAGGTCTTGTTTGGTGGCAGGCCCTGAACAGTAAGTCAAATTTGTCTAGGTTAGCTACTGTGCAAAGATCTGCTTCAATTCTAATTACAGGAGCAGTGAAGAGCACCCCTCAGGCTACACTGAATGCAGTACTGAACATCCAGCCTCTGGATATTCTTGTTCAGTACCAAGCATCGCGTAGTGCCTTGAGGCTCAAGGAGCTTAACCAGTGGCGCTCTTCAGGGTCTGGACATGCTAGCATTTTACAACAGCTAAGCAGTCGGATCGGACTAAGAGGGGGGAGTGAAACCGACTACATTTCGCCTTCACTGGATTTTGATGTAGCGAAGATAACTATCCCTGATAGAAGTGAATGGAAGTATGGCAGACCACTACCCGATAGCCTTTCCATCTTTACTGATGGTTCAAAGATGGAGGAAGGTACTGGAGCGGGGGTGTACTGCGAAGAGCTAAACATTAAACGCTCGTTCAAACTTAATGCAAACTGCTGTGTTTTTCAGGCTGAAGTCTTTGCAGTATTGAAGGCCTTAGAATTAGTAGCAGGAATGACAGACAACGCAGGCAGGACAGTTACGGTCTATGTAGATAGTCAGGCTGCCCTTAAGGCGTTAGGATCTTACACTATTAAATCTAAGATCGTTCAAGATTGTAGGTCCACCTTAAAAACTTGCAATTTAAGCGTCAACATTTGTTGGGTTCCAGGGCACTGTAATGTTGAAGGGAATGAGATTGTTGATGAACTAGCAAGGCGAGGCTCCCAGTCCTCTGACTTTATGGTAGAGGACTATGTCAAGCCACCGCTCTGCTACTTCCTCGGCAAACTCTGTCAGTTTTATGCAGAGAAAACCGTAAGAATTTGGCAAGACGTACCTGGTTGCAAGGTATCGAAGTCAATCTGGCCGGCAATCTCAGGGCGTAGGACTGCGTCCCTTCTTTCACTTTGCAAGTCGGAAATCAGAATCGCTACAGGGGTCATAACTGGCCACTGTAGAATAAGATATTTGACTTGTAAGTGGGATGACAACAACATTGAGTAATGTAGGTTATGTGAGGATGAAGAGGAAACGGAGACAATCGAGCACCTTTTATGTAGATGTCCTAGACTGATGGTCAAAAGGCATAGACTATTTGGTGTACATGTGATTGACTCTCTTTGTTACTTCGCCTCTATTGACCCTACTATCCTGGTGGTTTACTGCAAGAGTCTAAAGTGGCTCTGGGGCGGGTCAGAACAGGCTTAGTACAGTCTAGGAAAATAATCTCTTTCTTCTTTAAACAATCTACCACTCTTCTTTACAACTACTCATTCTTCTTATTCTTGTCTCTTTTGTCTTACCACTTTCCCCTTTCCTCCCTCCCATCTTTCCAACTTAATCCACAATCTCCTCCCACATAGTTCATCATATCATCATAAACAGCCTTGCATCATCGTCTGTAGGCTTACAGCACCATTCAGAACACAATATGCAGTCATACAACATCAGACAGCATCGCCCACATCAAGAAACACATCACACTCTCCACTACTCATAAACAGAACACAATCTGCAGTCATGCAACATCATACAGCATCGCCCACAGCAAGAAACACATCACACCCTCCACTACACATCAACAGCATCTGCACTCACACATCACAATATAGCTGCATTTAACATCTTTCAGAATATCATCACCGTATGCACAAATCACCATATACCCATCAGACACATATCACCACAATCCGCAGTCACGCAACATTATACAGCCTCGCTCACAGCACGAAACGCATCACACTTTCCACTACACATCTACACCATCTGCACTCACATATCACCACATAGCTGCATCCAACATCATCTCATTCATAGTCTACAATGAATCCTCTTTTCAACACCATCCATCCATCAAATCCATAACCGTTACATCATCATCATCTCTACAACACATACATTTCAATAGTCAGGATGATCACAATGGACCTCAACGTCTCCGAGTGGAGTGGCTGCCGACACGGCAGTCACGCATCCTAAACCTAACCTAACGTATCGACCCTCTGGATTTCTTCGAGTGGTTTCCATACAATTTTGTTCTTCCACCTCCCAAAAACCTGTCAATATTTTCTCCAAGGAAATTGTTTTGCAAAGTGTAATTTGTCGTTGTTTCTGTGATTCATCTAGCAATGGTCCGCGAAAAATCCATCCAAAAACTGTTTTTTAGGCTAATAGAGTACCAATTGATTTCATCGGAGCTCCAATTGTAAAGATAAGTGGTCCTTTATCCATTCCAATTAACAGATCGACTGGTTGACTGATATAGAGTTTAGGATCTGCTAACTCCATGTTCGTGGCATCTCTAAGTTGAGTCTTATCCAAAGTATAGGGCGGCAAATTAGATGGTAACGATTTTAACACGGGTGCCCAAACTTCCAATTTAAAGATGGGTTCAGCTCGTGATCGTAAAATAAAAACGCAAGATCTATTTGATGTTTCTGCAACAACTTTATTTATGCCTGAGACGTGAACAAGATTCTTTCTTGTTGGCAAACTCAATCGTTTTTTGAGCTTTTCTGTAATGAAAGTTGACTGAGACCCAGAGTCAATTATTGCTCTGGCGTCATAAAATTGGCTATTTGCTTTTATTTGCACAAGAGCCGTAAAAAGTAAGGTCTCTCCAGAACTTTGTTTGTTGTTTCCATTATCCTGGAGAGTCAAAGTAGTTGTATTTAGTGGTTTTTCATTCGAAGTGGACTGTATGAATGTAGTTAGAGTTGAAGTACTTGTACTAGGGCGTTCTCCATCTCGTTCTGAGGGTTGTATTGCGGTTCGGTTCTTCGTACCTTTGTGAAGCATAGTATGATGCCGTTGACTGCAATTCCTACAGCCAAATCGACTCTTGCATTCTTTAACTTCGTGATTCGAAGATGGACAATTATAGCATAAGTGAGCATTTTTGACGACGTGAATTCTGTCATTCACATTTTTAGCCAAAAATTGTGCACAATCTCGAATAAAATGATTTGCTAGGCACAGCTGGCACATATTTTGATATTGTTGTCTCGGTTGCTGAGCAAAAGTTGTCTTTGTTTTCGCTCCGGTAATTTGAGTTTTTTGAAGCGTGTTTGTCTGGAAAGTGTTGGTGAATTTCATCCTTTTATTTAGCTCAACTTTTGGTTGACTATATTTTGAGAAGTTCGGCTTAATATTTCCCACCGACTCCATGGTTTTGAATTTATGAGTAAGATATTTATTGAAATCTTCCCCTGATGGCAAAGTTTTGCAATCCTCCAGAAAATTTTCAAATTCCTCCAAAAAAGATCTGGGTAATTTACTGGAACACAAATAAATTTCCAATGTCTGAACGCAAGTATTTATTGTTCTCTGCAACTTTTGCATTGTGAAACTGGAATCAGTGGTGACATTTGGGAGATTGAAAAGTATTTTGAGTGGCTCGTTTACCTGCAGGTCTATCAAAAGTTTCCAGGCTAACTCAAACCCGTCATTTGTTAAAGGCACGTAACTTATAATTTCCTGACTTTCGCCTGTTGTTTGACTCGCTTTGACTTGATAGAACACCGCATCCAGTTTCACTCGTGATGACTCCAGTGAATGTATGTCGTCTATTTGGTTCGCGATTGCTAAAATTGACGTGTAATCACTCAGATCATACACGCAATTCGCAAACTTTTCGCAAAAAGATTTGTCCATTTCGATAAGTGAAGGGTCTAACTTTCAAACAGATTTTTGCTTAGCAAGAATTTGACAAAGTCGCCCAATGAAAATTTTGATTTTTGAAAATTTTGATTTTTCAAAATTTCGGATGTTATTTTCCAAATTCTAAAAACAACGACGAATAATTTGTGGAGTCAAAATGATCTTAAATGGCTTTAGAATCACTAGCGAGGTTTTTGTGAGAGAAAAAGAAATATTTGTAATCAAATATCTATTAAAACCGCAAAAAAAAAATAACTTTGACAAGATAAATTCTTCCAAAACGAGCATAAAAGAGTAGAGGTTAGAAAAGCAATAGAAATGTGTGCCCTTGTTCCAAAAAAGGTTGAATAAATTTTTCCAAATTGAGTCAGAAATGTGTAAAATACGACAAAAGGGCTAATCTCGTCTGTCCACCAAACGAGATTTACACCAATAAGAAGCACAAATGAGCAAAAATCCCAAAAAAAAATTAAATTAATTTTATCCAAAAAGGATTGTTCCAAAAATGTTTGCTGGGTAGTCACTTAATGGGTTCAGCAACGTGTAAATTTTCAGCAGCAAAATTTATCAAAGTTTTATAAAATCACTTAATATTCCGCTTACAGGAGGATTTTATTTTATTTGAGCCAGTATATTATACAAAATTTGATTGTTCCAAAGGTTTAATGTTTTTTGGTGAGATATACTCAACAAGTCCCAGCAAACTTTTCCACAGGTGCAAATGTTTGGGGAAATAAATTTTCAGAGTTTCAAACAAAAATATTTCATAAATCAAAAGTAAATTCTTTAGAGCAAAGTAAATGTTTTAGCAAGTGATAAAGATAATTGTTTACGTCAATGTAAATAAAAGAAAATAGAAAAGAAATAAAAAGGCAGTATTTTCGTTTTGATGATATTTGACTAGAAGTCAAATGAGATTTATTGAATAAATAAAAGAGGGTTTTGGTAACGATATTACCTTAGATAATTGCAACGATCTTGCAGGAAAAGCTTACAATAAAGCGCGCGTTTCAACGATCCGATGGAAAGTAAGAAACACGCGCAATTATCTAAGGTAATATCGTTACCAAAACCCTCTTTTATTTATTTAATAAAGCTCATTTGACTTCTAGTCAAATATCATCAAAACGAAAATACTGCCTTTTTATTTCTTTTCTATTTTCTTTTATTTACATTGACGTAAACATTTGGTCACTTCGAGCCGCGATTGAGTCGGTGTTGTTTTCGGTACCATTTCTAATTGATTTGCTTGTTCTCCCTTCACAGCAAACAATACAACAAAAATCCATCCTACAGTCCATCCATCCATCATCCATCTACATATTTTTTTTTCACCCTTAATCTCATCAAAAAAACAGGTACGTAAAATGTTTTATGTGAAAAAATAACAGCAATTGTGTGTGTCGTGATCGCTGTTTGGCCGTCTTACAACGCGTCGCGCATCTCCCCTCCCGTATCAATCGTTTTGTCGTGTGCCTTTACCACGAAATTTACAAGTGAAAAAGAAAAAAAGTTCTACAATCCAAATAAAACCAAAAGGGATAAGTGACATTTATTTTTTGATATTTTTTGCCATAAAATAATCTTTATTTGAAAATTTTGCCTTTTTTGGGCGAAGATAATTTTTTTAGTATAAATTTTTAATGAATTTCTCATTGGAATCGAGCTTGATGATCACTTGCATTATTCATTGATCATCAAGCTCGATTCCAATGAGAAATTCATTAAAACAATAATCTTTATTCTTTTCCTATAAATATTGGTGGAACAGTGCAAAATAATAATTTAAATAATTACCAAAAAGTGCATTAATATAATCGCAAAAAGAAGAAATTCAAAAGTTATGGGTAAAGACACAGGAGATGCTTGAAAAGTGTCTTGATTTTGTGATGTCTTCCGGTGATATGAAAAAGGAGGATATTGAATCGATTGACAGTAAGTATGATGTAGCTTATAAGACTTACTTGAGATGTTTGTCCGCTATACGAAGCCAGTTAGGTAAACATAAAAGGTCGCATAGACATTCGTTGAACTCGACAATGAACGATTCGTTTGCCTCTTTAGCGCAACAATCGGTTGCCTCTTTATCGCAACCATTGGTTGCTAGTCCACTAGAAGCGAGAGGTAATCTTAGTACTTCTACTCAGGCTTCACGTGAAGTGGGAACACAAGTTGATCCTCCTAATACTTTGTCTTTTAGGAGTCTTGGTTTAGATGATATTCCCAGTGATAGTGTTCATAACCTCGCACTTCCACCGTGTGTCGTGGATAGTTTTGAGGGCGATTTTCATTCTTGGCCCACGTTCCGCGACTTATTCACAGCCATTTATATTAAATCTTCTCGGCTTAGCGATGTCGAACGCTTATGTTATTTGGTTCGGAAGACTAGTGGAGAGGCTCGTGAGATAGTTTCCAAATTTCCATTAACTAATAGTAGTTTCGTTCTCGCGTGGAAATCTTTGAAGGACACTTACGACTATGTTATAGTACACAACCAATTGAAAATCCTTTTCTCTCTTCCGGTACTCGATAGCGAAACTTGTTCGAATTTGATAAATGGATGCCTGTCGGCCATGTCCATTTATGATATTTCGACGGATAATTGGGATCCGATCATAGTGTTTATGTGCCTGCAACGGCTTCCTAAGCTCACACAAACCTTATGGGAACAAAGTGTGAAAAATAAATCTTCCTTGTCCTCGTGGAAAGATTTAGATGCGTTTTTGTCGGAGCGGATCCAAACGCTCATGTGTCTTCACGACATGCGCGGAAATGACGCAAAGCGCACAACTAAAAAATGCAATCGCATTATACTATTGCAGATTCCTCGGCACCCCTCAACCTTCTCGGGTTTCTAATGATCCCAAATCATCAAGAAAATCTGGTTGTGTGCTTTGTCCAAATAAAGCTCATCGATTATTTGAATGTCAGCGATTCCAAAATCAGTCCTCTACGGAACGGTATAAAATAGTTAAATGGTTCCAATTGTGTGTTAATTGTCTACGTAGAGGACATGGAGTAAAAAAGTGTGATAGTAGTCGTCGTTGTTCCAAATGTAATCAACCTCATCACACTTTATTGCATCGCCTAGATACCCAATCAAATACTTCGGCTCCGTGTAATACGGTCGCGACAAGTTCAAGATCTGTCGATCCCCCTTCCTCATCGGAGCAACCTAGACCATCCACATCGGCTGGGTGTCTGCCTCGTCAATCCTTTCATGAAGCACAAAACAAATCGGTTTTGCTAGGAACAGCCATGGTTAATATTGTTCATCATGGTGTTTCCTATTCGGCTAGGGCGCTTACAGATCCAGCATCTGAGTCGTCATTCTTGTCTGAGCGACTTCAGAATCGTTTAAAACTTCCTGTGCATTCCACTACTGCTTCTATTTCGGGTGTGAATTGTACTGTATCGGCCACTTCTCGAAAAATTTGTTCGTTGAAAATTGGAAGTCCTCTCGATAGCCGTGTTATTTTGGAGACGACGGCGTTGGTTTTGCCTTTGATTTCTGGAAATATTCCCTCATTTACTATCAGCTCGGATTTAAGAGCACAACTACCTGATTTGCGGCTTGCTGATGTCAACTTATTTGACTCTCGGCCCGTAGATCTTTTACTAGGTGCTGATTTTTATCCGAAGATTTTATTAGATGGTTGTAGACCCATTCTTTCTGGTTCTTTGCTGGCTGTTTGGTTGGTTAGAAACCGGTCCTGTCCTCACGACCGAGGTTCGAACATTCGCGACTAAAATTGACGTGATAGAAGAAGACAACATTAATAAAACTCTTTTGCGTTTTTGGGAGCTGTAGTATCGGTAGCATAATGTCATGTGAATATCAAATATGAAAATATAATAAAAATTACTTTTTACGGAGTTCGAGAATAATTCAGACGTGTTTTATTTATAACTACGGACTATTACATTGGCGACGAGGAGAAAATCAGATTGAGGAAGAATCGGGATCAGGATCAAATAAATAAGCATTAATTGGAAAATTTTAAGCGGTTTGGAATCATTTAAAATGGATATGAATAATTTAGGTAAGATGTATCATAGAAGTCTTATTAATACGAGTCGTGTCAACCTTCCCACTGTTATAAGATTATACGACACTGCCTCGGGAAGAAATGAGGATTGTGAACGTTTTAATACTATCTCAGACTGAATTTCCACATTGATTGTTTCTTTTAATATACTTATATATATTTTTTTTTTCTTTTACATGTACACAATATCAAAATGAGCCATGAGTTTGGAATATTAACTTCTGTGTATGGAAGTTCAAACTATGGTATGGTTACTTATACACAGTGCAAACAAATTGAGTAAGGAATTTGTAATGTTGGAAAATGCGATGATTAGAATCAGTTCCCAATTTCTAATGTGAGAATTAAATTCGGTTCACATTAGATTAAGATGATGATGATGTATTGCTAATGCGATGATTAAATTCGGTTCGCAATTGAATAATTCAAAATACATATTGAGCAATGCGAATTATTTTGCTGGTGCGATGATTAAATTCGGTTCGCAATTGATTAAATTCAGAAGAGAGCAAAATATAGAAAAGTAGAATGATTTATTCAAGCTAATATGCAATGTGTATAAGCAACCCCGAACTTGGGAAGTGAAATGAGGGTGTGACGATTCAAGAAGATGTCACAGGAAATTAAATTATTTGTGTCTTAAAGATTTAGATATGGGTCGGACACAATTCACACGTGGGCTGTTGGTAACTGTGCAATTAAATGGAATAGTTGGTTGCGTGGCTTTGAGCTTTTTGCAACTGCAAATCGAATAACAGATTGTGACGAAAAATACAGTTGGTTGTTACATTATGCTGGCACAAAAGTACAGGAGGTGTTCTTCAATATTGGTGGAACAGTGCAAAATAATAATTTAAATAATTACCAAAAAGTGCATTAATATAATCGCAAAAAGAAGAAATTCAAAAGTTATGGGTAAAGACACAGGAGATGCTTGAAAAGTGTCTTGATTTTGTGATGTCTTCCGGTGATATGAAAAAGGAGGATATTGAATCGATTGACAGTAAGTATGATGTAGCTTATCAGACTTACTTGAGATGTTTGTCCGCTATACGAAGCCAGTTAGGTAAACATAAAAGGTCGCATAGACATTCGTTGAACTCGACAATGAACGATTCGTTTGCCTCTTTAGCGCAACAATCGGTTGCCTCTTTATCGCAACCATTGGTTGCTAGTCCACTAGAAGCGAGAGGTAATCTTAGTACTTCTACTCAGGCTTCACGTGAAGTGGGAACACAAGCTGATCCTCCTAATACTTTGTCTTTTAGGAGTCTTGGTTTAGATGATATTCCCAGTGATAGTGTTCATAACCTCGCACTTCCACCGTGTGTCGTGGATAGTTTTGAGGGCGATTTTCATTCTTGGCCCACGTTCCGCGACTTATTCACAGCCATTTATATTAAATCTTCTCGGCTTAGCGATGTCGAACGCTTATGTTATTTGGTTCGGAAGACTAGTGGAGAGGCTCGTGAGATAGTTTCCAAATTTCAATTAACTAATAGTAGTTTCGTTCTCGCGTGGAAATCTTTGAAGGACACTTACGACTATGTTATAGTACACAACCAATTGAAAATCCTTTTCTCTCTTCCGGTACTCGATAGCGAAACTTGTTCGAATTTGAAACCATTACAGCGTGGCATAAATGGATGCCTGTCGGCCATGTCCATTTATGATATTTCGACGGATAATTGGGATCCGATCATAGTGTTTATGTGCCTGCAACGGCTTCCTAAGCTCACACAAACCTTATGGGAACAAAGTGTGAAAAATAAATCTTCCTTGTCCTCGTGGAAAGATTTAGATGCGTTTTTGTCGGAGCGGATCCAAACGCTCATGTGTCTTCACGACATGCGCGGAAATGACGCAAAGCGCACAACTAAAAAATGCAATCGCATTATACTATTACAGATTCCTCGGCACCCCTCAACCTTCTCGGGTTTCTAATGATCCCAAATCATCAAGAAAATCTGGTTGTGTGCTTTGTCCAAATAAAGCTCATCGATTATTTGAATGTCAGCGATTCCAAAATCAGTCCTCTACGGAACGGTATAAAATAGTTAAATGGTTCCAATTGTGTGTTAATTGTCTACGTAGAGGACATGGAGTAAAAAAGTGTGATAGTAGTCGTCGTTGTTCCAAATGTAATCAACCTCATCACACTTTATTGCATCGCCTAGATACCCAATCAAATACTTCGGCTCCGTGTAATACGGTCGCGACAAGTTCAAGATCTGTCGATCCCCCTTCCTCATCGGAGCAACCTAGACCATCCACATCGGCTGGGTGTCTGCCTCGTCAATCCTTTCATGAAGCACAAAACAAATCGGTTTTGCTAGGAACAGCCATGGTTAATATTGTTCATCATGGTGTTTCCTATTCGGCTAGGGCGCTTACAGATCCAGCATCTGAGTCGTCATTCTTGTCTGAGCGACTTCAGAATCGTTTAAAACTTCCTGTGCATTCCACTACTGCTTCTATTTCGGGTGTGAATTGTACTGTATCGGCCACTTCTCGAAAAATTTGTTCGTTGAAAATTGGAAGTCCTCTCGATAGCCGTGTTATTTTGGAGACGACGGCGTTGGTTTTGCCTTTGATTTCTGGAAATATTCCCTCATTTACTATCAGCTCGGATTTAAGAGCACAACTACCTGATTTGCGGCTTGCTGATGTCAACTTATTTGACTCTCGGCCCGTAGATCTTTTACTAGGTGCTGATTTTTATCCGAAGATTTTATTAGATGGTTGTAGACCCATTCTTTCTGGTACTTTGCTGGCTGTTTGGTTGGTTAGAAACCGGTCCTGTCCTCACGACCGAGGTTCGAACATTCGCGACTAAAATTGACGTGATAGAAGAAGACAACATTAATAAAACTCTTTTGCGTTTTTGGGAGCTGTAGTATCGGTAGCATAATGTCATGTGAATATCAAATATGAAAATATAATAAAAATTACTTTTTACGGAGTTCGAGAATAATTCAGACGTGTTTTATTTATAACTACGGACTATTACATTGGCGACGAGGAGAAAATCAGATTGAGGAAGAATCGGGATCAGGATCAAATAAATAAGCATTAATTGGAAAATTTTAAGCGGTTTGGAATCATTTAAAATGGATATGAATAATTTAGGTAAGATGTATCATAGAAGTTTTATTAATACGAGTCGTGTCAACCTTCCCACTGTTATAAGATTATACGACACTGCCTCGGGAAGAAATGAGGATTGTGAACGTTTTAATACTATCTCAGACTGAATTTCCACATTGATTGTTTCTTTTAATATACTTATATATATTTTTTTTCTTTTACATGTACACAATATCAAAATGAGCCATGAGTTTGGAATATTAACTTCTGTGTATGGAAGTTCAAACTATGGTATGGTTACTTATACACAGTGCTAACAAATTGAGTAAGGAATTTGTAATGTTGGAAAATGCGATGATTAGAATCAGTTCCCAATTTCTAATGTGAGAATTAAATTCGGTTCACATTAGATTAAGATGATGATGATGTATTGCTAATGCGATGATTAAATTCGGTTCGCAATTGAATAATTCAGAATACATATTGAGCAATGCGAATTATTTTGCTGGTGCGATGATTAAATTCGGTTCGCAATTGATTAAATTCAGAAGAGAGCAAAATATAGAAAAGTAGAATGATTTATTCAAGCTAATATGCAATGTGTATAAGCAACCCCGAACTTGGGAAGTGAAATGAAGGTGTGACGATTCAAGAAGATGTCACAGGAAATTAAATTATTTGTGTCTTAAAGATTTAGATATGGGTCGGACACAATTCACACGTGGGCTGTTGGTAACTGTGCAATTAAATGGAATAGTTGGTTGCGTGGCTTTGAGCTTTTTGCAACTGCAAATCGAATAACAGATTGTGACGAAAAATACAGTTGGTTGTTACATTATGCTGGCACAAAAGTACAGGAGGTGTTCTTCAATTTGCCGCACACAGAGGATTATGTCAAACGCGGGCCACTGATTGGTGGATTTATTCCTCATTTAAACAAATATGATGATGCGGTAATGAAATTACAAAATTTCTTTGCACCGAAACGAAATGCCACATATGAACGACACATCTTTCGAAAAATGAAACAAGAACCAAACGAGAGAATTGAACTGTTTGCAGTGCGTCTTCGTACACAGGGCGAAAGATGTAATTTTGGAAATCAAATTGAGAGCAACATTAAGGATCAAATCACGGAGGCATGTTCATCTGATTTACTGCGGCGTAAGATTCTTGAACGTGGTGATGACAGTTTGGATGAAATTTTGAAAATGGCAAGGATTATAGAAGCAGTATCGGAACAGCAGGAGTCGTTTCGAACATCCAAGTCAGCTTGAGGTGACAGTAATTCGCCGAACAACAATAATGTAGATGTGTGCAAAATTGGCAGTCAGGATATGCGCAAACGACAATTTCGAAGTAACCAAAACAATCGATTCGAATGTTATCGGTGTGGAACAAAGGGTCATAAGGCTAATGACAATCGCTGTCCAGCGAAGGGTAAAGAATGTTCGAAGTGTGGTGGGAAAAATCATTTTGCTCGGAAATGTATGATAACGAACATTCGGAAGCGCAAGAGAAATGAGCATTACGATGAAAACGATTCACGCTATAAGTCATTAAACAGAGCGACAGGGAACTACGAAACGGAACGGGTGCAGATGGTTTCTTCTATGGAGAAGTATGACGATAATGCTGATGATAATGTATTTTGCATTAGTACATCCGACAGTTCAAACGAAATACGATGTCAAATTGGAGGTGTTGAGACCACGGAGCGACAGGGAACTACGAAACGGAACGGGTGCAGATGGTTTCTTCTATGGAGAAGTATGACGATAATGCTGATGATAATGTATTTTGCATTAGTACATCCGACAGTTCAAACGAAATACGATGTCAAATTGGAGGTGTTGAGACCACGGCTATCATTGACTCGGGATCAAAATACAATGTGGTGGATCGAGAAAATTGGATGGATTTGAAAAGCAAAAATGTAAATGTAATCGGTCGCCAGAAACAAACTGATAAGACATTCACAGCATATGGTGGAAAACCGTTGAAGCTTATGGGACTTTTCAAAGCGATGGTTCAGATAGATGGTAGAAGCACTATAGCAGATTTTTATGTTGTTGATGAAAAAGGGAAGCTCTTATTAGGGCGCGATACGGCTATGTGTTTGCAAGTATTAAAAATAGGAAATAACATCAATCAAGTTACTGGGAAAACTGATGATCATCAACTTGGCAAAATCGCCGGTATCATAGTTCACATACCGATAAAAGAAAATGTAAAACCCATAGTACAACCGTATCGGCGTATCCCTGCTCCACTCGAGGAAGCTGTCGACAAAAAGATTCAAGAAATGTTACGACAAGGTATTATTGAAAAGGTGAATGGCCCCTCGAAATGGGTTTCTCCGGTTGTCGTGGTGCCAAAACGAGATGATATACGTCTATGTGTCGATATGCGTCGAGCAAATGAGGCGGTCAGTAGAGAAAATCACCCGTTACCAACGATAGACGATTTTCTACCCCATATAGGCACCGGTAAATTTTTCTCCAAATTGGACATTAAGCAGGCCTTCCACCAGGTCGAAATTGCTCCTGATTCAAGAGAAATCACGACATTTATAACTAAGCGTGGACTCTATCGTTATACTAGGCTGATGTTTGGCATTACATGCGCTCCAGAAATCTTTCAAAAAATTATGGAACAAGTACTAAATGGGTGTGACGGGTGTCTTAATTTTATAGATGATATTATTGTTTACGCGGAGACGAAAGATGAACATGATAGACGTTTGAAAAAGGTTTTTGATCGTCTTCGAAAATTTAATGTGACGCTCAACATAAAAAAATGTGTCATTGGAGTTTCAGAGCTTGAGTTTCTTGGCCATCGATTGTCGCCAAACGGGATCACACCTACGTTTGATAAAGTGGATGCCATCAAACGGTTCCGAGAACCTTCGACATCTGAAGAGGTACGTAGTTTCTTGGGTCTGGTAAATTATGTGGGAAAATTCATACCAAATTTAGCTACAATTACCGATCCTCTGCGCAAGTTAACTCACAAAGATACCCAATTTGAATGGAGTTCAGTTCATGCAAAAGCTTTTAATGATTTAAAACGGTATATGTCAACAGAAAAAACACTTGGGTATTACAGTACCAAAGATCGTACCCAAATTATTGCAGATGCCAGTCCAGTGGGACTAGGTGCCGTTCTTATACAATTTAACAAATCATGTCCACGTATAATATCATACGCTAGTCGCAGTCTATCCGCTATCGAGAAAAGGCACGCACAAACAGAGAAGGAAGCCCTTGCTTTGGTATGGGCAGTAGAAAGATTCCATTACTACGTTTATGGAAAGCTATTTGAACTAGTCACCGACCACAAACCACTGGAGACAATCTTTGCACCGAGATCGAAGCCATGTGCACGGATCGAACGATGGGTATTGAGATTACAATCATACCGATACAAGGTAATCTACCGGCCTGGTAAGTCAAATATAGCCGATCCACTATCGCGACTGGCCGTTGGTTCAATAGCTAACATTGAAATTACTGGAGAACGGTGCGAAGACTCAGATTATTATGTCAATTGGCTGCTATCGCATGTAACTCCAAAGGCGATGAAGCTTCAGGAAATAGTACAAGCGTCTGACAACGACCATGAAATTCAAGCAGTAAGAAATGCAATTATGAATCAAGAATGGGTTGGTGCTGCTGAATCATACAAAGTATATGAAACAGAATTGAGTTTTGCAGATCGTATACTATTAAGAGGCACACGTATTGTCATTCCGTCGGACTTGCGGAGTCGTGTACTAGATTTGGCCCATGAAGGACATCCAGGTATGACGGTAATGAAAAGACGTCTACGAGCAAAAGTATGGTGGCCTAGAATCGATCAAAATGTTGAGGCCATGGTAAAAAGGTGTCAAGGTTGTACCCTCGTTAGTATACCGTCTAATCCAGAACCGATACGCAGAACCGAATTACCATCAGAACCGTGGCAGCACCTAGCGGTGGATTTTTGTGGACCATTACCTTCGGGTCACCACCTATTTGTCATCGTTGATTACTACAGTCGTTTCATGGAGGTCGAGATAATGACAAAGATCGATACAATGGAAACCATAAATCGATTGGAAATCATTTTTGCGCGATTTGGATTTCCAGTATCCATTACGGCAGATAATGGACCACAGCTTGGCGCTGAGTTTCGAAATTACTGCGAAATAAACAACATTAAATTGATAAACACGACACCATACTGGCCCCAGCAAAATGGTGAGGTTGAGCGGCAAAATCGGTCACTATTGAAGGTTCTGAAAATAAGTCAAGCAACAAAAAGCAACTGGAAAGCAGAATTGTTGAAATATTTGTTGATGTATCGATCAACACCACACTCAACAACATTGAAGTCGCCAGCCGAATTGATGTTCAATCGGAAGATAAGAGATAAGCTTCCAACTATAACACAGCCATTGGAAATCGACGAAGAGCTGCATGATCCCGACAAAGAACAAAAAGAAAAAGGAAAGGTGTATGCAGATTCCAAGAGAAATGCTAAGCATATCGATATAAAAGAAGGGGACATGGTCATATTAAAACGGCAGGTTGTGATGAATAAGTTAGACTCACCATTTGAGCCAAACATACACAAAGTATTGAAAAGGAGTGGTTCTGAAGCTTTGGTTGAATCGACGGAAAATGGAAGAAGGAAGCGACGGAACGTTGCACATCTTAAACGAATTTCAATTGACGACAGTATAAATGAATCATAGTTCAATCCACTTGTGAACGAAGGAAATAAAACAAAGCCTTGTGCCCGAACCACGGGCAATCAATCTCCTTCGATCGTATTGCCAACGGGGGACTTGGGATCGCCGCAACAGGGGCGACTATTGCCAGCCAAACGCAGATGTCAAAAGCCAATACGATTCCAGGAGTATCGAATGTAATCAGAATAATTTGTTTATATTAAATTTGAAAAAAAATAAAATAAAAAAAAATAGTATCTGTAGTATCGGTAGCATAGACAATAATGTCATGTAAATATCAAATATGAGAATATAATAAAAATTACTTTTTACGGAGTTCGAGAATAATTCAGACGTGTTTTATTTATAACTACGGACTATTACAGGAGCTAGAGGAACCTCCAAAACGAAGTATAATGTCTCCTTCTGATCGCTTTTGTGAAGATAATTATTTGAAAACTACACGTAGAATGTCGGACGGTAGATATATAGTAACACTGCCAATTTAACCTGACATAGATCCTACAGAATTTTTGGGTAGGTCGCGAGAAACCGTTTTAGAGCAATACCTTTGAAATGAATCGTCTTTATTGCGAAAATCGGACGTTAAGGTTGTTTATGACAAGAATATTTAGATCTTGACCACATGAGGTTAGTATCCCCCAGTTCCTCTACTGATACTTTATCTTCTTATTTGCCTCACCATCCCGTCATAAACCCTGATAAACAGACCACTAAACTTCGGGTAGCCTTTAACGCTTCCTTCAAAACATCTAGCGGGAATAGTCTGAACGACTTGCTTTATGTCGGACCCACTTTGCAGCTTGATTTAGTTTTGTTGATTCTGCGGTGGCGTGTTTTTAAATATGTTTTCAATTCGGACATTACCCAGATGTATAGGCAGATTCGCGTCGATCCAAAACATGCTTCGCTTCAGAGAATTCTCTTCCATGATTCCCCCACGAAACCGGTCCAAGACTTTGAATTACATACGGTGACTTTTGGTGTAAATTGTGCACCCTATCTAGCAATTAGAACGCTATTAAAACTGGCCGTAGACACCGAGACCGATTTCCCACTCGCAGCGCACATTTTGCGCAAATGTATGTACGTTGACGACGTGTTGGCGGGAACACATGACGTGGAGACAGCTTTAACTGCTAGGGATCAATTAGTTTCCGCGCTTTCTTCAGCGAAATTCGAACTTCGGAAGTGGACAGCGAACAATAGATCGATTCTCGAAGGAATTTCTCCTGATCGTTTGCTAGATGAGAAAATATTTTCCTTTGTAGAATCTAGTGGATCTAAGCCGTTAGGAATAAGATGGAATGCACAGTTGGACACATTTTACTTTGAGGTCGCTCCAATCGCGAAAAAGGCTTCATATACTAAACGGGAAGTTTTATCCGCCATTGCAAAATTATTTGATCCTGTGGGCTGGTTAGGACCAGTTATTGTCGTTGCTAAAATGGTTATGCAAAAGGTGTGGTTGGACAATATTGGTTGGGATAACTCCCTTTCGTCAGCCACAGATGCCGATTGGCGCAAATTTGTAGATTCCTGCATGGATGTTAATTCGGTTAGGATTCCCAGATGGGTTCAGTATACTCCTGATTGTTCGGCTGAACTCCATGTTTTTTCCGATGCCTCGGAAAAAGCATACGCGGGGGTAATTTATATTAGATTTGAGTCGCCTAGTGGAGATATTTTCGTCCATTTACTATCGTGTAAAACTAGGGTGGCCCCCATAAAATCAATTTCTCTGCCACGTTTAGAACTCTGCGGTGCTGTTTTGGATTCTGAGCTTCTAAAAACTATAGTTCGGGAAATTGATATTGAGTTTCGTCAGGTTTATTGTTGGACGGACTCAACTATAGTCCTCTCCTTCGACTTGGACTACGTTTGTAGCTAATCGCGTTTGTCGTATCCAAGAAAACGTTGGTAATCACAATTGGTACCACGTTAAATCTGAGGATAATCCCGCTGATTTAGGAAGTCGTGGTCTTGCTCCTTCTGATCTAGCCAATTCCTCTCTTTGGTGGCATGGGCCACATGGGCCACAAAAATCTAAATGGTCAATTCGTGATCTGTCGGCACTTGAAACCGATAATGAAAAGCGTTCGGTGAAAAGTCATGCCTCTTTCTTTACGAGCTCTGAGGACTTTCTTGCTAGATTCTCTTGCTTGGGTAGAGCTCTTCGTGTTGTCTCGTATATATTTAGATTCTTCCATCGTACTCATCCAAGACATAGAAGTAATTTTGTTTACACTGACACCACTATTGCTTCGTCGGAAATCAATTTCGCCCGTACTAGATTGATAATTTTCACACACAAAATTTACTATGCGGACGAATATAGGGATTTATTAGAAAGAAATCCGCTTAATAGTAAGAGTTCTTTGGTTCCTCTTAACCCCTACTTGGATGATTATGGTATAAGATTAGTAAATTCTCCTACTCTTACGTATACGGAAAGGCATCCGATAATACTGCCCTATAATTGTCGCTTTGTAAAGCTTTTAGTGGAATTTGTGCACAAGACTTCCATTCATGGAGGAAATCAATTGATGTTGAGGATTCTTAGAATTGAATATTGGGTTCCTCGATTGAAAAGTCTGATTCGTTCGGTGATTAATCGGTGCAGAGTTTGCATATTAGAAAAGAAGTGTTCTAGAAGTCAAGTTATGGCTGCGCTTCCACCAGAACGAACCGAGATTAATAGGCCTTTTACTACAACTGGTGTAGATTTCGCTGGGCCTTTCGATGTAAAATCCTTTACGGGTCGTGCCTGTAAAATTACCAAAGGGTACATTTGCGATTTCGTGTGCTTCTCTACGAAAGCGATTCATTTGGAAGCAGTCTCAGATTTATCGACTGCAAATTTCTTGGCAGCATTTCATAGGTTTGTTGCTCGACGTGGTTGTCCTCGGTCCGTATTGTCGGACAATAGCACGAATTTTGTCGGGTCTTCCAGAGAAATAGAAAGAGATTTTAGGTCGTTTCTTGGAGAATGTTCAGGAACTGTTTCATCTAATTATGCAGTTCAAGGCCTATCGTGGCAATTTATTCCAGCTGGAGCTCCACACATGGGTGGGCTCTGCGAAGCTGGAGTAAAAAGTTTTAAATTGCATTTTCGAAAGCAGGCTCGTACTCTCCGCTACATTTTCGAAGAGTTGGCTACGGTCTTAGCGAGAATCGAAGCTTGTCTGAATTCTCGACCGCTTTGCCCTATGTCAGATAGTTCTACTGACATCGTTGCCTTGACTCCAGGACACTTCTTGATCGGTGCCCCTTTGCTCGCTCCTCCAGAACCCCTAATCACTGAACAGCCTTTGTCTATCGTGAACAGGTTTCGAAAAGTTCAGGCTTTGGTTCATCAATTTTGTTTGAGAGGGAAGGAGGAGTATTTAAAAAGTCTTCACATGCGGTATACGACGAATTGATGGCGGAAATTGATAGAGCCACTGGTCCTTCCACTTCAGTTCCCGCCGTGACGGCTACCTCCGTACCCTTTTTTATTTTTCTCCTCTTTTTCTTTTATTTACATTGACGTAAACATAATAAAGGATTAAATGTTCGTAAAGGTTGAGTTTATAAATTGAGGTTATCTAACCTCCAAGTTTTCTTTATTTTTATGTATGATAATGACGCCAGTTTTCCCAAAAGTTATCGGTTATTATTTATAGGGTTACGTGTGTAAATAAAGCCACTATGTCTTCCAAAAAAAAAACAAAAAATATAAGCTTAGTAAGGTTATGTTGTCTTGTATAAGTGACGCCAAAATTTGCGCTTTAATTTTCAAATAGATATTTATATTGGGTTTGTATTGTAAAGGTAACGTAAATTTCCAAAAAATTTTGGTTAATTCGATGTAAATTCCTCAAGATTTTATTGTGTCACCAATATGACGCCGCAAATTCGAGCCAAATTGCAAAAAATTAATTTAGTTATGAATTTTCGAGAGTATTCCCTGTATTGGGATTGCAAGATTTTTAAACAAAGAGTTCAATCTTCCCAAAAAGCTTTCATGTTTTTATGAGGTTATGTATTTGTGAAATTATGTCGCCAAAAAGTGCGCCATAAGTTTCAGATGTACGCTTATGTATTGGTGTATGTAATTGTGTACAATTTTTCAAAAGAGAGTGAGAAAAAAGCTTTCGTTGTACCACTATGATGCCAAAGATTGCGCCAAAATTTTCATAAAAAAACTTGTTTGTGTATGTAATGTAAAAAATTCCTCAAAATGAGATGGCAACTTTCCACTGTATTCGGGCGGACACAAGAGAGTACGAGAGGGAAGAAGTGTTAAAATGTGCCAACTTTCCACAAATAGAGCAAAATTTCCAACAATTTTCTAAATCTCCAACCTTTTTTATAAATGTTTCACGTTTTGTATGTATGTGTCTATTTTGCCAAGATTTTAACAACAAATTCCAAGTTTCCAATGTATGTGTGAGCAAGATTTTAAGGTTATGTGATTGTATGTGTAATATAAGTTTTGGATGACAACTTCTTCAAATTCCAAAGCGTTTCCAATAAATTCTAGGTTTGTGCATGTGTATGTAAAATGGACGTGTATGTGTGTTCCTCTGTAATTGTAAAAAGGGGTCAACGTCCGTCCAGAAAATGGGTTTTCGGGACTGTGCGTCAAATTATGCAAAACTAAGACGCGTCATCAAGGGTTTCACAGAATCGGTGTCGTATTTTTCCGCACAATGCATGGGTACTCAATTTGTCTCCTTTGTAAGGTATGAATATGTGCGTTTTTGTGTCTGTGTGGTTACCCCTCTCTCTGTTTGTTTCAGTGACTTGTCTTCTTCTTCCTTCTTTACTTGTGATCTTCTGATGTTGTTGTTGGTGTTTTTGTAGTATTGTTAGCGACCCGCACCGAATTATTGTTTAGTTTCTTTGTTGTTGTAAAAATGTTGGTTGGGTTTGGGAAAAATGTAAACGTTTGTGCTTCTGTTTGATAACCCACTGTATTTGTTCCAATGTTTACTGATTTTTTTATGCGTACGTGTTAATTTGTAGTCTCAAAAAAGAAAACACAAAAAAAATTATTTTGTGCACAATAGTTTTCTCACGGTTCCACTGTTCCACGTTATGTATTTGTACTGTATGTATGTTACGCACTATTTGTTGTTGTTGAACCACTTTTTATTGTCGTGCATACATTTGTTTATTTTTTTGTAACTTTGTCTTAAATTTTGTGCACTACTTCCACTGTTCACTGTTTTATATTTTGTTATTACCTTTTTTTAAATAATTGTTGCTTTTTGATTTGTTAAATTTTGTGTGTGTGCCAATGTATTAATTTCCACTTTATTCTTCTTCTTTTTCTCTCCCTGTATGTCTCTCACCGGTATTTTTGTTGCAACGTCCTTTCCAATAAAATATTCTATTTTCGATTTATTTTTTTCTGATTGCTGTTTTATGTATTGGAATGGCACTTTTTCACTTTTTCTTGTTGTTGTATTCACTATTTATTTATAATTATTTATTTACTTTTTGGGTTTTTGCACCTTTTCACTGTCCTGTCTAGTTAACACTGTTTTAGCTGATTTGTTTATATGTTCACTGCTGGTTCGTTCAACGGATGTGTTCACTTGAATGAGCTATAAGTTCCAATTCCACTTTTAACCACTTTATTAATGTATTTTAAAGTGATTTTCTTATTGCGCATTTTTTAAATATTTTAAAAAGCACTTTATCTGGCCCGCATGGACCAAATGTTTTGTTACATACCTTGTAAATTAGTGTTTTAGTGTTGCCAAATGATAGATTTTAGTTTCTTTTTAATCTTTAGTATTTCAATTATGGTGTTATAAGGGACGGCAGCTGGTCCCTTAGTATCACTGGCGGGCAGATGTCGAGTCGACTAATATGGTCGCTTTTGGAGAGTGGGTGGCGTAGCAGAAACTGCGAAAGCGGCACACACACAGCGAAATGTGAATATCGGTTTGAAGCAAGCCAAGCACATTCCATTTTCATCGGTAGCGTCTGACCCACATTGGGCGTCTGTATTCCAGAGGAACGGCTGAACAAAAAAGAAGGAAAACTATAAACCCTTCAGAAGGCAACGGGAAACCACTGAAGTATAATCCCTTGAAAACCATACAATTACAATGAATACAGGAAATAACAAACGGCCCTCAGTCTCCGGCAATTCGAGGGTGCTAAGAATCCCCGGAGGTAAAACTAAACTAAACGTAGGAACGTGGAATGTCAGAAGTCTTTACGAACTTGGGAAATTGGACAATACCATAAACGAGATGAAAAGGTTACAGATAGATGTGCTGGGCATTAGTGAAACTTGGTGGACCGAATATGGAGAATTTGTATCTCATGATATAAAAGTTTATCACTCCGGAAATCCTGAAGGAATTCATAGAAGAGGTGTCGCAATTCTGATCAAGAACAAAATAGCTGCCAGCGTCACTGGATGGGTTCCAATATCAGATCGGGTCATGATGGTGAAAATATCAGCAAAACCAATTAATGTAAACATAATACAAGTTTATGCACCCACCTCTGATAGCAATAACGACGAAATAGAACAGTTCTACAACTACTTGGAAAAATTGTTGAAAATGACAAAACCGCACGACATCACAATAATCCAAGGGGATTTTAATGCCAAAGTCGGGCAAGAAGTAACAGCTGAAGTTACAGGCAAATTCGGACTGGGAAAACGGAATGAAAGAGGAGAGAAATTGATTCAGTTTTGCCAAGAATATAAATACAAAATCACCAACACATTATTTTGTCTTCACCCTAGGCGACTTTATACGTGGAAATCACCTCAGGATAATAATGTGCAACATAGTAAGAAACCAAATAGACTACATTTTGATAAATAAGAGGTACTGTACGTGTGTGTCAAAATGTTCTACCTACCCTGGTGCTGATGTCCCCTCAGACCATAACCTTTTAATGTGCAATTTAAGAATTAAACTTGCTACCACTCGCAAGAAAAAGCCGGAACCAAGAATCAATATTGAAAAACTGAATGACCCATTAACGAAACAAAAGGAACAATTAAATGCCGATCTCATTGAAATAAATGCAACAATATGTAATGTTGAAAACCTATGGAACCAAGTGAAAAAATCCATAAAAGATGTCACAAAAAATATAATTGGAACCAACATGCGCAAAAAAGAAGATCCATGGATAACGGATGAAATTCGAGCACTTCGGAAAGAAAGAAGTAAACACAAAAATGTAAACTATGAAAGATATTGGGAGATAAACCAAGAAATTAAAATCGCAACACGTGCTGCAAAAAATGAGCAAATAAATAAGCAATGTCAGGAAATTGAACGACTTAAAATACTTCATGACGACTTCAATCTCCACAAAAAATTAAAAGAGACATCTGGTATTTATCCAAAGAGATCGTCAACATTTATCTACAATGATAATAAAGTAGCAATTTATGAAACAGCAGAAAAGAAAAAACTATGGGAAGAATATATTAAGCAATTATTTATCGATCACCAACGAACATCCTTATCCAACTCTGGGGATGAAATTAATTTTACAGGGACACCCATTACTGAGAATGAATTACAACTAGCTATTATGTCAATGAAAGATAAAAAGGCCATGGGTCCAGACGAAATATCTGCCGAGGTACTTAAGTTAATAGACGGAAATAACACCAAGCTTCTTTTAAAACTATTCAACAATATATATAAAACAGGACAATACCCCCAAGATTGGCTCAAATCAACATTTATCACAATACCCAAGAAAAATAATGCGAAGACCTGCAGCGACTATAGACTAATAAGTCTAATGAGCCACGCTCTTAAAATATTTTTGAAAATAATACATAGACGAATCTATCCGATCTGCGAAGCACACATGGGACAAACACAATTTGGATTCAAGGAAGGCATGGGGACACGAGAAGCGTTACTAGCTGTACAAGTATTAATACAAAATTGTCGAGAGGTAGAGGTAGGTTTATGTTTCGTAGACTACGAAAAAGCGTTCGATACGGTAAATCATGATAAATTGATAGAGATCCTACTTTCAATCGGATTGGAAGACAGTGGCATAAACTGCATTAAAAACCTATACTGGAAACAGATAGCAAACATTCAAGTAGCTAATGAATTAACTGACGATGTTCCAATTTCAAGAGGCGTAAGACAAGGCTGCATATTGTCCCCTCTTTTATTTAACATATATTCCGAGAAAATATTTGAAGAATCTGTACGTGGAAAGAATATTGGTATCCAACTAAACAACACCTTAATAAATAACATACGCTATGCCGATGACACCGTATTAGTAGCAAGCAGCATAGCTGGACTACAAAAATTAATAGACGCAGTAACACAAAATAGCGAAATATACGGATTAAAAATCAACGTTAAGAAAACAAAATATATGGTAGTAAGCAGGAATCATGCCGACAATAATACGCCACTAAAGATAAATAACGATGAAATAGAGCGAGTGACAACCTACAAATACCTCGGAATTCAAATCAACGATAAATGGGATATATCAAGAGAAATTAAATGCCGAATAGAAATGGCAAGAAGCAATTTTTTCAAACATAACAAAGTTTTACTTAGCCACGACATAAGTCTTACTACAAAAATACGATTTGTAAAATGTTACATATGGTCCGTTTTATTGTACTCTGCGGAAACATGGACTTTGAAAGCTGAAGATGAAAAAAGACTGAACTCGTTCGAAATATGGATATATCGTCGAATTTTAAAGATCCCATGGACCGAGCGCATTACAAACGACGAAGTGTTAGAACGCATGCAAATCGAACGCCAATTAATACTTACTTACTTACTTAGCTGGCCCATTACAGAACATTTGTTCTATAGGCCGAACTAAGAAGAGATCTCCATTCCTCTCTATTTGTTGCTTTGCACTCTGGAATACCGCGCCTTGTCATCTCATCATCCACTTGTTTGCGCCATCTATTCCTTGGCCTGCCAATTCTGCGTGCACCGCCATGTGGCATGTATTCATACGCCTTTTTAGTGGGTTCATCATCGCTCATTCTTTTGATATGGCCTAGCCAACGCAATCGCTGCATCTCGATACGTTTAACAATATTGATGTCGTTGTATAGCAGATACAGCTCGTGGTTCATGCGACGTCGATATTCACCCTCAACGCAGATTGGTCCGTAGATCTTTCGAAGAATTTTTCTCTCAAACACACCAAGCACTGCCATGTCTGCTTGCGCAAGTACCCAGGCTTCGGAGCCATACATCAGCACGGGTAGTATCAGTGTTTTGTAGAGCGTTATTTTTGTTTGACGAGATGTGGCTTTGTTTTTAAACTGCTTACTTAATCCAAAGTAGCATCTGTTGGCCAATACAATTCTTCTTTTTATTTCACAACTGATGTCGTTTGTTGTGTTGACGGAGGTGCCGAGGTAGACGAAGTCTTTTACTACCTCAATATTATAGGAACCAACTTCCACAGTCGGTCTGAGCTCAATGGACGCATTGCGCGTCGACACCATCAACTTGGTCTTCTCACCGTTTACCGCCAGACCCACTTTAGCAGATTCTCCTTCGACTTTTATAAAGGTATCAGTTACTTCTTTTACTGATCGACCCATGATGTCTATATCATCAGCATAAGCAAGTAACATGTGACTATTGGTGTAGATTGTGCCACTTCTTTTGACGTTTGCCTCTCGTATAACCTTTTCTAGCAGGATGTTGAAGAGGTCACACGAAAGGCTGTCTCCTTGTCTGAAACCTCTTTTGGTACCAAACTCTTCGGAGAGGTTCTTTCCTATTTTAACTGAGGACCTCGTGTCAGTTAAAGTCATTTTACAAAGCCGGATGAGCTTTGCGGGAATACCAAATTCAGACATGGCTTGGAATACCTTTGAGCGCAGCGGACTGTCGAAGGCTGCTTTATAATCGACAAAAAGGTGGTAGGTGTCGATCTGCATCTCTTGGGTCTTCTCCAGGATTTGCCGCAGGGTAAATATCTGGTCAATGGTGGACTTGCCAGGTCTAAAGCCGCATTGGTATGGTCCAATAATCTCGTTGACCATTGGCTTTAGTCGTTCGCACAATATCCCTGACACGATCTTGTAGGCAATAGGGAGTAGACTTATGCCCCTATAGTTAGAGCATACAGTCTTATCTCCCTTCTTGTGGACGGGGCACAGGATACTCAGGTTCCAATCGTCGGGTACTCGTTCTTCCTGCCAGATGGTGCTAACTAGCTGATGAATACACCTTATCAGCGTGTCGCCTCCGGTTTTGAACAGCTCGGCTGGTAAGCCATCGGCCCCTGCTGCCTTATTATTCTTCAGCCGATTTATTGCTGTCTTTACCTCATCTTGGCTGGGCGGTATACATTCAATACCATCTTCTGGGATTGGGACTGTGGTATCTTCGTCGTCTTCGCTGCTATTGGATACCAACAGATTTGAAAAATGTTCTTTCCATATCCTGAGTACACTATCTGTATCAGTTACCAAATTACCTTGCTGGTCTCTACAGGAGGATGTGCCTGTACCAAAGCCATCAGTTTGATGCTTGACTCTTTGGTAGAATTTTCGGACTTCATTCTGGCTCCTGTACATCTCGATTTTTTCACACTCCCGCTTTTCCATCTCTCTCTTTTTCCTGCGGAAAAGACGTTTCTCCTCTCTCCTTTTCTCCCTGTATCTCTCTCGTGCGCTACGCGTTGCTACGGATTGTAAAGTAGCCTTATATGCCGCATTTTTCTCTTCGGTGGCAGCACGACACTCCTCATCATACCATGGATTCCTTGGTGGAGGTCTCTGGTATCCAAGTATGGATTTTGCGGCTGTTTGCATGGAGTGGGCAATGCTTTGCCATTGCGCTGATATGTTATCGGGATGAGGAGGGCTTTGATTAAGCAATTGGGCTAGTTGAGTGGAATATGCAGTGGCTATCTGTTGTGATTGCAGCTTACCGATGTCTAACTTTCGTGTTGTGTCTGTTCGTACTTTGTTTGCTACGTTTAAGCGGGTGCGTACCTTTGCTGCAACAAGGTAGTGGTCCGAATCAATGTTTGCGCCTCGGAACGATCGTACATCCAACACGCTCGATGAATGTCTTCCATCTATCACAACATGATCAATTTGGTTTCTTGTTTTCTGATCTGGAGACAGCCAGGTGCCCTTATGAATATCGAGATGATTAAATCTGGTACTGCTAACTACCATGTTTTTTGCAGCTGCAAAGTCTATCAGTCTCATACCATTGTCAGATGTTTCACTGTGGAGACTGAATTTCCCGACTGTTGGGCCAAAGATATTCTCCTTTCCAATTTTGGCATTAAAATCGCCTAGAATGATTTTAATGTCATGGGCAGGGCAACGGTCATATGTTTCTTCTAAGCGCTCGTAAAATATATCTTTGGTCTGTTCATCCTTTTCTTCAGTGGGAGCATGAGCACAAATAAAGCTGATGTTGAAGAATTTAGCTTTTATTCGAATTGCAGCAAGTCTTTCATTCACTGGAGTGAAGCTGGATACAAGATGTTTTAGTCTCCGACTAACTACGAATCCACAACCAAACTCATGCTTTACGTCATGGCAGCTATAATACAGTGCGTCACCTTTAGGTGTTGTTGTGACGCCTTTCCCAATCCATCGTATTTCCTGTATGGCAGTAATATCGGTCTTGTACTTTTCAAGTACGTCTGCCAATGCGAAGACTGCACCTTCTCTATAAAGAGTGCGTACATTCCAGGTGCAGATTCGCAGATCATGGTCCTTAAAACGTTTGCGGGGTTCGTCAACTTTAGAGGGGTTTGTTTTTCTTTTCTTTCGTTTTTTCATAGTAGGCTGTTTTTTCTAGGGGAGGGTTACTAACCCGACGCCCAAACCCAAGTTTTTAACGTTCTTATGGGTGAACGCGCGGCACATGTTAGCTCACTACCTTTAACGGGTGTTAAAGGCAGTTCCCCAGGTGACACCACGGGGAGGTCAGTGTCCACTTGGGATGAAAGAGGGACCAAGATAAATCCTGGGCTTTGCCATGTTAAAACCGGTCAGGACCGTTCCTTGGTATCTTCCATCCCCTACGTCACCCACGCCAATTAATAAAAATTATAAAAACACAAAAAACCGCATATCTTGGTCACATTATGAGGCATGAAAAATATAAGCTTCTGCAAACAATTATCCAAACAAAAATCGATGGGAGAAGACCGAGAGGGCGACGGGAAACATCATGGCTCAAAAACATTCAAGACTGGACTGGACACCATAATGAAAGAACTCTTCTGAATGCCGCCAAAAACAGAAACTTATATATAAATTAATAAACTGATTTGTTAAATATACCAAATTATCATTATGTAATTGTATGATCGCTAAAACCCGAATACGGAATGGCAAATAAAGAAGAAGAAGTTATATTTGTAATTCAAGGTTGGAATGTACGTGTGAGTGTTTCTGTACAATTCAATATTGTTTTAGGTAGTTTTAAGGTTTTTTAATTAGCACAATTTTTAGAAAAACTAGGCTTTAATTTAGAATATGTTTATAGACAAACTTTTAGGTGCAATATTAGGGTGATTCAATATTTAGGTTTAAGTAGTTAAATGGGGCAACAAAAATGGGTGCAATATAGATAAGTATTTTAGTTTTTAACTTATTTATATTATTTATTATTTTAATTAGATTTAAGTAGGCTTTTTCAATACTTGTTATGTTATATAGTGTGATTCTGTAAGTGTATGTACAAATATGTAGGAAGTTTTAATGTTTTAACAAAAGGGTTGCTTTGTTCACAATGTGTTTTAAGCAATTTGTATGTTTGTGTTTTTAACAATTTTAAGTCCCCTTGTCCCATCTGGGATGTTTGTGGAACAATTACTATATATTTATTATAAGTTTTAACAATGTATGAGTTTTGTTCACTTTGTGTTGTTTTATAATTTTATGTTTTTTTACAAACTTTATGTTTCTTCAACGTTTCGTTTTTATTTGTAAGTGCGGGGGAAGCGAGCGCTTAAAATGCCGATGATAGACTAGCCTTCTCTTTGCTGCCTGATCGCTTTTAAGCATAATTATGTTTTCCAATATTTTTGGAAGGCAGCAAAGGGAATAGACTAAGAATTGCAGGTACATGTATGTACATATGTATGCTTGCAAACCGCTAGCCTGCAGTAAACAAAAAATGAAACAAAGAACAGTGACTCGACCATACACCAGTTATGTGTAACTAGCAAAATGCCCGCTACTTCGTATGCGGAAAGGATATAAAAAAACAAATAAACAATATATAATATGGAAATGACAAACACAGAAAATTTGGTAGCACTAATACCAATTTTAATCAATATTTATTTTTATCTTAGTACTGTACGTACCCCTTAAGTTCGTTTTTAAAAAAGATCAGCCGTATCTCACCCTTACACATTAACTGCGAGATCAACGTTGCACACCAATACACACCCTAACTCCAAAAAATAAAAATTCCAGCACTGTCCCTACACCCAAAAACAAATTGAGTACCATTAAGTAATTTTCGTATACTTATGGTACGTATTTCGACGACATATCTCAGCCATACACGGACATTAATACAAAATAATTACAGTAAATTCCATAATAATTACAGTAATTCCAAATCTCAAGATTCCAGCTGTATCCGTTCGTCCAATTCCAAATTGTACCAAACTTAGTATCAAGTCGAACTCTTCGTACCCATAAGAAAGATTTTCCAAAACTACCTCAATCATTCACTTTAGTAGTAATCTTACTTCCAAATTTCAGGATTCAAACTCTATCCGTTAAACCAAATTAAAATTGTACTAAATTTAGAACAATTTAGAATTTTCGTACCAATTTTTAAAACTTCCTCAACGCAACAGGGCTACAATAATCATACTTTCAAATTGCAGGATTCCACCGCTATCCGTTCACCTACATACAAATTGTACTAAATTTAGTACCATTTAGTGCTTTTCGTAACCATAAGTTTGCTTTTTCAAAACAACCTGAATCCTACTCTTCGAAGGTATTCGTAATTCCAAATTTCAGGATTCCAGCTCTATTAATTCACCCGAATCCAAATTGTATCAAATTTAGTACCATTTCTTTCCCAAACAAAAATTTTAGGATTCCAGCTCTACCCGTTCACCCAAATCCACATTGTACCATATTTAGTACCATTTAGTACTTCTCGTACGCACACGTACGATTAATTCACCCGAATCCAAATTGTATCAAATTTAGTACCATTTCTTTCCCAAACAAAAATTTTAGGATTCCAGCTCTACCCGTTCACCCAAATCCACATTGTACCATATTTAGTACCATTTAGTACTTCTCGTACGCACACGTACGACTTTTCAAAATTTCCTCAATACTACACTCCTACAGTAATCTTAATTCCTAATTCCAACACTATCCGTTTACTAAAATTCAAATTTAGTGCTTTCTGTACCCATAAGTACGAATTTCCAAAACTAACTCAATTCTACTGTCCGACAGTAATCTTAGTTCCAAATTTCAGAATTCCAGCTTTATCCGTTCATCCAAATCCAAATTGTACCAAATTTAGTACCATTTAGTACTTTTCGTACTCAAAGGTACGAATTTCTAAAACTATCTCAATCCTACACCCCTACAGTAATCTTAATTCAAAACTTTAGGATTCCAGCTCTATCCGTTCACCCAAATCCAAATTTAGTACTGCTCGTAATCATAAATACGAACTTCCAAAACCATTTCCTTATTTCAACGCCATTTCCCTACCTTGATACTTAAAATTCAGGATTCCAGTTCTATCCCTTCACCCAAATCCAAATTGTAATAAATTTTGTACCATTTAGTACTTTTCCTACACATAAATACGAATTTCCAAAATTTCCCCAATCCTATGATCCAACAGTAATCTCATTTTCAAATTTCAGGATTCCAGCTCTGTCCGTTCACTCGAATCCCTATTGTACCAAATTTAGTACTTTTAGAACACATAAGTACGAATTTCCAAAACCACCCTCATATCTCAGTCCTACACTTCACAGTAATCTTAATTCCAAATTTCAGGTTTCCAGCTACATACATACGATCACCCAAATCCAAATTGTACTAAATTTAGTACCATTTAGTACTTTTCGTACCCATAAGTACGAATTTTCAAAACTACCTCAATTCTACACCCCACCAGTAATCTCAATTCCAAATTTCGAGATTCCAACTATATCCGTTCACCCAAATCCCCATTGTCCCAAATTTAGTACCATTTAGTACTTTTCATTCACATAAGTAAGAATTTCCAAAACTTCCCCAGTCCTACACTCCAACAGTAATATCAATTCCAAATTTCAGGAATCCAGCTCTATCCGTTCACTCAAATCCAAATTGTACTAAATTTAGTACCAATTATTACTTTTCGTACACTCAAGTTTCCAAAAACCCTTTGGTGCATCTTTCTTACTCTTCATCAGTGATCCTCAGTCCAAATTTGAGGAATCAAGCCCTATCCGTTCACCAAAACCGAAACTGTACCAAATTTAGTGCTATTTAGTATTTTTCGTACCCTATGTACGAATTTCCAAAACTTCCACAATATTAAACTCCACCAGTAATCTCAGTTCCAAATTTAGAGATTCCAGCGCTATCCGTTCACCCAAATCCCCATTATACAAAATTTATTTCCATTTAGTACTTTCCGTACACATAAGTACTAATTTCCAAAACCACCTTCATATCTTAATCCTACACTTCAACAGTAATATTAATTCCAAATTTCAGGTTTCCAGCTCTATCCGTTCATTCAAATCCTAATTGTACTAAATTTAGCACCGTTAATCCTACACCCCACCAGTAATCTCAATTCCAAATTTCGAGATTCCAGCTATTATCCGTTCACCCAAATCCCCATTGTATCAAATTTAGTACTTTTCATACACATAAGTACGAATTTCCAAAAGTTCTTCAATCCTACACTCCAACAGTAATCTCAATTCCAAATATCAGGATTCCAGCTCTATCCGTTCACCCAAATCCCTATTGTACCAAATTTAGTACTATTTAGTACTTTTCGTACACATAAGCACGAATTTCCAAAACTACCCTCATATCTCAATCCTACACTACAACAGTAACCTTAATTCCAAATTTCAGGTTTCCAGCTCTTTACGTTCACCCAAATCTAAATTGTACTAAATTTAGTACTTTTCGTACACATGATTGGTAATTTTTCAAACCATTTCCTTTTAGAAGCACCACTTGCCAACCTTGATTTCCATACCAAATTCCTATATTCCTATATTCCTGGGGCCTATTATTGATTTCATTAATTATTTAGCGATTTCATCAAATTACAGATTTTGAAATTGAAAATTGAATAGTTATGACTGTACATCTCCATATACGATAAAATTCTTAATTGCAAATAAATCGTGGTAATATGCACAATTCTATTGCACTTTCATTGATTTGCAAACATTTAGTTATTACCAAAAAGTCAGGTCCATACAGTTTTTAGTTGTTGTTATTTCTGGCCGATTTCTGAATTTATTCCCCTAATGTTGTCTTCAACAGCAACTCATTTGTTAATTTGCGTAATTGATGTTTATACACCATTATCACCAACTGCGACATCTGTTGCAATGGAAGATAACAAATGTCTTGTCTTTCTATTATTTAGTGGTTTACGATAAAAATATGTGCGCCTAGAAGTAAACTACAAAATTTGAAATTATGTGTGATCTCTTACGATATCAAGAAGTTATGGCATTGTTAATTTTACACATGTCTTGCAGAGGGCCAACTAAGTGAATAAGTACGTAATAGCAATGAAAAATAAGGATTTTTGTTGTTGTTATTTTTTGTGGTTCCAGGACGAATTTTCTAAAACCCGGCCTTATCTCGCACATTTGCATCAACAGTGACCCACTGGTAAAATTTCAAGCTCCTAGCTTTAGCCGTTTTGGCTGGGCGTTGATGATGAGTCAGTCAGTCAGTCAATCACTTATCACCAAGCTCATTTATATATATAGATGTGTGAGTGTATAAGGTTATATTTTAATCATGGCAGAATAAGAAGATAATCTCATATGAAAAAACCGTCCTTGAGCTGTCAAATACAACCATGCATTAAACGATATGTGTTATGTATTCCACTTTATATTATTCTTTATTTAGTTGTTTTCAGTTACACTGCAAGTTAACGAGTGACGTTTACAGCAATGATGAGATCAATCCTCTCCTCAAAATACAATAACTCACTCAATGTTTACATATAATTATAACAGTTAAATCAGCTGTTGATTGTAATAGAATGCTACTCCAATTAATTGTTATTGATACTGTGATGAATAAAATATAAGGTATTACGTTTGTTTATACATTACATTTCCTCATGGAGTGAAGTACTATTATAAAAATAACAATATAAAAATTCAACTTTTAATGTCCTTTTGCTAAAGATTTATAATCAACTCTAGGTTTTTTCCTTAATCTTTCTTTAATAGGAACATTATTAAAGTTTGGACCTGAATCTTCGGCATCAAAAAATTCTTCTTCTTCGCTGTGCACATCAATATTTGTGTCTTTTTCTGTGAAAGTCAATATTATATCTTTTTCGAATTTTTTAAGTAGATTGCGATGAGCAACTCTACATCTATTTCCAACTTGAACCAAATAAAGAGTTCTTGAAATAATTTTCTTAATGATGCCTCTGATCCATTTCGCTTCACTATTATTATTTGGGTTCAAATACAAAATTTCTTCGCCAACTTTCAAATTGAAATTTTTTGTTGTTTCATTATTTCTAAATTCATTTTTTTCTTTCTCTTTCTGATTTTTATAGTCTGTAGGTGTTACTGTATTCGAAATCAATTTATTGTTATTAGTATACGATAAAGGAGTTATTGGTTTATAAGCTAATACTAATTCACTCGGGCAAATACCAGTGACGGTTGTTGGTGTGTTGCGATATTTAAATAAGAAATTGAAAACCATATTTTGCAAAGATAACTTTTTCATTTGGTCTGATAAAAAATAACACTTTAAACAACGTTTAACAGTTTGAGCTCCTCTTTCTGCCAACCCATTGCTAGGAGGATGATATGCGGGGCTGAACACTTGATTTATACCATTGCATTTAAGAAACAATTCGAATTCTTCGCTTCGAAACTGCGGCCCATTGTCGCTAACCAATGTGTTACAAAGACCCAAAATATAAAACATTAGCTTTAATTTTTCAATTACAACAACAGTTGTTGTCTTTCGTAAAATGTGAATTTCAATCCACTTTGAAAACTCGTCTACAGCAATCAAAAAATCTGTATTTTGGAATTGAAAAAGATCAACGTGAATACGCTCAAAAGGATATGAAGTAGAAGGCCAGGTAAAATTTGGACAATCTTTGGTTTTATTCTGAGTTTTTTGACAAACCTGACAACTAGCAACAAATTTTTCAATATTAGAATCTATAGAAGGCCACCAAACACAACTCCTTGTCAACAATTTCAATGTCACAATACCAACATGTGTATCGTGTAACATATTTAGAACTCTGTACCGTAAAATAGATGGTATTACTAACCGATCTCCATAAAACAAACAATTATCCTTTACCTCAAGAGAAAGTTTTACATTTTTGTAAGGGATTAATTCACTTCGCAAATTTTGTGGTTTTATCCACGAATTACCTTTAACAAATCTTATGATTTGACTCACATTCTCATCTTTTTCAGAATATTGTACAATATCATTAATATTTAGTGGGATACTATTTGTATCAAAATTGAAGAAATTAATGTTGAAGTTTGAAACACATGTAGCACGTTCCAAAGGTAACCTTGACAAAGCATCCACATTTCCCTGTTTAGAACCAGGTCGATATTTAATTACACAATTATAATTTGAAAGAGACAGAATCCATCTGTGAAACGGACTGATACAACGTTAGATAAAGCATTTTGGTCTCCCAAAAGCTTTTCTAGAGGTTGATGATCAGTATACACTGTAAATTTATACCCATACACATACTTATGAAATTTTTTCTGGGGTCAACATTATAGCATCCATCTTCTTTTTCGATGGCTTTATCCCCTCTGGTGTCAAAACATGACCTAAATACTCCAGATTACTCTCCAAAAGTCTACACTTTTCCCAATTTACACGGATATTGTAATCTTGAAGCCTACTTAATACTTTACACAGACGAGCAAAGCAATCTTCTTTACCGATTCCTGTCACCAATATATCATCTAAATAGACAGCTACGCCATCTAAACCTTGCATTATTTGGTCCATGACCCTTTGAAAAATCATTGGTGCCGTTGACACGCCAAAAGGTAATCGGCAAAATTCAAAAAGACCCAAATGGGTATTAATTGTTAAAAATGACCTTAATGACTCCTTCACTGAAAGCTGTAGGTACGCTTTGCTTAAATTCAGTATACAAAAACACGTTTTCCCTCTCATACTAGTAAGGATTTCGTCTATTAAAGGCAGTGGATAGACATCCATCTGAATCACTGGGTTTATTGTAACTTTAAAATTACCACAAATTCTTACGCTGGAGTCCTTTTTTAAAACACAAACAATGGGTGCCGCCCATTCACTATTCCGCACTGGCTGTATAAAGCCTTCCTCACACATGTTATTTAATTCCCTTTCAACTTTGGATTTTAAACTCAATGGCACTGTATAAAGTTTAAAAAATTTTGGTTGTGCACCAGGTTGCACAAAAATTTCTGCGGAAAACTTATTTATTGGATTTTTATTCCTTAAAAACAACGAGGGAAATCTACATTTCAAATCCTCAATAACATTGGTATGGCAGATACTTTTCACAAAATAATTGTTACTCAACTCACCAGTCATAGCTGTAAAAAATTTTCTTCATTATGGAAAAATTACTTCCAACCAATTTCTTCCTAATAACGGCTTAAACCGATGCGTCGACATCACTACCAACAACTTTAAAATTCGATCATTAACCAACACTGATATTTCTCCGAGCACCTCTTGAATAAAGTTGATGTCTTGCTGGTAGATTTTAGCTGGATGTGAAGAAGCGAACCAAAGAAATATCCACCAGGAACATCAAAGAGTAGTGGACTGTATATTTTATGGTTTATTCCTCATAGCCAATGAGGAATAATGCGCGGAGAAATGAGAGATGAAACAGTCGGTGTGCGTTTGAGAAGTGATTTATTAAAAAGAGAATGAGCACTGGTCAAGCATCGATATCAACATACTTTCGTTCAAGAGAACAATTGATTTGGACGAAAGTAACCAGAAACGAGAGTAATGACAACTTAAAACTAAAGGCATATTTACATTAGCAAGTTCAGAAAGTAATGAAAGATGCAAATAATATATTTAAATTTACAATAGTTTATATTAAACTAAAAGCATTTTAAAGTTGTTTAAACATAGTTTAAACACCTCTATTTTTGTACCGTTAACAACCTGTAATGGTGGATAATTAACATTATGTAACTTAATATCTTTAAAATAATCCAAATAATCAAAATTAGAAATCACTGATACCACAGCTCTAGTGTCCACTTCCATCAAAACGCACTTATTTTCGATCACCAAATTTACTAGTAATGGCTCACTCTTATGACCAACCCAATTGATTGAGCCCAATTTAAAATCAATTTCGTTCAATTGACGATTTCGGCTTGAATTGTTCGTATCTTGGTAGTGAGGTTTTTTATTCGCCTTCGAAAAACACGCTTTGGAAGAATGCCCCTTTTTTCCACAGCTAAAACAGTTGCAATTTTTTGCAGGGCATCTACCCACTGGATGCTTTGTGGTGCACTTTGAACATTTTTCAAATTTTTGGTTATGTCGATAATGCTGTTATGTTTCGTTCAGGTGTAAAATGTGGTGTGATAATTTCTAGCAAGGCTTTATATGCTTTGGTAGTCGCTTTTTCTGGAAAAAGAATACTTTTTATGCGCTTATAAGTTTCTGGGCCGACCAATGTTAAAAACAATGCCACCTTATTTTCTTCTTCAACCGCATTTATTTTAAAGAATTGTTCCATCCTTTCCAGATATTCCTCAAAATCATCACCAAAAGCGAACTATTCGATGGTTCCAATTAACGCCATTATATTTTTTATTTTTCGTAATGTCAGAAATTTTACTGCTGCCGTTCAAGGTTATATTCCACTTTAGACTATTCTTTATTTAGTTGTTTTCAGTTACACTGCAAGATAACGAGTGACGTTTACAGCAATGATGAGATCAATCCTCTCCTCAAAACACAATAACTCACTCAATGTTTACATATAATTATAACAGTTAAATCAGCTGTTGATTGTAATAGAATGCTACTCCAATTAATTGTTATTGATACAGTGATGAATAAAATATTAGGTATTACGTTTGTACGTCAATGACAACAATAACAAAAAACTGTTTGTTTACGTTTTCTTGAAATATTTGTGCACGTTATTTTATTGAAGCAGAATAAAATATTTTCGTTACCTTGAGAAAATACCAAGAAAAACGGTAAGCAAAAAAGCAGACAACGCGGTTTATGTGGATATACGGAAATTCAAAGAAAAATCGCGAAAATAACTGAAAAAGCACAGAGAAATTTGGATTTTCTTTTTCTCGGAAGTTAATTGTGAAATGCAACGTCAAATATACTTTCATATTTTTTATTGTTATCCGTGTTATTGCAGAGTTTAGCCCACGCAAGACCACATTCATCCTAATGTCATCGAATATATCACCAATCGGTGCGCTGTAATAATCGTGGTACCACCAAGCCAGTAAGTCATTGGGTTGCAGCTAAAATGAAAGGGTTTATATTTATATACTGAATGTGTGCTTTTGTTACAGGTGTCTATGGTGGTGGTACTTACCGCTCTGGTCGGGGTGCTTCCAATAACATGTGCCGTGATCGCATATTCGCCCCTACGTTGCAACCGTAATGTAAACATAAACTAATGTCGTGTTTGTCTCTGTCATCGCTGGTGTTGGAGCTCCAGTCCTTGTCCAACCTAAGGGTCACATCATTGATGGCGTCTTTGAATCTTATGAAAACATTTTAGTTTACGGTTAAAGACATAAAAACTCGGGATCGTACTTTAAATCAATGATTGGGTTTGGAATAGTTAATATGTTCATTCGAAAACAAAAAGCAATTGCTGGCCGTTTCCTCATCAGGACCGAATCTGCATTCGCCTTCTTAAATCTAAAGAAAATCGCGAGTTGCTGCGGACCAATCCAAGAAGCTCTTCTGTCGTCTCAATCCATTGTCTAATGTTTGTCAACCCATTACGTTAAATACTGATATTTTTTAGCAGTATAGGTTTGTTGGTGGGTTAGCAGCTGCTGGCAGAAACACTTTTCTCGCTGCCGTCGGATTTGTTGATTCCTATTGCTGAGGTTATCCTTCGACGTGCTGCTGACAAGCGTACCATTGGCAAGCTGTCGCCAAGAAAAACAACGTTGGATTTGGAAAGCACCAAAGCTGCTGCGAACAGTGCTATAATGCTACAAAGGCATTTGAATCCAGAAAGAAAAATACCACTGCTGCCCCCAGAAGATGTAAACTTTTGAAATTCTTTTAACTTTGTGAGAATACTAGCAAAATGCCCGCTACTTCGTATGCGGAAAGGATATAAAAAAACAAATAAACAATATATAATATGGAAATGACAAACACTGAAAATTTGGTAGCACTAATACCAATTTTAATCAATATTTATTTTTATCTTAGTACTGTACGTACCCCTTAAGTTCGTTTTTAAAAAAGATCAGCCGTATCTCACCCTTACACATTAACAGCGAGATCAACGTTGCACACCAATACACACCCTAACTCCAAAAAATAAAAATTCCAGCACTGTCCCTACACCCAAAAACAAATTGAGTACCATTAAGTAATTTTCGTATACTTATGGTACGTATTTCGACGACATATCTCAGCCATTAATACAAAATAATTACAGTAAATTCCATAATAATTACAGTAATTCCAAATCTCAAGATTCCAGCTGTATCCGTTCGTCCAATTCCAAATTGTACCAAACTTAGTATCAAGTCGAACTCTTCGTACCCATAAGAAAGATTTTCCAAAACTACCTCAATCCTTCACTTTAGTAGTAATCTTACTTCCAAATTTCAGGATTCAAACTCTATCCGTTAAACCAAATTAAAATTGTACTAAATTTAGAACAATTTAGAATTTTCGTACCAATTTTCAAAACTTCCTCAACGCAACAGGGCTACAATAATCATACTTTCAAATTGCAGGATTCCACCGCTATCCGTTCACCTACATACAAATTGTACTAAATTTAGTACCATTTAGTGCTTTTCGTAACCATAAGTTTGCTTTTTCAAAACAACCTGAATCCTACTCTTCGACTGTAATCGTAATTCCAAATTTCAGGATTCCAGCTCTATTAATTCACCCGAATCCAAATTGTATCAAATTTAGTACCATTTCTTTCCCAAACAAAAATTTTAGGATTCCAGCTCTACCCGTTCACCCAAATCCACATTGTACCATATTTAGTACCATTTAGTACTTCTCGTACGCACACGTACGACTTTTCAAAATTTCCTCAATACTACACTCCTACAGTAATCTTAATTCTAATTCCAACACTATCCGTTTACTAAAATTCAAATTGTACCGAATTTAGTGCTTTCTGTACCCATAAGTACGAATTTCCAAAACTACCTCAATTCTACTGTCCGACAGTAATCTTAGTTCCAATTTCAGAATTCCAGCTTTATCCGTTCATCCAAATCCAAATTGTACCAAATTTAGTACCATTTAGTACTTTTCGTACCCATAAGTACGAATTTCAAAACTACCTCAATTCTACACCCCACCAGTAATATCAATTCCAAATTTCGAGATTTCAACTATATCCGTTCACCCAAATCCAAATTTAGTACTGCTCGTAATCATAAATACGAACTTCCAAAACCATTTCCTTATTTCAACGCCATTTCCCAACCTTGATACTTAAAATTCAGGATTCCAGTTCTATCCGTTCACCCAAATCCAAATTGTAATAAATTTCGTACCATTAAGTACTTTTCCTACACATAAATACGAATTTCCAAAATTTCCCCAATCCTATGATCCAACAGTAATCTCAATTTCAAATTTCAGGATTCCAGCTCTGTCCGTTCACTCGAATCCCTATTGTACCAAATTTAGTACTTTTAGAACACATAAGTACGAATTTCCAAAACCACCCTCATATCTCAGTCCTACACTTCACAGTAATCTTAATTCCAAATTTCAGGTTTCCAGCTACATACATACGTTCACCCAAATTGTACTAAATTTAGTACCATTTAGTACATTTCGTACCCATAAGTACGAATTTTCAAAACTACCTCAATTCTACACCCCACCAGTAATCTCAATTCCCAATTTCGAGATTTCAACTATATCCGTTCACCCAAATCCCCATTGTCCCAAATTTAGTACCATTTAGTACTTTTCATTCACATAAGTAAGAATTTCCAAAACTTCCCCAGTCCTACACTCCAACAGTAATATCAATTCCAAATTTCAGGAATCCAGCTCTATCCGTTCACTCAAATCCAAATTGTACTAAATTTAGTACCAATTATTACTTTTCGTACACTCAAGTTTCCAAAAACCCTTTGGTGCATCTTTCTTACTCTTCATCAGTGATCCTCAGTCCAAATTTGAGGAATCAAGTCCTATCCGTTCACCAAAACCGAAACTGTACCAAATTTAGTGCTATTTAGTATTTTTCGTACCCTATGTACGAATTTCCAAAACTTCCACAATATTAAACTCCACCAGTAATCTCAGTTCCAAATTTAGAGATTTTAGCGCTATCCGTTCACCCAAATCCCCATTATACAAAATTTATTTCCATTTAGTACTTCCGTACACATAAGTACTAATTTCCAAAACCACCTTCATATCTCAATCCTACACTTCAACAGTAATATTAATTCCAAATTTCAGGTTTCCAGCTCTATCCGTTCATTCAAATCCAAATTGTACTAAATTTAGCACCGTTTAGTACTTTTCGTACCCATAAGTACGAATTTTCAAAACTACCTCAATCCTACACCCCACCAGTAATCTCAATTCCAAATTTCGAGATTCCAGCTATTATCCGTTCACCCAAATCCCCATTGTATCAAATTCAGTACCATTTAGTACTTTTCATACACATAAGTACGAATTTCCAAAAGTTCTTCAATCCTACACTCCAACAGTAATCTCAATTCCAAATATCAGGATTCCAGCTCTATCCGTTCACCCAAATCCCTATTGTACCAAATTTAGTACTATTTAGTACTTTTCGTACACATAAGCACGAATTTCCAAAACTACCCTCATATCTCAATCATACACTACAACAGTAACCTTAATTCCAAATTCCAGCTCTTTACGTTCACCCAAATCTAAATTGTACTAAATTTAGTACTTTTCGTACACATGATTGGTAATTTTTCAAACCATTTCCTTTTAGAAGCACCACTTGTCAACCTTGATTTCCATACCAAATTCCTATATTCCTATATTCCTGGGGCCTATTATTGATTTCATTAATTATTTAGCGATTTCATCAAATTACAGATTTTGAAATTGAAAATTGAATAGTTATGACTGTACATCTCCATATACGATAAAATTCTTAATTGCAAATAAATCGTGGTAATATGCACAATTCTATTGCACTTTCATTGATTTGCAAACATTTAGTTATTACCAAAAAGTCAGGTCCATACAGTTTTTAGCTGTTGTTATTTCTGGCCGATTTCTGAATTTATTCCCCTAATGTTGTCTTCAACAGCAACTCATTTGTTCATTTGCGTAATTGATGTTTTTACACCATTATCACCAACTGCGACTTCTGTTGCAATGGAAGATAACAAATGTCTTGTCTTTCTATTATTTAGTGGTTTACGATAAAATATGTGCGCCTAGAAGTAAACTACAAAATTTGAAATTATGTGTGATCTCTTACGATATCAAGAAGTTATGGCATTGTTAATTTTACACATGTCTTGCAGAGGGCCAACTAAGTGAATAAGTACGTAATAGCAATGAAAAATAAGGATTTTTGTTGTTGTTATTTTTTGTGGTTCCAGGACGAATTTTCTAAAATCCGGCCTTATCTCGCACATTTGCATCAACAGTGACCCACTGGTAAAATTTCAAGCTCCCAGCTTTAGCCGTTTTGGCTGGGCGTTGATGATGAGTCAGTCAGTCAGTCAATCACTTATCACCAAGCTCATTTATATATATAGATTGTATTCTTCTAAAGATGCAAAATGCATGATTTTTTATAATTTACAAGAAAATAAAGCATACATATATTTCATAGGAAAACATATGTGTATGTCTTGTCTTTATGTTTATGTTTTGTCATCGTAATCATGACTATCTAATTTGGGGAGTCATTTCGATAGTTCTCCTGCCAAACAGCCGTTTCAGTATGTCACCGTAGCAGGTTGGGCACTGCAGGATTTTTAAAGCTTTTGGACAAATATGTCTGGGAGCATGGACTTGATCACGAAACACATAATATCACTGTAAACAGGACCACAAGGAATTTAAAACGATTCTCGAACAGCCCTTAAGCCAAAATTTTGTGTGGAGGTAATCGAAGATATATTCCATCCTTAATCTATGACTGAAAAAATGTTGCGAGGATTAATTTTTGACAAAATCAGTTGATCCGTTCGTTTTACCGAAAATCTTTGAACTTTTATATGGAAAGTACCGGAAGAAGTGGACTGCCCCATTCTCGAAATTGAATAAAATTTTGAAAAATATGACGAGGACCGATATTTGGACCGCATCAGCTGGTCCATTCGGGAGATATTCTTTAGGCGGGCAGACAGACAAGGCAAAATAGACTCCAAATGGTCTGAAAATTTTAAATTTAAAAATTGAAATTAAATTGGTTTCAGGTTTGAAATGTAAATAAACCTGACGTATGTATGTTTTTACATATACATACAAAGTTTGTCAAAATCATTTTGGCAATGAAGGGACGGCAAAGCGAATACAACTCTGTGAACTCTGAGCCTGAGGTTACCTTGTATCATTGTATCATGTGCATGCAATTTTTAGGATTTTTAGGTAGCACAATTTTGTTAGGTTTAATTTAATTTGTCTAGGTTTTATTTAATTTTTTTATGTACAGTATAGTGTAACCTTTAGTTGTTTTTGATGTAGGTTTTAGCTTTTATTTAGCACTGCTTTTAGGGTAAGTTTAAATAGACAAAAGTTTTAACTAGGTTTTAATTTTAGGCAATGTTTATGTACATAGCGGGATGCAATTTAAGTTAATTTTTTTGTGCAATATATAAGGTTTAAGTTTGAAATTTTACATAGTGCGGTATTGGTTAGATGGCAAAATTTCAATAAATTATTTAATTTGTACTTGTGTGTATTTTAACCTCAATGTTTTCTGTTAAATGTTTAACTTTTGTGATCGTTAATTAAGCAACATGTAATTTTTTGTTTTGACTATTTGTTCTTAATTTTTGTTAACTTCTATGTATTTAACTTTCATTGATAAGGGGGAACTTGGTCGCTCGCTTTGAAAGATTCTGACAAACTGAACCGACTGCACTATTTCAGTTGCCTTTTAAGCAGCCAATTACAATATTTATTGGAAAGCGGCAAAGGAGTTTTAGTTAACAGCAGTGGGTGCGCTTGTATATATGTATGTATATATGTACTATTGTACATATTGCGTACCGCTAGACTACTTTTAGGAAAACAAAAGTACATTGGTCGTCACAAGTATGGTTCTAGACCATACATTCAGTGCATCCTTCTTTAATTGATTTATTGGTAGGTTCCGCGGAGACATACCCGTATTCGAATAAGGGATCCGAGTATATTCTTCTTGGCAACACATCCGTTACCAAGGCATTGACTTCCAGTGCCCAAGTCGAGTTGGGCCGACGATTATTTATTTTAAATGAGGTGAATCGCCTGTTTTGGTACGCAAAATAGCTCAGACCCATTCTCTGGAACGTCGAATAAACGATACGCGACATCACGGCTGACTGTGATTAATATGGGGTGTTGCCTTTGAAGCGTTTGCAGGAGCTCCGCGCATGATCATGCTGACATAAGCCGCAGGAGAACTGCCAATGTCCTGGCCTTCTAGTTCTGTTGCCGGAACAGCTCCGTTGACGACGATCGCGTCTGGCGGCGGTCCTCTCTTCTCTCTGGGTGTCTTGGACTTTGCTGGAGGATCCAATCCTAATGTAGTAAGTATGCTGCCATCTGTAAAAAACGGGAAGGAGGTGTACTATAGTTTTATTAAAGAAGGGGTCCGACTAATTAGTCGAAAATAACTTGACAACCTTCGTTATGGGTCAGCTGATGTTACTGCCAGCAGACTTTATGTCTACCACCCTTACGCTTTAGTCGGTTCCCTGGTGGGTCTTTATAATTCGTCCTAACTTCCAATCAGTTGGAGCGAAACATTCATCTTTAAGCACAATTAAATCGCCCTCTTTAAGGTTGTCTTGTTGCGTCGATGAAGCTCTTGTATATATTCAGTTTTCCATCTTTTACAAAAATATTGGGAGATAATTTTCAAACGCTATTGACAAGGCAACCATCTTGGTCTGAAACATCGGGTTCGGAAGGGTCTAAGATTGGCGTACCGACTGAGATATGACATGGGGTCAGAGGCGACCAACCGCTAGGATCCTCACTAGCTGGACTCAAGGATCTTGAATTAAGACAAGCCTAGATTTTTGACAAAATTGTGGAAAATTTTTCGAATGTAAAAATAATTTTTGGTATGCATTTCTTTAAATGCGTTTAAAAGACTTCACACCGGCTTCCCACAAGCCGGCCATGTATGAAGCGCCGGGAGGAATGAACTTCCAGTCGAGGTTTTGATGGGAATTCTGAATAATTGCTTTATTTTGTAGTTCTTTCACGAGCAAGATTTTGTCTTTCTTTAGGATATCGACTGCCCCAACAAAATTCTTCCGTTGTAGGAGTAAACAAGATGGGCACCCACGCCTACTAATAAATCTGTAGAATGCCGATATAGAAGACTGAGTCGAGACGTCACTAGTTGGTTCGGGGTGTATGCCTTTCGTAGCAAAGCATACGTAATAAAAAAATACTGAAGAAAACCATTATTTATATTTTATGAATTATCTTTTTTAGTTTATCTTCTCATTTGAATTCAATGTTTAGTATGTAAGTTTGTACATATTCCATACAACTCTGTTTATATTTTCTATGTTTTAAAATTTTAACGGCTTCTATGCATACTATCCCATTACAACATTGTATTTAATACTAAAATACACATCTATGTATGTCTAGACGACTTTTGCGCTTCTCAAACCAAGTACCTTAATAGAATAAAAATTAATAAAATCGCTTTGAGATCAACCTTTGAGAAACCAACTAGTCAACCACCTTTTAATAAGTTTCGGATATTGCACTAGTTGAGAAACCAAGTGGAAGATACCAACCAAAGTACAAAGTTTTAAACATCAGTAATCTTCGTTTTAATGGACATTGGGTATAACCTTAGACGAAGAACTGCTTAATTGGCGCACCAACGTGAAGCACAACACCAAAGAACTGCTTCATTGACGCCCAACTTAGTGGCCACGGAACACGACCACAAAGAAGAAGAATCCGATAACAACGCATCATCCAACAGCGACGAGTGCGATTCAGGAGAAGAAATGGCATAGCTTAGTGAGGCTCAGTTCCAGAAACTCATCCAGGCAATGAACAAGCGTAATGGATCGTTTGCCCATTGCACTGCGCGGTTTAGAGGACAGAGAGAACCTGCTGCTGTTGAGGAATTCCTAACTGCCATCACTGTGTTTAAAGACATCGAGAATATCTCCGACACCGATGCTGTAACAGGATTGCAGTTACTACTAGAAGGCTATGCAGCAAATTGGTGGATTGGCGTTAAGAAGAATGTCACCACCTTCGAGCAAGCAAAAACATTAATCAAAAAAACATTTTCCCCTCCCGTACCAGACTGGCGGTTGTTTACACAAATTTACGAGCACAAGCAGCAAAGAACAGAACACACAGACACTTTCATCTGTAAGAAGCGGTTACTGTTCTCCCAGCTCAAGTCAGCAGTTGACGAAGAAATCCAACTAAATTTGATATTCGGTCTACTCCGGCAGAACTTTAGAGAACGCGTAAAACGAGAGAGCATTACCTCGTTTGAAGAGTTGCTATCCGCCTGCAGAGAAGCTGAACTATCGCTGGCTGAGTATAATGAAACGACAACAACATCCCTTGCTGAAACGAAGGCAGAAGCGAAGACTGCTTGCTGTGCCATCTGCCGCACTTTTAAACATGAAACTGTAAAGTGCTGGAAGAAGAAAATGAGTGCTGACAACAAGCACAGCGCAATGATGTACAACAACAACCACACACAAAACAGCAACAAGACAATGCACAACGGTCAACCGACACACAACAACATCCATCACTGAGAAAACCAACGATTGCTTGCTATGGTTGTGGCGCGCCTGGTGTTTTCAAGTCGAATTGCTCAAATTGTAGCAACAACAAAGCAGGTAGCCCACAGAACCTTTCATTCAACTCATTTTCGCCAACGATCATCGGTCGCTCTCTACCAACAACACATATTGAGATCTTTGTTTTTTTGGGTGAAGCAGTGTTTGACACGGGTGCAAAAGTAAGCGTCGCGAGTTTGAATTTGAAAAACATTTGGAAGAAAATGGATGTGTGTTCGATAATGTGTGTGCAGATATGTGTTTGGCAGACGGCTCAGTTACAACATGTGTTGTGAAATCCACCATGTGTAACGTAAACATTGGAGGCCGTGTGGTATGTGACACTTAGATGACTAACTATGAAAGTAAGAAGAAGAAGAATTCAGTTTTTGGCATTCAACAAAACAGCTGTTTTGTATAACAGAGTCATATATCAGTAAGGGGAAATAAAGTAGAGAGGAGAGAAATGACGGAGGGGAAGAGAGGTATGATGATAATTAGAGGAAGGAGAATCTTTCCCTTTTTATCTCACCTGGAGCGAAGATTGGATGTGTGGCTCAAGTTACCGAACCAAAGAAAAGACCAAGGTTAATGTTCAGTGGGCATTTTATTGCAATAAAAAAAGCTCTATGCTACAAATTGAAAACAAAACATAAAAACTAAAGACAATTAGAAAATAAATCCCGAAAGAAAATTTTAAATAAAAACGAAGAATTTTTAAAATAAATGATCTTACGAACTAAATTTTAAATCAACTAAGATCGAATAAACATGTAATACTGATGTAAATACAGATGTCTAATTATTAAACATATAAAAATAAAAACACGTAAACTGAAAGTTTTTGAAAACCAACACTCTTTGAGCCACACTCATCGCGGATCCAATCCAACGAGGGAGGCGCTGATTTATGGCATGGACAGATAGGCATGTGGCTGGTATAATTTCCCAAAAGCCACTTATTACGTTGAAACTCCGGAAAGAAAGACGGACGACAGGCAAAATAGTTAGATTCCGTGGTGTTCATGAAAAGAAAAAATTAGAAGGAGAAACAAACGAGATTAGTTGTCAGTTTTACTTACCTTACGTTGGGTACCGTACCCCTACTCCGAACTGAGCTCATTTCAGGGTAAGGTTACATCATTTCACTCTGCCCGCCTTGTTAATGTGAAGGCGATTCTGCGACGGTTGTTTATCCTTTCCTGAAAGAAAAAGAAAATATAACTATTAGTTCTTTTGCAATCCGGAATGTAATTATGACGCTAATACTATAAACACTAGACATACTTACGTATTGGGAAGAGCCTACATATAAAAGCCAGCAGCCAGTTACCTTGAGCCTTTCATCATCCGTTTGTCCAGTATTGGGAAAAGCCTACATATATAAAACCAGCAGCCAGTTACCTTGAGCCTTTCATCATCCTTTTGTCCAGTCGGTGTTGCTGTAACGAGAAAGAAGAAAATTTCTGTTATCTAAATCTACTCAATGTTTTGAATTTCTGCTAAACATCAAATTTTCCAGTTTGGATTTAATATGCAATTCCTATGATATTTATTATTATATTTTTTTCCCTGCCTCATAGTAGCATGAATTTTATTGTTTGTTAAAATGGCTCAAATAAAACCACATTTTATAATGTTTGAATGAAATTTTGAAAAGTTTTTAAAATGGCATACTAAGTTTTTACAAAGGTAAGAAAACGTGGTTAATAGCAGGTGGGGGAAGTAAGGGGTATCCCACTGATTATTGGAGAGCAGGGATACCTTGGTGGGGAGGGAATTTCTCCGGCACATATAACACCTAATTAGTGCCAGATTAACCAATCAACTTCTGGCGACAGAAAGTATACTAGTGTGCAGATATTGGTGCTTCGTTTATGTCATCCAGCTGGCAATAGAAATTTAGTTTTTTGTCCACCCTGTCACTGGCAAGAACTGCGGCCCCACAGACTGAGCTATCGCCGTGCAGATATGTAAGCCAGCCAGCGCAGTGACGTAGTTCCCACTTCAAACGTTAGGGGTCCCTAAAACAGGACAAAAATGGCGCCCGCAACATGGGGCCTGAGTTTCAGGTATCCAGATTCAAGTTTTTAAGCCATGCCCAGCGCTGTCCTACGTCTTGAGGTTCGGATACTTTAGACCCGGGAATAGGTTTATTGGAAGCCACACCCGTGGGCGAAGTATTCAGCCTTATGGGAGTAGGATGGGGTTGGGATGGACCTTTTTCCGCTTGGAAGATTCGTAAGTCACAACTAGCTTACCTTCTTAAGTATAGGGATGTTTGCGACGATTCTGGAAAGAGGGAAATAGGAAAATTAGTTTCAGTAAATAGAGGAAATAGACCAAACTAGTTTGCGTACCTGTCCGTCTGATAAAAGCAATTGTGATAGCCCATTTCCAGGCGTGGGAGTCGGGATAGTAGTCTCTTTGCGAGAAGTTATCCAGTGTCCCCGAGTGTACGTCTGTGTGGTAGTGAACTAATACCAGTTTCATTCAGTTTAAAGCCAACGAATCATCTGAAAAGAAGATATATTTACGAATTGGAGTATTAGTAAATGTTTTAAAATATTAAATGAAAGATGTTGATTGGTTACTTACCCACCTGCTAATAGTCTACATTTTCGAATCCTTGTAGTTCAATTGTTGTTTGGCATCCAGTGATAATTAAGCTAGAGAAAGAGACAGAAAGAGGAGTTCATTAATAATTTAAGTTTTAATAATGTGTTTTTTTTCTCACTTTAGAAGTACGTTCGTGTAAGCAAAGCTACGTCTAAGAATAAAAGGGAGAAATATTATAGTAAAAGTGTATAGTGAGGGCATATTTGTCTAGTTTTGGGTGATGAAAACAAGGTCCTAGTCTTACGAGGACTCAAACTGCTCCGAAATGCCCACTACTGTGGCTACTACAGCGACAGCCATTGTTACCAACACCACGTCGGTGTCGGCGACTGCACTAACAACGGCAGCTTGTACAGCCCCTGTAAGAGAAAATTGCGGTGGTACGATGTCTACTGGATCGAGCCCGGCGCAATCGTTGGAGGAATCGATTTCGTTAAGCGGAGACACTACGCCCGATACGCCACGGTTTAGTAGCGTCACAGCCCAGAATATCCGCCAGGAGGCGAGAGACAGGGGGCTCCAATGGCAACAAGACCAGTCTCATGCCACAGCGGCAGACCCACAGTTAAGGGGGATCATTAATTCGGCAATTGAGGCGGAAGTGGCACGGCTAGTTAACGTGAGGTTGTGTCTATGGGTACCACGGCTAGTACAAAACAGCCTAATACAAATGGGAGGTGTTCCCTATAGTCGACAGCAGAGCTCACATGAAGTCCCGCCGCTGAACACGCAGAAGAATCAGCCACAAATCCGCTGCAGGATCTGCCGCAAAGATGGCCACCAAACCCGCAGCAAAGATGGCCACCAATCCCTGCTCCATACACGCTGCATGATCAGCAGCAAAGATGGCCACCTGAGAAATATCAACAGCAACCTCATGGCAGTGGAGAGCACTGGGAGGAGCCACAATTCCCAGGCAATGCATCGGGGTCGGCTGGTAGAAATCAATACCCAACCTTCGGTCCAAGACGAAATGAAATCGAGAAATGGAGACTGAGATTTGACGGCACGTCAAAGTCTATCACTGCCGAGGATTTCATTTTTCGCTTAGAGCACTTAAAGATGGATTATGGTTGCAGTGATGAAGAGGTTGCAGTGAAATTTCCGCAGTTGTTAGAGGGTCCAGCAGAAGATTGGTTCTGGATGAAGAGGCGTTTAGGTAGGCTAAGCAGTCTTAGTGACATCAAGCAGGCATTTTTGTCGCAATTTCGAAAAGTTGAGAGCGATTTTGATGTCCAGCGACGTATGATGGACCGCCGCCAAGGGTCCCAAGAACCGTTTGAGGACTTTTACAATGCCATGCTCCCATTACATCACCAGTAGCGAGTGCCCATGGACGAAGGCATGCTGGTAGATGTGATGAAAAATAATTTGAAGCCGTCCATGGCCTCGCTGGTCGGGAGGAGTGTCGGAAAGCCGAGCAATTACTGGCGAATCAGAGGCAAGCCTCGCAGATACACAGGCAAGCATATAATCCCAAAGTCCATGCTATAGAATATGAAGTTCCGGAGGAGCTAGAGGTGGATACAATATCCAGACAGGCCAACTACGTGTGTTGGAAATGTAAGGAGAAGGGACATGGCTTCATTGAGTGCCCTTCGACCAAAAGAAACCTTTTCTGCTATGGTTGCGGCTTGGAAAACGTGACTAAACCCAATTGCCCAAAGTGTCAGGGAAACGGGCAGTCCGGCACGATGAGGGGATGACTCGTCCGGCTCAATCGCATCCCCAGAAGTGAAGCATGAGGAGCAGGAGGGTGTTCAAGTCAGGGTTTTGGAGAATAGAAGTAGTAAAGTGGTAGAAACATAGAATCGGGTAGGCAAAATTAAGGAAATACCGTGGCATATACGTCTACGCGAGTATGAGACGGCTAGGAGGAGAATTTTTAATGGAATACTAGAGAATCAATTAGGCGAAGGGAATGAATTAGATATTAAGGGCCATGAAGGCGAAGGAAATGAATTGGATATTAAGGGCCACGAATGCGAAGGAAGTGAATAATTTAGCGATGAAATCTGCGAACAACATTTAGTTAGTAAGGAGATTGGATTTGATGAAGCATCAGAAGCAAACAAAATGGGAGTAAATGTTAGGTTTAAGAAATGTGTATTGGATTTTAGTAATAAGAATTGGCGGAAAAGGATAGAGAAGGCCAGGAGAAGATTCAAGGCAAGGAAGAGGCTTAGGCATCAGATAGATGAGGCTGTGTTCTATGAAGGTGAGGACACCCGATTGTATGCCAGGATTAAGATTGGGAGCACAGAAGTCGATCGTGGTGCTACAGTTACCTGCCTGGGTAAAGGACCAGTGGAGTTAGCCGATAGAGAAGGTATACCAACCTTTCCTTATAGGTCGCTGATTAGAACCGCCGATGGCACACCCCACCAAGTAATTGGTAGGATCAGAGCCAATATTAAATTGAATAAAATAGAGAGAGAAGTTGAATTTTTAAGTCCCCACTTTAGGCAGAGCTCTTTACCTCGGTATAGATTTTATGCACGCATTTAAGTTATTAGCCGCCGTGGAATGCCTGTCGATAGAGGACGAAGCCGAAGCGGAGCCAGTCGATCCAATCGCCCACAACCTCTACGAGGAAAACAGAAAGAAACTGCAAGAGGTCATACAGCTGTTTCCATCGTTCGCTGTGCTAGGACTGGGTAAAACAGAACTAGAGACGCACATTATCGATACCGCAGATGCAGAGCCTGTCAAACAGAGGCACTATCTCGTCTCTCCTTTAGTCCAGGCTCTCATGTTTGCGGAGTTGGATAAGATGCTGGACATGAAGGTCATTGAGCCAAGCCAGAGTCCCTGGAATGGTCCTGTAACCTTGGTGCGGAAAGGTACTAAGAACAGGCTATGTCTGGACGCCAGGAGGCTCAATGCCCTGACTGTCAAGGATGCCTATCCTCTCCCTAACATCGAGGGTCTGCTCAGCAGGTTAGGAGGCACGCACTACATCTCGAGTGTTGATCTAATGGATGCCTTCTGGCAGGTCCCGCTCGAGATGAACAGCAGAGAAGACGGCTTTCACGGTCCCGGGGAGACCCTTATACCATTATACCGTCATGCCTTTTGGGCTGTGTAATGCGACCCAAAAGTTATGTCGGTTGATGGATAAGGTCATCCCTGGATATATGCGGGAGAGAGTATTCGTGTATCTCGATGATTTACTCATTGTAGCCCCCGACTTCGAGACGCATATCGACCTTCTTACACAAGTGGCACATCATCTGAAGAGAGCGAACCTGACCATTAACGTGGGCAAGTCAAAATTTTGTTTTCGTGAGCTACGCTATCTGGGATATATCGTGGGTGGAGGCCAGTTGAAGGTGGATCCTAAAAAAATAGCAGCAATTGTTGAATGTACGTACCCGAAAAACGTGCGGCAAGTCCGAAGATTCACAGGTATGACCGGCTGGTACCGCCGCTTTATAGCCGATTATGCCACCTTAGCAGCTCCGATTTTCGCCACGCTGAAGAAACGTCGAACTTTTGAATTCGGAAAAGAAGCGCAGGAGGCGTTCGATAAACTTAAAGTTGCACTGACCCAAAGCCCGGTATTACAGCACCCGGACTTTAACAGGCACTTCTTTGTGCAGTGTGATGCCTCGGATCTAGGCATTGGCGGGGTCCTATTTCAGAAAGATGAAGATGGGGGCGAGCATCCGGTGACGTATATGTCGCAAAAGCTGACATCGGCTCAAAAAAATTACTCGGTAACCGAGCGAGAGTGTCTGGCGGTCGTAATGGCCATAAAAAAGTTTCGTCCCTATATCGAATTGATGCCCTTTACGGTGATTACCGACCATTCAAATGGCTGATGACAAAAAAGGAGCTGAGTGGACGTCTAGCCAGGTGGAGCCTGCTCTTACAAAGCCACTCATTTGAGATAGAGCATCGACGAGGTATTCAGAATGTGGTGCCAGATACACTGTCCCGTTACAACTTGGAGGAGCTGGTGGACAATATGGAAAGCGTAGTTGACCTAATGTCTGAAGATTTTAAAAGTGAAGACTATATGGCAAAAATTCAGACTATCCAGCAGCATCAAGAATCGTAAACGGTCCCAACTACTGTGGACATTCAGCATGAAGATTTTACTTGGAAGCTCTGGGTACCTGCCGGTTTAACGTGGAAGCCATCAGAAAAGCCCACCATCCACCAACAGCAGCGCATAGGGGATACTATAAAACACTGAAACAGTTTTACAACTGGCCCAATATGAATGCACAGACAAGAGATTTTGTACGAAACTGTGAAACCTGCAAAGAAGCCAAAGCAAATTACCGGAACATGCAACAGCCGATGGAGTCCACTGTAATATTCGAACGCCCGTTTCAAAAAGTGTGTGTAGACTTCTTAGTTCCCTATGTTAGATAGAAGGCCAACAACTCATACATATTCATAGTACTCGATCACTTCACGAAATATGTGTTGTTGAAGCCAAGGTCCAAAGCAACGTCCCGTAACGTGATTAAGTTTCTAATGGATGAAGTGTTTCATAAGTTCGGGGTGCCTGAGGTGCTGATGTCGGACAATGGACAACAATTTGTTGGTAAAGATTTCACAAGCTTCTTACAGTCCTATGGGGTAAGGCATTTCAAGACGGGATTGTATTCGCCACAAGCCAACCAGTCTGAAAGGGTGAATCAATCCATTCTAGCAGCGATAAGATCATATCTCAAAGTGGAACAACGTGATTGGGGCGAGAATCTTTCTGCGATAGAATGCGCTCTTCGATCATCGTTTCACTCATCAATTGGCATGACACCCTACTTTGCTTTATTCGGCAATAATATAATAAACAACTAGAGATAATGAGTAATCCCGAGTTCAGTGCTGTTCCTAAGGCTTCGAAGCTAGAACTTATACGCAATGAAGTGAAGAAGAACCTACAAAGAAGCTATATGGATCGGTCGCGGAAATATAACGTACGAACGCGTATAATTAGGTTTATCCCGGGACAGGAAGTATACCACCGCAATCACCAGTTAAGTGATTTCGGTAAGAATATAAACGCGAAACTGTGTAAGAAGTTTATTAAATGCAGGATTGTACGGTCAGTTGGAAGTTGTCTTTATGAGATTGAGGACCTGAAAGAGAAATGTATCATGTTCGAGATCTTAAGCAATAACCAGAAGAAGCAATACGACGTTTAACTATAACATAATATACGACTAAATCATTGATAACTTTCGATAAGTAAAATTTTTTTCCAGATCCCAAGATTTCGATTCATTTGATACTTCTCATCAATTCATAGCCTTCGTGTAATCGTTACCGCCGATCTTTATGGCATGTTGGGTGTTTGTGTGTGGGACAGTTTCACTGTAGCCGGATAGAAAAGGAAAACTTGTTTGCATTGTTTCATCTGCACCTACGAAATATTGCAGTTAGCGAGAAGTCCGCAGGAACCCATAGGTAACAATATAAGGAGATATAAGTATTGGTCGTTGTATTTTAGTAGGTTTAGTGCTATTATTTCTGTCATGAGCAAGATCAGAGGCAAGAGCTGTGTACAATTCAAACAGTAAAAGTATCCTAAATCCTTGAATTCAAATCCAGAGCAATAGGCTGTTTCGACAATATTCGGAAATTGTGAGTTTCCCAACAAAACTGCTTATTTCTTCACCGAAAAGGAGCCTTTCCACTGAACACATCGGCAGACGTCCGCATTGGGAGCTCAGAGTACGAACTCCTGAGCAGTCAGCTTGTGACTGTCGTTGACCCTGAAGTACCCGTCCCGTATTTATATCGTACACACATAACGTTTGTATATATACATATAGTATATATACTACATAATGCGTGTAATAGCAGTACCCATTTGAAACTAGTGACACAAGGCTGGGACTGCGGTACAGGGTCGAGGAGCTGTCAGTTGTCGATTTATGGAGTGAAAGTCTGAGGGCAGGGAAGCCAACATCAAGTACACCTAAATGTATTTGAAGGAACAACGTATCCAACCTTCGGACGGGCCGCGGTACTAGTGATTGGTACCCTGGGGTGAAGAAAGTAAGCAGTAGTATTAGGAACTCACAGTGCTTCCTATGATCATTTCCGGAATGAATCTCGCCAGTAGATTAAACATGTAAACACACTTCAATTCGTTACTAAAGTTTCATAGTTTTAGATAAAATTTTAAATAAGGATACAATTTCGCCAATAAACGTTCACCGGTCTTTATGTGAGTCCCACAGATTACACCGCAAGTAAGGAAATTCAACAGGCTTATTCGAGGATACGGAAAATGATAGCCTTCCATAGGAAATAGGCATAGTAATACGGCAAGCATTGCGTTTTTTTTTCGTTTTGACCATAGAATGATCTTGAATCAAGTGCTTTATTTGTAGGGGAACATAGATAAATAGGAATTCTTACCTTCTCTTATCTTCCTTGATGGACAGACCTCCAAGGAATAGTCATTTCCATTCAGATCTTTACGAATACAGCTCGAAATCTTTTCAAAGTATGCTTGACACAAGCGGTGTTACACAATGTGTTTTGCACAATAACCTTTTTCATTTAAATTTTCCATCCATGATCAAATAATATTAAAATGCTCCTTTAAATATGACATCAACATTTCTATAAAGAACACATGGAAGCGGAAAAAAGGAAAGAAACATGTAACTACCACAATCACTATTTCAGTTGGAGCAATCGGTAATCATATCGATGCTGATATATCACTTAACAGACTTTCTCTAATGGCCATCGAACTTAAAAAGGTACACAATTATTCTCCGAAACACAGATCTCAAGCAATTTTTAATAGATTATTTGGGGTAGAAAACTAAACCCGTATACACCAGCCCTCATTCATAAATTGGTATTGATCAAGCAGCTAATTTTGAATTGGTTTTATTTTTTTAGTAATCACAATCACGACACTAATTACTTTGAGAAAAGAAAACCACTTTATACACCATATCTCTGGAAACCGGTTATCTGATTTGAGATCATTGTAGTCAGGAATCTCGGATATTTATTCTTTTGAGCCAATCATTACGATTTGACAATGTATTGATATTATTTGCATTAAAAAAAATTATGTTGGCGTATTACAAACACGGGAATCTAACGAAACATCAAGTTTCCCATTCATAATTTTATTTAAACACTATGGAAATGTGGTATAATGGGCGAATTAGATGAATATCTTCCACAAATCTTATGACAATTGATTTTGATTTTTGTATTTTTCGTATTTCTTTTCAAAGCAAACACATTGACACATTCACAAGAAAATTATGATCAGCACTTGATTAGACCTTGTCAATTATAGCACACCCCTTCTTTAGTTAAAGTATGGATTTTACGAAAAGATTTATAGCGTTCCTGTTAACTTAAGCTTAAAATGGTCAATATAAATCAAAGAGCGCCTTCTTGCTATTAAATTTTAACTTCAAAGTCTTATTTTGGATGCTTCCAAATTGGTTTATTTTGTGTTTTCAAATCCATCCAATAGTAAAAGAAGACATTTAATAATGGCCCTTAGGGTCATATTATCTCCTTGGCCCATAAAGGTTTTCATTATAATCAGCACACATTTTTCCGAATTTCTAATTTTTTTTCACCGAATATCACTATTCCTCCTATATTGTTTACATTTTCGAGCTTTGTTTACATTAGTTATTTCTTTTGCTTCTTCACTATTTTGAAACTAGATCTTTTCAACATTTGTTTTTATTTTGCTTTTCTCTTTTGATTCATATTCACTTCTTCATTCATTTCTCTATTTCTATTCTCTTTTCTGTTTGCTATTCTTACAATCGCCGTTACTTCGAAGTTCATGGACTATTATTTTTGAATTTCCGCCAAAATCACGTTTTTGGCGAATGAGTGCACTTTTCGAGTGAAGCGTCTTCTCATTCAGCCACTAATTTGCACACTAACACATACACACACATGCATGAATTCATAAACTTTTATAGGTTAGGTTAATTTTTCCAATAATTTTCATGTGTTTTTTTTTACTTTTTTAGGGGAGTTCTTTCTTTTATTTACTTTGGCTAGGAAATCGCCAGATTATACTTTTTGCATGTAAGAATTTACAATAAATTCACATACAACCCGCACTGTATGTTTTAATGAAACTTCCATTCATTTCTTTTCACGCACTTTAACAACTTTTTACGCACACGATACAATTTACTAGTTAGCATTTCATTTTTTTAACACTCCACTTACCATAATTATCAGCCTACCACCTGTACGATTCCACCGCCATTCATACAACATTTGTTTTGTTTTACACATAAAGATTTTTTGCCGGCCTTTTCATAGTCACCGCACACACACACTCACTAGTAGCTTTTTCATTAATGCAATTTTTCTTACCGATTTCCTTTAAAAATTTTGTAACCATTTTCCGCGAACCCGAAACACGTAATTATACCGTTTATTTATACAACTATTATTCGTATTTTCCACGTTTCACCGTCAAATGAATTTTTTTTACTCTACTCACCCACGATAATATGTCCGTCCATACGAGAAAAAACGCGAACTGATTGCTTCTTCTAGTGTTGATGACACTAGTGGTCACTATTGATTGATAGCACGAGCCAAGTTGGGAATTGGTGTAGTTCACACCATCTGATTTGTATGAATCGCACTGATGATTTCAATTACGCTAGGTTTACACAGATCATTATAACATTAATCCGGGTTTACATCAAAGTAAATTAATGCTTATAGTATATCTGAATTTTTTGTTGGAAAATGGGTGTAGGAGTGCCATATTAAACCCTACCTTATTCATGCTCAAGAACAAAACAAAAATATGATCAGTTTATTCATCGATTGTAGCTTTTCTTTTTCCCTCCTATCCTTTGATAAAGGATATCAGCAGGATAATGGGGTTTGTGGTGTGCGACACTTAGATGACTAATACCCCGGTTACACTATTGAAGGTTAACCCACTGGGTTTAATAGATCCAGTGGGTTAATCTTTGCTGGTTACACTTAGCTTTTCGAGGATATAAACTGTCAGCTGATGTTTGTTTACGTATACATACAAAATAACTAATAAAGTCGTGTTTAACACTTTTACAATTTCTCGCATGAGATATCGTCCCCTCTTTGCTCATATTGGTATATTTTACACACAGGGATACATTTTTGTATTAAGGTATCAAGCGTACTTTTTGTTAAAAAAGTGTCTAATGTAAAAAAATAAATAATTTTATGATTTTCAAATAACTTTAGATTTGTTAACTCTATAAAATCTCATGCGACCAATCGTAAACGTGTAAAACACGACAAACTCTGTTGCAAAAACAGTTGCAACTTTTGGTACTTTTTGAGTAGAGTTGGATTTTTTTGCACAAATACCGAATACAACACTGTATTTTTGGTGGATTTGTGCCGGATTTAAAATAAACCCAGTCGTGAAAGGATTTAATTTTTGTATGGCAAATCTGGTCAGATTTGACCAGATTAAGCAATAAATCCTCATAAAGTGGGTTAACCCGGCAAAAAACTGTAGTGTAACCGCACTATAACTATGAAAGTAAGAAGAAGAATTCAGTTTTTGGCATTCAACAAAACAGCTGTTTTGTATAACAGAGTCATATGTCAGTAAGGGGAAATAAAGTAGAGAGGAGAAAAATGACAAAAGGAGGGGAAGAGAGGTATGATGATAATTAGAGGAAGGAGAATCTTTCCTTTCTTATCTCACCTGGAGCGAAGATTGGATGTGTGGCTCAAGTTACCGAACCAAAGAAAAGACCAATGTTAATGTTCAGTGGGCATTTTATTGAAATAAAAAAAGCTCTATGCTACAAATTGAAAACAAAACATAAAAACTAAAGACAATTAGAAAATAAATCCCGAAAGAAAATTTTAAATAAAAACGAACATTTTTTAAAATGAACTAAATTTTAAATCAACTAAGATCGAATAAACATGTAATACTGATGTACCTACAGATGTCTAATTATTAAACATATAAAAATAAAAATACGTAAACTGAAAGTTTTTGAAAACCAACACTCTTTGAGCCACACTCAGAAAAAGAAGAAAAGAAAATATAACTATTAGTTGTTTTGCAATCCGGAATGTAATTATGACGCTAATACTATAAACACTAGACATACTTAAGAATTGGGAAGAGCCTACATATAAAAGCCAGCAGCCAGTTACCTTGAGCCTTTCATCATCCTTTTGTCCAGTCGGTGTTGCTGTAACGAGAAAGAAGAAAATTTCTGTTATCTAAATCTACTCAATGTTTTGAATTTCTGCTAAACATCAAATTTTCCAGTTTGGATTATTACATGCAATTCCTATGATATTTATTATTATATTTTTCCCCTGCCTCATAGTAGCATGAACTTTATTGTTTGCTAAAATGGCTCAAATAGCACCACATTTTATAATGTTTGAATGAAATTTTGAAAAGTTTTTAAAATGGCATACTAATGTTTGGTTTACAGTCGGCGTCTTTTCGTGTTTTCGAAGGCGTTTCGTGATTTCGTGCGGAATCAAGCTAAAATTATCATGATTTCGCATACAAAAATGAAATCATCTCATTTCGTGATTTCAGCGTAATCAACATCGAAATCACAGTACACATGATATACAACCCTGTTTGTGACTGAAAAAGTACCAAAAGTTGCAACACTTTTCACGTATCACAATAAACAAGGTAGACGGTCAATTGCTGCAACAAAAAATTTTAGAACCAAAATTTTTAAACAATGTGAAAAAAATATTAAATTACTTTGTTACAATGCTATTTTTCATTGCGTTCTCGTATTTTTTTAATTTTAATGTTAGAAAAAAGAGCGAAATGTCTAAAATTGCTTCCCATACAAATTTCTTAAAAAATACGGGAACGAAAAATGACGGAAATTGCAAAAACTGCAGCAAATCAACGTATCAGCTATCGTATTTAGATGATAATGAACATATTGCTAGTTTCTACTATGCCAAAATTGTATGGCAGAAAACAGGAGAATAGGGTGTTATTCGGCGCTATTTTTGTTTAAAGAGAAGTGTAAGTCTTGCTAGACTTCGGAGTACGGGAACGGGTTCTATACACAATTAATACGATATATAGATAGTTTTACGATAATTTTCGAAATAAAGTTGTAAAGTTTTATGTTGTCGTTTATTTTTGATGACTAATTCAATTTGCAACAACTTGTTTTGGAAATTCATGTTCGATCAGCTGCGCGTATGCATCTACCTTGATCATTGTGATATGTATGAAATCAACAAAAAAATAAGTGTAAACACCGGGATGTATTTCAGGATTTCGTGAAATCCAGTGGATTTTAGAGCGCAAGTGTAAACTTGGCATAAGTTTTTACAAAGGTAAGAAAGCGTAGTTAATAGCAGGTGGGGGAAGTAAGGGGTATCCCACTGATTATTTGAGAGCAGGGATACCTTGGTGGGGAGGGAATTTCTCCGGCACAAATAACACCTAATTAGTGCCAGATTAAGCAATCAACTTCTGGCGACAGAAAGTATACTAGTGTGCAGATATTGGTGCTTCGTTTATCCCCCCATACCATTGCTATCGAAAACGATATCGTTTTCGAATGTTTCTCGAGAGTTTTGCGGATATTTTCTTCGAGAACGACACACGAGAATGAATTAAAAACGATTCACTCGTCGCTCAGTTTGTGGCAGGAAATCCTTCGATTTCGAATATCGTTAATAATATTATTAGCGAATGATTGACGATAGTTTTACGATAGTGGCGAAAAACATTTTTTGTGGAGTTTCTTGATGTTTCTGTTATGTACCTTTTCCGTTTTTATTTCTTTATGTTTGCGACGCGATATTTAACTGTTGATAAACATTGTTGTCTTGTGTTTGGCAACCTACCCATATGTTGTCTTTATCAACACTTATTGTCTATATTATACGTAGCATTTATATCGAAATTATTTGAAAAAAGCAAATGGGAATTTTTTACAAACAACGTAAATTTTTTTTTTGAAACAAAAAAATTTTCAAAGTAAAAAATGTTTCTCGAAACAATTTTTCTTGTGAAGAAAAAACATTCGCCAAATGTTCGAAAACGATATCGTTTTTAAACTTTTGACGAACAAAAGAACAACGTGCTTGTGTACACCCGAAAAACAATTGCCAATTCTTCGAATGTGATATCGTTTTCGAAAGTTGTGTCGAACATTCGAATAATATCCGCAATTGGTATGAGGGGATGCCATCCAGCTGGCAATAGAAATTTAGTTTTTTGTCCACACTAACGAGGTCTACTGTCACTGGCAAGAACTGCGGCCCCACAGACTGAGCTATCGCCGTGCAGATATGTCAGCCAGCCAGCGCCGTCAGTGACGTAGTACCCACTCCAAACGTTAGGGGTCCCTAGGACAGGACAGCCGCGAGAAGAAGATACGGTTTGTTTCTTTACCAAACGGAACCAGAAAACGTACGTTGCTTGGTACAGATTTCTTGGAGGAAGCCGTACGACGACCACTGGCTGACAAAACAAATGATTATTCACCGCACTCTATACAGAGCATATTCCGAGGAGCGATTCCACCAAATGAAACAACGCTCGGAAACACATCCAGATTATTTGGACCGCCTGTTAAGATAAGCAAAAAGGAGCAAGATGATTATTCGGACTCAATCTTCATGCTATTGTTTTTCGTCGACGTATCTACACTCGAGGGGGAGCCTCAGAAGAAGTTAACAACCCATCAACCCCGATGAAGGTCTACTCTAGGGGGAGCCTTCAGATGAAATCAACAGCCCATCATTCCTGATGCATCATCGGGACGATTTCAGTATCAAAGGGGGAGACTGAAGCAAACCATTATATATATTTTATGAATTATCTTTTTTAGTTTATTTTCTCATTTGAATTCAATGTTTAGTATGTAAGTTTGTACATATTCCATAAAACTCTGTTTATATTTTCTTTGTTTTAAAATTTTAACGGCTTCTATGCAACCCTGTACATATTTCTATTATCATACTATCCCATTACAACATTGTATTCAATACTAAAATACACATCTATGTATGTCTAGACGACTTTTGCGCTTCTCAAACCAAGTACCTTAATAGAATAAAAATTAATAAAATCACTTTGAGATCAACCTTTTTCAACCAGCTTTAATAAGTTTCCGACATTGTACTAGTTGAGAAACCAAGTGGAAGATACCAACCAAAGTACAAAGTTTTAATAAATCGTTTTTAAACATCAGTAATCTTAGTTTAATGGACATTGGGTATAACCTTAGGCGAAGAACTGTTACAATACGTGATAAAACAAGCTCTTCCCGTAAAATTTCGTATGCTGAAGGGTGTCGCAAAATCTACGCCAGTATTAGTAAAGGGTCGAGATAGCAAAGTTCGTCCTGGTGACGCCATAATTTGATTTTCTGTTTTCCGCTTGTACAGAATGCAGACCCTACAATTCCGTAGCGTCTTTTTTTATAAAGAATTTTAGTCTGGGTATGCAAAAACCGTATGTCAAACCTCTCAACATTAATTACTTCCCACCGTGTGCAGTTACTTTGTGTGTATGTTCGACGAGTAAAGTATTAAATTTCGCATTGTTCGGAAGAATGATAGGATCACTTTTTTCTAAAGTGAGAGCTGACGAGTGACCAATCTCCCATGAGCTCGCATAATATCCTTTGGATCTATGTATGGGTTAAAGGATAACAAAGGACTCTTTGCAGGAATTCTGGATCTTTTCTCTAAAGCTTGAGTGAGGTCTACTTCAGAAGTTAGAGGATTTTGCCTGCAGACGAGGATGTTTTTTTCCAAAATCTGAGTGCTTGCACATATGCTCTGTATACTATTGTTAACGAAGATATGTGCCTCATGGCGTCATTTTCCATAATTTCTTCATATTTAACATAAGCACTTTTGCTTTTTGCTTCCATCGTAACTACGCTTATTTCTTTTCATGGCCAACTATATTTCGGTCATTTTAACCAGTCCGGCCCAGTCCACCAGAGTTAGTAATTACTAAGCTCGCTAAGTGAGCACACACGAACGCTAGTTTGTCAACAATATATAATTATAATTATTTAAATAATATCGATAATATAAATATAATTCGATTATTTCGGATACACGATTGCTCGCAAAAGTCGATCATGGACAAGTGGTTTTCTCTGCCATGCGAGAACAATGTTTGCTTACTATTGATGATGCCAATTTTGATAAGAGAACAGCTCCACAAAGTTCGAGTCAGGGTAGTGAAATTTCCTGAATGGGGGCAACTAGTGTCTTAGCAGTTAACAATGATGTTTGGATTTCATTACTAGTATTTCGGACTCTGATATATAATGCTGCTGCATATGCGCTCTAAGACGCGTCACAGATTCCGTGAATTTCCACGTCACTGTCTGGAGAGAAATCTATCCTCCGTGGAATCTTTAATTGCTCAATGTCTCCGCTATTCTTAACGAAGCTCTGCTAATTCAAAAGAGTAATTGCCTTCAATATGTCATCCCAGTTAATCTTGTCCAGCCAACTCTGTTGCATTACTAATTTGGCGACATCTACAGTGGGAGCACGCCACCCACATGGGTCGAATTGCTTGGCAATAAGCGATAGGACTTCTCTTTTTGTGTAAGATGTTTTAAGTTCCATTGTGGGTGGTGTGAACGAGAAAGAATCACCAGAAATATTTCATTTTATTCCAAGGGTCTTTGTAGAGGCATAGTCGGAAATGTCAAGTGTATTAACTGGATTTAGTTGCTCTTGGTCCATTTCATAAGCTCAAAACCAGCCCATTCCGTGGCACCCGTTAACCCTTTGCGAGATTTAATAGTATCTTCTACTGTATGACCTCCGGCTAGAATGTCATCAACATATAGGGTTTAAAAAATAACATTGGAGGCAAGTGAATATGTGTCTTTTGTATTTCAGCTAAATGTGTAAGTGTACGAAGTGCCAAAAAGGGCGCACAATTTACACCAAAGGCAACCGTTAATAGTTCGTAATCTACTATGGGGTCAGACGGAGACTTCCTGAACAATATTCTTTGAAATTTAGTTTGAGTAGGGTCCAATAATATCTGCTTGTACATCTTCGTAACATCGGCATTATAAACGTATACACGCAGAAAAATTTATGTTAGAAATATGTTTGGATCCAAACAAATATATGATTGGGACAGGTTGCAAACAAATATATGTTTGCACCATTTTGCACCATATTTCAATTTGATATGTTTGGGTAAAACAAATTTTTTTTTTTTTTGGAACATCTTTTTCATGGGTGGAGAGAGGATGTTTGTCAACGAGAGTAATAACAGTGCTCTCGTGGCTGCGGAATGCTGTTTTATAATAAAGAGTTGTGTGTATTGTATAATAGAAGACGTAGAAGCGAAGAAGAGGGCTTTGTTGCTTTGATGGCGTTTATGCGTCAAACTCGTTTGATTCTTGTTTTGTTGTTGTTAACCAACATAGCAGGCGAAGAGGATAAGAAGAAATGGTATGAATTATTATGTTTTTTGTTTTTTCAGTGCTTTAGTTGCCCGCGTATCGTCAAGACGGTAAAGTGAGTGAATAAATCAGTGTTTTGCGTTTTCTTAAAGAAATTGTGTCTTTAGTAAATTAAATGCCCAATACATTTTATAATTGAATCGAAAAGTTGAATGGAATTATTTTATTGGACAAGGAAGAAATCGCATTTAATATTGGTAATTATATACATATGTATATTTGAAATATGGTATATCCATATTTATTTATTACATAATCATTTGATTCCTGATGCCGATTCCCCACTGATGATGTCAACTTTGAGTAAATTTTTTTTTATGTCACAACTAAGGAGAAGCGCTTAACTACGTTTCTATATATTTTTCTCCTTAAAAGTGTGGCTATTTACAAATTATTTCAATCAGTTTTTCTTTTATTGAAGTGTGTTATGTATTTCTTTGGAATTTTGTATGTACCTATGTGTCTGTTGTTGTTGTGCATTTCAATAAACAAAAACACCACCATTTGTGTGAATATTATAGAGATATCAAATGAGCTCTTACTGAGAGCAAGAGAGCATACATTTCAAAGTGTTTTACGTTGAAATTTACGCTCCCTTGCTCTCAGTAATCCTCCACTGGTGCATGTGTTTGTTTTTTTTTTTTGGCGTTTGGGCTTGTATTTGTTTGCACCCAAACATTTAAATTGTTTGCACCCAAACATAAATTTGTTTGCATCCAAGCCTATAATTTGTTTGCACCCAAATATATATTTGTTTGCAGGACCAAACATATGTTATGTTTGGGACTGTTGCAAACATATATTTGTTTGCTGCAAAGTATGTTTGGGACATATGTTAGAGAGGCCGTTTTTTTCTGCGTATAGAAAAAAAGCTCCACTTCAATACTTGTATCCAAACTCCGTTTAAACAATATATTATGTCCTGGAATTTAGTCTTATATTGTATATATTTTTCCTTCTCAATGTAAACTACATATAATCAGTGCTTTTATATTTAATAATGCGTTACTGAATTGTACTACTTTCACATCTCCTCTATGCTTTATCTTTGGTTTACCAGTACTATTCTCTTTGAATAAAATCACTTCTCTTGCACTAACTGACTGGTAAACATCTCTTCTCGTCTCTAACCAACTTTTATACTGAAACAAAACCCATAAGAATTATAACGTTCATGAAAATATTCTAAACAATTTGTTTTATTTCTCTTCTCATTTATTCGTTAATTATTCCTCATTATTCCTATAAGGAATAATTTATAAACAAAAAACACAGCCCACTTACAAAAACTTATTGTCCGGTAAATATATATCTGACATACTAGTACTAACAGCCATGGTTTTAGCATTGTCCTAAATACTCTAATGATGGCAGCTACTCCTGCTCTAATAAAATTGACTGAAATAACCCTTGAAATCGAAGTAACTAGCCTTATATTAACTAAAATTGTTATGATCATTCATGATACACACATGTATGTCAATTCCTAGGGTTAATTCAGTCAATTTAATTAGAGCAGGAGTAGCTGCCATCATTAGAGTATTTAGGACCATGCTAAAACCATGGCTGTTGGGACTCGTATGTCAGATATATATTCACTGGACAATAGCTGTAAAATATCCCCGCATTTTCACATACAATATCAGGACCCTATGACTTATCCTGATGACGTTAGTTTAGTTAATAGTTCGTAATCTACTATGGGGTCAGACGGAGACTTCCTGAACAATATTCTTTGAAATTTAGTTTGAGTAGGGTCCAATAATATCTGCTTGTACATCTTCGTAACATCGGCATTATAAACGTATACACGCAGAAAAATTTATGTTAGAAATATGTTTGGATCCAAACAAATATATGATTGGGACAGGTTGCAAACAAATATATGTTTGCACCATTTTGCACCATATTTCAATTTGATATGTTTGGGTAAAACAAATTTTTTTTTTTTTTGGAACATCTTTTTCATGGGTGGAGAGAGGATGTTTGTCAACGAGAGTAATAACAGTGCTCTCGTGGCTGCGGAATGCTGTTTTATAATAAAGAGTTGTGTGTATTGTATAATAGAAGACGTAGAAGCGAAGAAGAGGGCTTTGTTGCTTTGATGGCGTTTATGCGTCAAACTCGTTTGATTCTTGTTTTGTTGTTGTTAACCAACATAGCAGGCGAAGAGGATAAGAAGAAATGGTATGAATTATTATGTTTTTTGTTTTTTCAGTGCTTTAGTTGCCCGCGTATCGTCAAGACGGTAAAGTGAGTGAATAAATCAGTGTTTTGCGTTTTCTTAAAGAAATTGTGTCTTTAGTAAATTAAATGCCCAATACATTTTATAATTGAATCGAAAAGTTGAATGGAATTATTTTATTGGACAAGGAAGAAATCGCATTTAATATTGGTAATTATATACATATGTATATTTGAAATATGGTATATCCATATTTATTTATTACATAATCATTTGATTCCTGATGCCGATTCCCCACTGATGATGTCAACTTTGAGTAAATTTTTTTTTATGTCACAACTAAGGAGAAGCGCTTAACTACGTTTCTATATATTTTTCTCCTTAAAAGTGTGGCTATTTACAAATTATTTCAATCAGTTTTTCTTTTATTGAAGTGTGTTATGTATTTCTTTGGAATTTTGTATGTACCTATGTGTCTGTTGTTGTTGTGCATTTCAATAAACAAAAACACCACCATTTGTGTGAATATTATAGAGATATCAAATGAGCTCTTACTGAGAGCAAGAGAGCATACATTTCAAAGTGTTTTACGTTGAAATTTACGCTCCCTTGCTCTCAGTAATCCTCCACTGGTGCATGTGTTTGTTTTTTTTTTTGGCGTTTGGGCTTGTATTTGTTTGCACCCAAACATTTAAATTGTTTGCACCCAAACATAAATTTGTTTGCATCCAAGCCTATAATTTGTTTGCACCCAAATATATATTTGTTTGCAGGACCAAACATATGTTATGTTTGGGACTGTTGCAAACATATATTTGTTTGCTGCAAAGTATGTTTGGGACATATGTTAGAGAGGCCGTTTTTTTCTGCGTATAGAAAAAAAGCTCCACTTCAATACTTGTATCCAAACTCCGTTTAAACAATATATTATGTCCTGGAATTTAGTCTTATATTGTATATATTTTTCCTTCTCAATGTAAACTACATATAATCAGTGCTTTTATATTTAATAATGCGTTACTGAATTGTACTACTTTCACATCTCCTCTATGCTTTATCTTTGGTTTACCAGTACTATTCTCTTTGAATAAAATCACTTCTCTTGCACTAACTGACTGGTAAACATCTCTTCTCGTCTCTAACCAACTTTTATACTGAAACAAAACCCATAAGAATTATAACGTTCATGAAAATATTCTAAACAATTTGTTTTATTTCTCTTCTCATTTATTCGTTAATTATTCCTCATTATTCCTATAAGGAATAATTTATAAACAAAAAACACAGCCCACTTACAAAAACTTATTGTCCGGTAAATATATATCTGACATACTAGTACTAACAGCCATGGTTTTAGCATTGTCCTAAATACTCTAATGATGGCAGCTACTCCTGCTCTAATAAAATTGACTGAAATAACCCTTGAAATCGAAGTAACTAGCCTTATATTAACTAAAATTGTTATGATCATTCATGATACACACATGTATGTCAATTCCTAGGGTTAATTCAGTCAATTTAATTAGAGCAGGAGTAGCTGCCATCATTAGAGTATTTAGGACCATGCTAAAACCATGGCTGTTGGGACTCGTATGTCAGATATATATTCACTGGACAATAGCTGTAAAATATCCCCGCATTTTCACATACAATATCAGGACCCTATGACTTATCCTGATGACGTTAGTTTAGTTAATAGTTCGTAATCTACTATGGGGTCAGACGGAGACTTCCTGAACAATATTCTTTGAAATTTAGTTTGAGTAGGGTCCAATAATATCTGCTTGTACATCTTCGTAACATCGGCATTATAAACGTATACACGCAGAAAAATTTATGTTAGAAATATGTTTGGATCCAAACAAATATATGATTGGGACAGGTTGCAAACAAATATATGTTTGCACCATTTTGTAACATATTTCAATTTGATATGTTTGGGTAAAACATATTTTTTTTGGAACATCTTTTTCATGGGTGGAGAGAGGATGTTTGTCAACGAGAGTAATAACAGTGCTCTCGTGTGTATTGTATAATAGAAGACGTAGAAGCGAAGAAGGGGGCTTTGGTGCTTTGATTGCGTTTATGCGTCAAACTCGTTTGATTCTTGTTTTGTTGTTGTTAACCAACATAGCAGGCGAAGAGGATAAGAAGAAATGGTATGAATTATTATGTTTTTTCTTTTTTCAGTGCTTTAGTTGCCCGCGTAGCGTCAAGACGGTAAAGTGAGTGAATAAATCAGTGTTTTGTGTTTTCTTAAAGAAATTGTGTCTTTAGTAAATTAAATGCCCAATACATTTTAAATTGAATCGAAAAGTTGAATGGAATTATTTTATTGGACAAGGAAGAAATCGCATTTAATATTGGTAATAACATACATATGTATATTTGAAATATGGTATATCCATATTTATTTATTACATAATCATTTGATTCCAGATGCCGATTCCCCACTGATGATGTCAACTTTGAGTAAATTTTTTTTTATTTCACAACTAAGGAGAAGCGCTCAACTACGTTTCTATATATTTTTCTCTTTAAAAGTGTGACTATTTACAAATTATTTCAATCACTTTTTCTTTTATTAAAGTGTGTTATGTATTTCTTTGGAATTTTGTATGTACCTATGTGTCTGTTGTTGTTGTGCATTTCAATAAACAAAAACACCACCATTTGTGTGTATATTATAGAGATATCAAGTGAGCTCTTACTGAGAGCAAGAGAGCATACATTTCAAAGTGGCGTTTGGGCTTGTATTTGTTTGCACCCAAACATTCAAATTGTTTGCACCCAAACATAAATTTGTTTGCATCCAAACCTATAATTTGTTTGCACCCAAACATATATTTGTTTGCAGGACCCAAACATATGTTATGTTTGGGACTGTTGCAAACATATATTTGTTTGCTGCAAAGTATGTTTGGGACATATGTTAGAGAGGCCGTTTTTTTCTGCGTATAGAAAAAAAGCTCCACTTCAATACTTGTATTCAAACTCCGTTTAAACAATATATTATGTCCTGGAATTTACTCTTATAGCTGGTTTACATTACGAAATCGAGTCGATTTCAAACTGTCAATTCCTTTGCTCAAACGTCAAATGAAATCGAGTTGATTTCATTTGAGTTTTTATTTGACGTATACGCAAAGGAATTGACAGTTTGAAATCGATTCGATTTCGTAATGTAAACCAGCTTTTATATTGTATATATTTTTCCTTCTCAATGTAAACTACATATAATCAGTGCTTTTATATTTAATAATGCGTTACTGAATTGTACTACTTTCACATCTCCTCTATGCTTTATCTTTGGTTTACCAGTACTATTCTCTTTGAATAAAATCACTTCTCTTGCACTAACCGACTGGTAAACATCTCTTCTCGTCTCTAACCAACTTTTATACTGAAACAAAACCCATAAGAATTATAACGTTTATGAAAATATTCTAAACAATTTGTTTTATTTCTCTTCTCATTTATTCGTTAATTATTCCTCATTATTCCTATGAGAAATAATTTATAAACAAAAAACACAGTCCACTTACAAAAACTTATTGTCCATTGAATATATATCTGACATACTAGTACTAACAGCCATGGTTTTAGCATTGTCCTAAATACTCTAATGATGGCAGCTACTCCTGCTCTAATAAAATTGACAGAATTTCTTTTGTTCAGAGACTTATAATGAAATTTGATTTGGAACATTTCTTCTTCTGACACCACCCTCAAAAAGTGAGGTATTTTATGAGATTTTGACTCAGTATGGAATAAATTGTAATTAAGAGTCTAAAAGTTTAACAAATAATTTCTACCTATAATATCGAATTTTGTAACGTCATTTTCTTAACAAAGAATTTTACTCAGCTATCTAGTTTGTTCAAGGACTTACAATGAAATTTTGTGTAGAATATTTCTTCTTTTAACGCCTTTCGTCTAGAACTAAATTTCATGTTACTTTCATGCATCAACTCGAAAAAAGAACAAAAAAATATAAAAAAAACTCAAGTTAATGATACACTTAAAAATTTCTATTGAGCGTTGTAATTGCAAGTTGCTAATGTCGTCCACAATTGCGTGATAGCCCAGAGCAAGTGTGACAGATTATCAGACGGGAGGACTTGAGTTCGAATCACAGCCAGACATTTTAATTTTCAATTTCGTTGAGTTGAACGTTTTTAAATAATTGCTCACACTCGTCATTCTACTCTCATTTTCATATCATTATTCATTTACTTTGTCAATTCTGCACATTTTCTCTAAAAACCATATTCAGTTATCATCACCATCGTCATTACCTTGCGCAAATAAAAACAACGCTGCAAAAATCCCAACTCCCACCATCCTTCACGCACAAAGCAAAAACTCCACTAAATGCGCCAAAGTCGCGAACAGAAAGAAATCTGATAAATATTTTCTACATCACCTTACATCACCAATACCTCAAAAATTATTTAATGATACACAAAATTAGATTTCAAATTATCTATTAAGTATTTTGCCAAGATCTCCCTTATAAGCCGTAGTTAAAGAATAAGCGCTAAAATCCCAGTCATAAGGTCGTGGGTTCGAATCCCGGAAAATTCAACACTTTTTTAATTTTCAAAATCATTGGTGGAACACTCTTCTATAACTTCTCACGCTGTAAGGCTAATTTCATTTCAATATATTATTACATATCTTTACTTATTTACACCCCAAAGAAAATTGTAAGTAATTTCTAGCACAAAATAATAATGTCTCTCTCAGAAAGTGCATCTACTCCCACCGACATTCCTTATAAGCTTGCGAGCATTTGAACAATATTTGCGCTTAATTTGGGCAATGTGATATGATTGATCAGACGGATACAATTCTGCAAGTTAAATTAGATGATTTAGAACATCGCTGGGTATCAGTGGAAGAATCCTTCAAGAAGATTATGTTGTCCCTTATATCTGAAAATGTCAAGGACATAAAAGAAAGTATCAAGAACAATTTCAGGTCACTTCAGAAGCTTATTACACTGCTAAGTCACAAATTCTGAACACTCTCAAAATATCCGAAACAAATATGCAGAAAACCACCCCTTAAACATTTTGAACAATTATCGCTTAGTATTTATAAATCTCCTCTTGAAAATTCTGATATTTATCTCAACATTCCTCCATGTGACACGGACATTTTCAAGTGAAGTTATGAAGAATGGCCTAGCTTCCGTGACATGTTCACTGCAGTTTATAGTGATCATCCACAACTTTCACAAGTTCAAAAACTCTATTATTTGAGAAGCAAAACCAATGATGAAGCTGGTACTATAGTTAATAGATATAGCCTTTGCGATGATAACTTCCAACTGGCATGGAACTCTCCAAAATTTTGGTATGAAAACAAAAGAGTTTTGGTAGACTAGCAGTTAAATATTTTATTTATCATTCCTGTTGCAACAAAGGAAAACAGTGAATCAATATACAACATTCACTCTACAGTAAAAGACTGTATATCTGATTGCAGACTCTCAATATCGATATAGCAAGTTGGGATCCAATTTTGATCCACTTAGTTTCCACAAAATTACCAGAACAAACTATTTGAACAATCTCTAAAATCCCATCGAGACTTACCAATCTGGTCTCAGCTCGATGAATTTCTTTCAAATAGATTCGAAGTTGTAAAGTGCATTGCAAGTATTCGAAATACAAAAAAATCAAGCAGTAATCCCATCTCAAAATTACTCTAAAACTCCACAAAATTACTCTAATGAAAAATTTGCTTTAAGATGCTCGTACTGTCATGCGAATCATCAAGTTAGAGCTTGTGCTGAGTTTCGCAAATTGATGACTCAATAGCGGCATCTCACGATAAAATTAGTTGCAAATATACAAACTCTTTCTTGATATGCCATAAAACCCACCATACGCTTTTACATATCAAAAATTTTGAAACACCGAATCCTAACAACGATATGCTCAATTCTATAAAATATGACGCAAATAAAAACTGACAATCATGCTCGTCTCAAATTGAAAGCTCTACCATAACCGTCTCGTCTCAAATAGAAAGCTATGCCATACCCGTCTCTCCTCAAATCCAAGCAAAATTTTCAACCGCAAGCAATACAGTTCTTCTTAAACAGCTTTCTGAAGATTCTGGATCTCAAAGCACATCTGTTACGCAAATCGAATAAAGATCTTCATTCAAAATACTGATTCCTTTGAAATCACGGGTTTCTGCTGTGGAAACAAGTCTCCAACGCCAAATGTCAATTATCAATTGTTTCTAATAAGCACAATATCAAATTCTATATTTTTGCTATTATTTTACCGCAAGTCACTAAACCTCTACCTGCTGTTTCTATTAAAATCTCTGATCACAACTCTCTTAATGATCTGGATTTGCCAGAACCACGCTTTAATGAATCTTCTGGATTTCCAAGTAGTTACTTAGCCCAGTGGGAGTGCGGCAGTCTACTATCACTATCATGGAGTCAGTCGACTTTCACCAATTGATTACTCATTACTTAATAAATTACTCATTACTTAATAAATAAATTATCGAATTGTACTAGTTTCACATCTCCGCTTTGCTCTATGTTCTATCTTTGCTTTACCAGTACTCTTCTCTTTGAATTAAATCACTTCTCTTGCAATAACCGACTGGTAAGCATCTCTTCTCGTCTCTAACCAACTTTTATACTGAAATAAAACCCACAAGAATTATAACGTTTATGAAAATATTCTAACCAATTTGTTTTATTTCTCTTCTCATTTCTTCGTTAATTATTCCTCATTGGCTATGAGGAATAATTTATAAACAAAAAATACAGTCCACTTATCTCTAATGTTTGGTTTCTTGTTGTATTAAAATTGGCTCCCATTATCATCCACAGCAGAAACCCACGAACAAAAACACGAATTTATTCAACTTGCAATACGATGTCTTCTTTTATTTGAAGTGGAACATCATGCCTTGAAAACAACTCCTAGTTTTGAAATAATGTGTTCGGGTCTAATTACTGCATGGTGCGGTGGATAGTAGTTTTGGAGTCTTGGTGATATCATCTGGAGAGATTTTTCTAATGTGTTCCGGCTCAAGATATTCAAAAATTGTGCTGTCGTATAATTCCTTAAATTTCTGGGGCCTTCATGAGCTTTCTTTCAATCCGATAAAATTGAGCTAGAGTAATATTTCTTGCGTCTCTATGTTCTTCGCATTTCTTAAAGGGGAGGGTCACTATGTATCGCCTTTCCGTGTCCATTTTAGTAGTATCCAAACAGTTTTTGGTGTGTCCTCCAACTCCCAAAAACATGTTAAAATTTTCTCAATTGTTATGCAAAGTGATGTTTTTCTCTTTGTTTTGAGTTTCTTCCTGTAAGGGTCCGCCAATTATCCATCCAAAAACTGTTTTTTGGGCCAAAAGGGATTAAATGGACATCATACGTGCTCCAATTGTAAATATAAGTGGTCCTATGTCCATCCCTATTAAGAGATCAACTGGTTGGCTGACGTAAAATTTCGGGTCTGCTAATTCCAGGTTCGTAGCATCGCACATTTGTGTTCTTTCTAAGCTATATGGTGGTAAATTCGAAGGCACAGATTTCAAAACAGACGCCCAAACTTCCAATTTAAAATTTGGGTCAAGTATCGATCGTAGTTTAAAAACGCATCCTTAAGCAGATGTTTCCGAAATGACTTGGTTTATTCCAGTAACATGAACAAGATTACGTTTAGTTGGCAAACATAAACGATTTTTTAACTTCTCAGTAATGAAAGCGGATTGTGATCCCGAGTCGATTATCGCACGAGCATCGTAAAAATTACCATTAGCCTCAATTTGTAGTATGGCTGTGAAAAGTAAGTGTCTCCGGGATGTTGATCTCTATTTCCGCCATCCTGGAGAGTCAACATTCTAATTTTTTCTGGTTCTTGGTTTGTTGCAGCAGCACTGGTACAGCAGCACTGGTACTATGTGGCGCTTCCTTTTGAACTATAGTTTATATTGCAGATAGGGTCTCCTTTCCCTTGTGTAACAAAGTATGGTGTTTCAAAAAAAAGTTGTGAGATTTTCACACATAAATCCGGTCATTCACGTTTTTAGCCAGAAACTGTGGGCAATCTCGTATAAAATGATTAGTTTTGCAAATTTGACACGAATTTTGATATTGTATCTTGGGTTGCTGAGGAGCATTTGCAAATAATTTACCCTTTGAATTATGTGTCTTCTGATCAATATTAGTTTGAATGCTGCTTGCGAACTTCATTTTCTTCGAATTATCTTGTCTGTATGTAGTTTGTTGATTTTATTTCGAAACACTTGGCCTTATATTTCCGACAGATTCCAAAGTTTTGAACTTGTGGGTCAAAAAGTTATTGAACTTTGAATTCTTCTAAAAATGTTCTCGGAAGTTTGCTGGAACAAATATTTTAACTTTCTAATAACAAATATTTGCAAAAGAAAAGCCAGGAAAGTAGTCAAAGTTTGTGTAATAAAAATCGACAAGGAGAATTATTTAAATGAGCCAGAAAACCAGATATTTTATGCAAATTCAAGAAACGATAGCAAACAAGACCAACATTTTTTTTTCAATTAAAAAAATATCCAAAAAAATATGCGACTAGGAGAGGTGTGTTGGGTTGCACAGAAGAAATTATAAATTTCAAAGAGTCGTAATTCCTTTGTTAGGAGGATTTTATAATTTGTTGAAGCTCAAAAGACAGAATGATCTAAACTCGAAACCAAACAATAATTAAATCAGAAAATACAGCGAAATGTTTCAATCTTGAACAAATTTTTGGGTCAGCAGAAAAATTTCAGCAAACAAGTATAAAAACTCCTACAATAATTTCCAGCAAAGAGAATGATTTGGGTCAATGCAAAATATTTCAGCAAAGTTTAAAGCAATTTATTTTTAAAGATAAAATATTGCAGCAAAATGTTGTAAAAATCACAGTAAAATTTTTCAGCAAAAGAATTCAAGAAATATGATAATATTTTGTATCAAGAAGAAAAACTCCCATCGGCAAGAATTCACAAAGAGTTCAAAATTTTCAAAGAGCTGTATAAGTTCAGAAGTTTTCATAAAGTTGTGTAAATTCAGGTTAAGTGTTTTTAAAGAAATGTATAGAAAAATGTTTAATAAAATAAATAAAATAATAAAATAAACCACCAACCTAACTTTGAACAAGTAAAAATACTCCAAACTGAAAACACCTACAACAGGAGAATGACTTTAGAAATGCTGCACATAAATAATCTTCCAACAACAAAGAGAATAAACTTTAAGAGCGACACAGACAATGCTGCATACTGCTATAGACATTTAACACATAAGAGAACGTGCAAGAAGTAAATCAAATCAGTGCAATATTTACAAGCGACGATGATGGTGAAGCCTATCATAGTTTTAATTTAACTTGACACTTTATTTGATTTTACTTGTAAGCTAATTTGTGTTTATTTTGTGTTTGTTTAATAATATAATAATTTATATTAAAATGCTGTGATATTAATAAGTACACACTTTGTATTGTAGATTTTCCCTGAGGATGCAATTCAAGAAAATTGCGAAATATTGGAAATTATGAATAAATAAACAACATTAAGACCTCAAGCTCAAACAACATTTATTATTTTATTGATATCAAAAAGGTCGAAAAAAACACAACAATAACGAAAAATGTTTAAGTATATTTTTAAAGTTAGTTAACTTATAATTCGCTTGTCCACCAAACGCTTTTGTAAAAAAATATCAAATGTTTTATGGTTAGTTAACCTCAAAGTTTTTTAGCGCATGTCCAGCAAACGCGCCTCTTTATCAAAAAGCGCACATTATTCCAAGAATTCCCAAAAGGAATTTATTGGAATTCCAATATGGCGGTTATGTGTAAATATTTAGCAATAATCAAATGTGTCTGTGTCTTTATGTCAAATATTTTGTAGATATATGTATTTGTCATTCGTACACGGCAATTTTCTCAAAACAAACCCAAAAAAATATACATATGTAAAAAATGTTGAGCATTTAGCTTTATCGATTCTTGTTGTAACGAGGGTCAGACTTTAGAAGAAATTTTTGTTTTACAAGAGTTTGACAAAGTTGGCCTTTACGAAAACAAAGTTTTATCTTAATTGGGCCTTAAAAACAAATCAAAAATTTTGTCTTTACAAAATCGTTGTTGTTACTTCCTAAAAAAATGGTAGACGACATGCAGATCTAATTTTGTGGAGAGCCGTCGAGTCGACAGAAAGTTAAAATATTTGATAACAAATATTTGCAAAAGAAAAGCCAGGAAAGGAGTCAAAGTTTGGGTAATAAAAATCGACAAGGAGAATTATTTAAATGAGCCAGAAAACCAGAGATTTTATGCAAATTCAAGAAACGATAGCAAACAAGACCAACATTTTTTTTTTCAATTAAAAAAATATCCAAAAAAATATGCGACTAGGAGAGGTGTGTTGGGTTGCACAGAAGAAATTATAAATTTCAAAGAGTCTTAATTCCTTTGTTAGGAGGATTTTATAATTTGTTGAAGCTCAAAAGACAGAATGATCTAGACTCGAAACCAAACAATAATTAAATCAGAAAATACAGCGAAATGTTTCAATCTTGAACAAATTTTTGGGTCAGCAGCAAAATTTCAGCAAACAAGTATAAAAACTCCTACAATAATTTCCAGCAAAGAGAATGATTTGGGTAAATGCAAAATATTTCAGAAAGGTTTAAAGCAATTTATTTTTTAAAGATAAAATATTGCAGCAAAATTTTGTAAAAATCACAGTAAAATTTTTCAACAAAAGAATTCAAGAAAGATGATAATATTTTGTATCAAGAAGAAAAACTCCCATCGGCAAGAATTCACAAAGAGTTCAAAATTTTCAAAGAGCTGTATAAGTTCAGAAGTTTTCATAAAGTGGTGTAAATTCAGGTTAAATGTTTTCAAAGAAATGTATAGAAAAATGTTTAAGTATATTTTTTAAGGTTAGCTAACTTATAGTTCGCTTGTCCACCAAACGCTTTTGTAAAAAATTATCAAATTTTTTATGGTTAGTTAACCTCAAAGTTTTTTAGCGCATGTCCAGCAAACTCGCCTCTTTATCAAAAAGCGCACATAATTCCAAGAATTCCCAAAAGGAATTTATTGGAATTCCAATATGGCGGTTATGTGTAAATATTTAGCAATAATCAAATGTGTCTGTGTCTTTATGTCAAATATTTTGTAGATACATGTATGTGTCATTCGTACACGGCAATTTTTTCAAAACAATCCCAAAAAAATATACATATGTAAAAAATGTTGAGCATTTAGCTTTATCGATTCTTGTTGTAACGAGGGTCAGACTTTAGAAGAAATTTTTGTTTTACAAGAGTTTGACAAAGTTGGCCTTTACGAAAACAAAGTTTTATCTTAATTGGGCCTTAAAACAAATCAAAAATTTTGTCTTTACAAAATCGTTGTTGTTACTTCCTAAAAAAATGCTAGACGACATGCAGATCTAATTTTGTGGAGAGCCGTCGAGTCGACAGAAAGTTAAAATATTTGATAACAAATATTTGCAAAAGAAAAGCCAGGAAAGGAGTCAAAGTTTGGATAATAAAAATCGACAAGGAGAATTATTTAATTGAGCCAGAAAACAAGAGATTTTATGCAAATTCAAGAAACAATAGCAAACAAGACCAACATTTTTTTTTCAATTAAAAAAAAAAATATCCAACAAAATATGCGACTAGGAGAGGTTTGCTGGGTTGCACAGAAGAAATTATAAATGTCAAAGAGTCTTAATTCCTTTGTTAGGAGGATTTTATTATTTGTTGAAGCTCAAAAGACAGAATGATATAGACTCGAAACCAAACAGTAATTAAATCAGAAAATACAGCGAAAAGTTTCAATCTTAAACAAATTTTTGGGTCAGCAGCAAAATTTCAGCAAACAAGTATAAAAAACTCCTACAATAATTTCCAGCAAAGAGAATGATTTGGGTCAAGTGCAAAATATTTCAGCAAAGTTTAAAGCAATTTATATTTTAAAGAATAAATACTGCAGCAAAATGTTGTAAAAATCACAGTTGTATTTTGTATCAAGAAGAAAAATTCACATCGGCAAGAATTCAAAAAGAGTTCAAAATTTTTAAAGAGCTATATAAGTTCAGAAGTTTTCATAAAGTCGTGTAAATTCAGGGTAAGTGTGTTCAAAGAAAAATTATAGAAAAATTTTTATGTATATTTTTTAGGGTTAGTTAACTTATAATTCGTTTGTCTACCAAATGCTTTTGTAAAAAATTATCAAATTTTTTATGGTAAGTTAACCTCAAATTTTTTTAGCGCATGTCCAGCAAACGTGCATTTTTATCAAAAATCGCAAGTAATTCCAAGAATTCCCAAAAGTAATTTATTGGAAATCCAATATTGTGGTTATGCGTAAATATTTAGCAATTTTTAAATGTGTCTGTGTATTTATGTAAAATATTATAATAGTTATGTATGTGTATTTCGTACACGGCGATTTTTCCAAAACAATCCAAAAAAAAAAAAAAATATATGTAAAAATTGCAAGGTTATGTGATTGTTAAATGATGACGCCAAAAGTTGCGCCAAAATTTGCATATAAACGCTATGTATGTTTATATTGTAGTTGGTATATAAAATATTCCACAAGATGTCCGACAAATTTATTTAAATTTTTGTGTCACCATTATTAATTAATTTTCACCAAACTCGCAAAAACCCCTTGTTGTATATGTAAAAAGAATATTCCCAAAAATAAGATACGAAGATTCCAAAAAGCAAGCAATTATTTCCAAAAATAATCAATATTTTCAAAAAGAAATGATTTGTAAAGTGTATGGCTTCAAAAACTTTATGTAAAAATATTTAGTTATGTTGGGTAAATTTTACAAAGGCCCACTGTAAACGGACAGACAATGCGATTAGCAAGAGAGGGAAGAGAGTCTAAATCGAACGACAGACTTCCAATTTTTCCGAAAAATTATCTCCGTATAACAATTCACGGGCTATTTTCCCAATTTTGGAAAAGTTTGAGAGAAATCTAGAGCTTGTATGTATGTGTGTAAGTGTGGACGTATTTCTGTAGTCCCACTAGGAAAAAAGATTGTTAACATCAGTCTGTGATCCAAAAAATATGTTGCAATTGGGTCAATGTGTTAAAGGTTGTCAAATTGTATGTAAAAATACCGCTTTTATCATATAAAGGCACAGAGTCGGTGTCAAATTTCGCCGTACCCTGTATTCCTTTCTCGATTCCACGCGTCAAGGCAAGGAAAAACAAATTTGTACTCACTTTGCACTCTTTTTGTATAGTTGGGAATGTGTGTCTGTGCACGTTTACCCCTGATGTTGTGTCCAGCGTTGTTCCACTCGTCTTCATTCTGTTTGTTGGCGCTTAATGTTGTTGTTGTTGTAATAAATTTTTAAAAAGTCATTGTATGTTGTTGTAATTGTGTTAAAAAACTCGTATTTACACAGTTTTGTTGTTTTATTTTGTTTACTTTTTTCACTGTATGTATTTTTGTGTTTCACTGTATCTTTGTTCCACTGTATATGTTGTTTTTTGTTTTTGTTATTTTTAGTTAATTTTATGTTAACAGTTTTCGGGTTTTTTGTATTAATTTGAAAACGTTTATTTTATTAGAATTTAGAATGATTTGGGTTAAATGCAAAATATTTCAGCAAAGTTTAAAGCAATTTATTTTTTAAAGAAAAAATATTGCAGCAAAATGTTGTAAATATCCCAGTAAAATTTTTCAGCAAAAGAATTCATTAAAGATGATAATTCTTTGTGTCAAGAAGAAAAATTCCCATCGGCAAGAATTCAAAAAGAGTTCAAAGTTTTCAAAGAGCTATATAAGTTCAGAAGTTTTCATAAAGTGGTGTAAATTCAGGATAAGTGTTTTCAAAGACATGTATAGAAAAATGTCTAAGTATATTTTTTAAGGTTAGTTAACTTATAATTCGCTTGTCCACCAAACGCTTTTGTAAAAAATGATCAAATTTTTTATGGTTAGTTAACATCAAAGTTTTTTAGCGGATGTCCAGCAAACGCGCCTCTTTATCAAAAAACGCAATAAATTCCAAGAATTCCCAAAAGTAATTTATTGGAAATCCAATATGGCGTTTATGTGTAAATATTTAGCAATAATCAAATGTGGCTGTGTCTTTATGTAAAATATTTTGTAGAGTTATGTATGTGTCTTATACGGCGATTTTTCAAAACAATCCCAAAAAATATATATGTAAAAATTGCAAGGTTGTGTGGTTGTTAAATGCCAAAAGTTGCGCCAAAATTTGCACATAAACGCTATGTATGTTTTTATTGTAGTTGGTATATAAAATGTTCCTCAAGATGTCCGACAAGTTTATATAAATTCGTGTGTCACCATTATGACGCCAAAAATTTTCACCAAACTCGCAACAAAAAACACTTGTTGTATATGTAAAAAGAATATTGCCAAAAATAAGATAGCAGGATTCCAAAAAACAAGCAATTTTTTCCAAAAATAATCAATAATATTAAAAAAAAATTGATTTGTAAAGTGTATGGCTTCAAAAACTTTATGTAAAAATATTTAGTTATGGTGGGTAAATTTTACAAAGGCCCACTGTAAACGGACAGACAATGAGATTAGCAAGGGAGGGAAGAGAGTCTAAATCGAACGACAGACTTCAAATTTTTCCCGAAAAATTATCTACGTATAACAATTCACGGACAATTTTCCCAATTTTGGAAATGTGTGAGAGAAATCTAGAGGTTGTATGTATGTGTGTAAGTGTGGACGTATTTCTGTATTCCCACTAGGAAAAAAGAACAAATATGTTGCAATTGGGTCAATGTGTTAAAGGTTGTCAAATTGTATGTAAAAATAGCGCTTTTATCATATTATTTTTCGATGGTGAAGAAAATGTACAGGGCATGACATCTATTAGAAGAAATTTTACGGACAAGTCAAATCCATTGGAATTGCCATTTGCACTGTAAGTTGAAGCTCATGTTGAAAAGATCTGTATAACCAGTAAATTATTTTAGGCGTTGAGATTTTTTTTTCGGAGGAAAATTTCCAAAAGTCCCATGGCCATGATTACAACAAATGCATGACTCAACCTACATTGTCGAACGTATTGAAGGAAGTTGTCCACTTGATAGAGGACAGATTGTGCCAAAATTGGATCGCTTCAAAGTTCACGGAGGAGGAAAAAAGACAAAACAAAAATCATTTTTATTCAAAAGCGAAATTCCCTGATGTTGTCGGGTGTATAGATGAAATCCATGTGCATTGGATTTGTACTCAATTTATCAATTAATATTTCAAACTCTTGTTTTATTGTTATTTTCAACATATTTTTGATACACACAATTAATTAATCATGCAAATAATCAACTATTGTTAACAACATGTTTTTTCCTTTCAATTTTACTTTTTGTTTCTTCGAAAATATTCACTGCAACTGAAAATAACTGGTTGCTGAAAAATAGACGGTTCGTCAATTGAGATTCGCAACTTCGGTTGAAGGAAGCTATACTGTGACGACAAAAGTCACTTCGTTTGTTTTTGTCCCCACTTATTGTTGTTGTTATTGTATTTTGAAATATATGTGTTGAATTATATTGAATTATATAATTGGGATATAAATGGGATAGGTACCCCAATGGCACGTGGTTTTTGTTAAATTATTTAAGCTTATTTTTGGGTAATAGGTACAGACTGTTTTCCTATAAAAGGACCGTAGGAAATCGAAAGGGGATCAGTCAGTGTTCAAAGGAAGCGAAGTCAACAAATGCGCGAATTCAATCTAGTGGAAGGAAAAAATAGCAGATAACCAGGTGAGTCAGAGTGGTGATATTCAATAGCTTGCCCAGATTCCTTGAAGTGTTCGTAACTCTTGGAATTCCCTCGCGTACTCTTGCCCAGATTCCTTGAAGTGTTCGTAACTCTTGGAAATCCTTCGTGCACTCTTGCCCATATTCCTTGAAGTGTTCGTAACTCTTGGAATTCCCTCGCGTACTCTTGCCCAGATTCCTTGAAGTGTTCGTAACTCTTGGAACTCCTTTGCGTCCTCTTGCCCAGATTCCTTGAAGTGTTCGTAACTCTTGGAACTCCTTCGCGTCCTCTTGCCCAGATTCCTTGAAGTGTTCGTAACTCTTGGAACTCCTTCGCGCACTCTTGCCCATATTCCTTGAAGTGTTCGTAACTCTTGGAATTCCCTCGCGTACTCTTGCCCAGATTCCTTGAAGTGTTCGTAACTCTTGGAACTCCCTCGCGTATTCTTGCCCAGATTCCTTGAAGTGTTCGCAACTCTTGGAACTCGTGTACTCTTGCCCAGATTCCTTGAAGTGTTCGCAACTCTTGGAACTCGTGTACTCTTGCCCAGATTCCTTGAAGTGTTCGCAACTCTTGGAACTCGTGTACTCTTGCCCCGATTCCTTGAAGTGTTCGCAACTCTTGGAACTCCCTCGCGTATTCTTGCCCAGATTCCTTGAAGTGTTCGCAACTCTTGGAACTCGTGTACTCTTGCCCAGATTCCTGGAAGTGTTCGCAACTCTTGGAACTCCCTCGCGTATTCTTGCCCAGATTCCTTCAAGTGTTCGCAACTCTTGGAACTCCCTCGCGTGTTCTTGCCCAGATTCCGCGTAACCTTTAGAGGTTCCATGAAGTGTCTTTAACTATTGGAACCCCCCTTCGCGTGAGTCCTCTTGTTCGCTCGTCAAGTAGTTCGGAGAACTTATCCAGGTCTCCTGCGAAGCCTGCAGAAACCTTGCCCACATCTATCGTTTAGCCCATACTAATGCCCGCTTCTTGGTGATGCCAGACGCGACTGAAAGTTTACTATTGGGACTGGATATCCTGGTGAAGGTTGGAGCTCGACTCACATGTGCCGGCCTGACATGTGACGTCGGTACGCAGTCGGAGAAACATCACCACCGGACCATATTGACAGGTGATGCCACCCAAGCCGCAAACGGTGGCGAAGTTGCAGTACCGGGGCACAAAACGGTAAGTAAGTGTGAACTAGAGGAACGGACGAGATTCATGGACCATCCACCGCCGCGATTCATCGCATTAACATGAAGGATGACCGGCATTTTAAGCTCAGGTATGCTCCCCGAAACCCCGCCATGCAGGCCATTATCGATGAGAAGATAAATGAGCTATTAGCATTGGGATATATAGAGCCGTCTCACAGCCCTTACAGTTCCCCTATAACGCTGGCGCAAAAGAAGAACGGAACGTGGCGGTTATGTATTGACTTTCGCCAACTTAACAGCAGATCGGAGCCGGACGCGTATCCTTTGCCAAGAATTGACTCCATCTTAAATCGCCTTCGTGAAGCTCGGTACGTCAGTAGTCTCGACCTTAAAGATGGTTATTGGCAGATTCCTATGGATGAGGACAGCAAAAGGTATACCGCGTTTACCGTGGCAGGTCGAGGCCTGTATCAGTGGAGAGTAATGCCCTTTGGTCTCCATTCCGCACCGGCAACATTCCAGAGGGCCCTAGATAGCGTAATAGGACCTGAAATGGAACCTCACGCTTTCGCCTATTGGGATGATATCATCGTCATTGGAAAATCGTTGGAGGAACACTTGTCGAATCTTAAGGAAGTTTTTCGACGGCTTAGAGAGGCCCGACTAGGTATAAACCCCGACAAATGCGAATTCTTTAAGAAGGAAACGAAGTATCTGGGGCATGTTGTCAGCGGGAATGGGATACACACGGACCCAGATAAGGTGGCTGCTATTCAGGAAATGACAGCGCCAGAAACACTCAAAGAACTACGTCGGTTTCTTGGGGTGGTTTCGTGATATCGTAGGTTTGTGCCAGACTCCTCCACAAACAGTTTTCGAGGCGCTTAAAGCCAGACTCACCCAAGCCCCTATTTTAGCATGTCCAGATTTCACGCGGCAGTTCATATTGCAGACGGATGCCAGCGACCACTGCCTCGGAGCTGTTTTGACTCAGTTATTCGATGACGGCGAAAGGGTTATAGCTTACGCCAGTCGTACGTTGAATGATGCGGAAAGGAACTACTCGGCTACGGAGAAGGAGTGCCTGGCAATAGTGTGGGGCATCCGGAAAATGCGACAATACGTTGAGGGTTACAGTTTCTTGGTAATCACAGACCATCTGGCGCTGAAATGGCTCAACTCTATAGACAATCCCACCGGTCGACTGGCACGCTGGGCTCTGGAGCTCCAGCAGTATAAATTCACCGTGCAATACCGGAAGGGCTGCCTTAACATGGTAGCCGATACCTTGTCACGCCATCCCGTCGAGTCGCTACAGCGTGCGGTGGAGGAAGAGGCCCCTCAATGTCCATGGCTTCAACAGAAGATGGAAGCTATCATGGCTGATCCTAAGCAACTCCCGGATTACTCCATTGTTGGCACTCAGCTTTACCGGCATATTCAGAGAACAACCAACGACGAAGATGACACCCCTTGGAAGTTGTGTGTTCCGAACCACTTACGCGGACGGGTCCTCCGCGAGAATCGGAAAACTATCCAGAGGATATGTGGCCGGTACTACTGGCCGGGAATGGTGCGCGACATCACCCGTTTTGTTAAGAGTTGCAAATCGTGCCAGATGTACAAGCCCAGTCAAACAGCGCCTGCTGGTGAGATGCTGCAATCGTTGCCAGAGGAACCATGGGCAACGGTATGCGCAGATTTTGTGGGCCCAATGCCACGCACTAAACACGGAAACTGTATGTTGCTGGTGTTCGTCGACAGGTTCACGAAGTGGGTCGAGTTGGTGGCCCTGCGAAAGGCCACGGCAGGAGGAGTGGTAAAGGCGTTTAGAGAAAGGATACTGTCCAGATTTGGTACTCCAAAACTCTTCATTACGGATAATGGCAGCCAGTTCACGAGCCGAGTCCTTGAAAGTTATATGCGGCAGGTCGGCATTCGACGACAGTTTACGGCACCATATTGCCCTCAGGAAAACCCCACGGAGCGGGCTAACAGGACCATTAAGACCATAATTGCTCAGCTGGCCGAAAACCAACACACCAAGTGGGATGAATACCTGCCTGAAATCTCGTTGGCCGTGAATACGAGTACTTCGGAGTCGACTGGGTACAGTCCGGCTTTCCTGGTACAGGGCCGGGAGTCGAGACTTCCAGGGGCACTTTTCGACGAAGTAGCTACTGGCACAGGAGCTAGAGTCATCGAGCCGTCACGGAGAGCGGATGAGCTCCGGGAGGTTATGCAGATCGTCAAGAGGAACCTGGCGCGAGTGGGAGAGGATCAGAAACGTCGATATAATCTCAGACGTCGGAAGTGGACTCCTGTGGTCGGGGATCTGGTACTGATAAAACAACACCCATTGTCAAAGGCCGGGGAGAATTTCGCAGCGAAATTGGCTCCGAAGTTTGATGGCCCATACACAGTCCTCAGTTTCGTCTCTCCTGTTATTGCTAGGGTCCGTAGCCAAAATGGGGGGATGAAAGAAACGTTCACGTGAGCGATATGAAATCCTATATTTCTCCGTCTGAACAGAAGAATCAATGTGTTACAACTAATAGTTCTCATATCCTTTCTTCCCCAACAGATTCAACCATGCAGAACCAAATCCAACCCTCATGCACCAAAGGTTCTGGTAGGCAACAACGGCAACTTCGGGAGTCTATGAAGCCGTGCTCAGTCCTCCTCACGAAGCTGAACCAGACCAATTGCCGCGTCACCAATACTGCTGTCCAGCCCTCTTCCCAACCAACTAAGCCCGTGAAACGGGCCTCCACGGTGAACCCAAACCCCGAGCCAGTCGAGCAAGTTCCAGCTAAGCGGGTAACTCCTGTCCATGCCCTTGCGGTCAACCAACCTGGCGGCACGAGTCGGGCTATAGCCAAACCATGTTCCAAACCGTCTGAGCGGTCACAGTCGCCTGCAACCCGACCGGGTCCCGCACTCCGAACACATGACCGTCCAAATGTGCCTAAACCGTTACAGATAATAGTGGAGACGATACTGCTCTCGTCGGATGATGACGAGCCGGCAACACCACCACGCAGGGCCCCGCCAGTACGCAGCTACCCAAACACTCCGCCCCCGGTGGTCTCTCCGATGTTGATCGAGGACGATCTCACAAGTCTCCTACCAACCCCGGGACGCGGCATATTCTTCGGCAAGGACCTTCCGCCGACGCCCGGACGTACATTATTATCAGCTACGTCGCCGCGATACACTCCGGACTCGGAGCCGGAATCCGAGTATGCTCGAACAAGGGTCAATCGTCGGTTGGAGAAGTGTCAAAGCCCGTATGTGAGAACCGAGAGCCCCAATACGTCCATTATCCCTAGTGTGGTGGTGATACCGGCCCATGCGATCACCGCAGGAGACATTCCGTTCGAATGCCGGGAGACTTTCCCCGAGGAGGTTAAGCTTGGATTGCGGACATGCCTTCGAGAAGCGTTGCAGCGTTGGTCACCCCACCAACAGTATAAGCGGGTATTCAAAGTGGCGGGGAGAAGACTGCGGGTCCAGGTCAATCGTCAGGGAAAAATCTTCGTGATCGGACGTGACTAGCTGGCTCATCCATGGAGGGGGGGCAGTGTGACGACAAAAGTCACTTCGTTTGTTTTTGTCCCCACTTATTGTTGTTGTTATTGTATTTTGAATTATATGTGTTGAATTATATTGAATTATATAATTGAATTCGTAAATAAATCCTACTAAGAAACACGTGGTTTTTCTGATATGGGATAGGTACCCCAATGGCACGTGGTTTATGTTAAATTATTTAAACTTATTGTTATGAACATACATACCTACATAGCTTATATTTATTTATTATTTTTATTTTTGTTTTCACACTTTTTAGTTGAATTGTCCAAATTGCCAATAAAGCATTATTCAGTCATTAATTAAAGTAGGTCAATAGTTTAAGTAAAGTAAGTCAATAGTTTTTATCGTTAATGTGACCTATATTAAAATTCACTTACTTTGTAATATTTATAAATTTCATTTCTTTACGTTTTTGTTTGTATGCATAATATTTGGCTTAGTCATAAGAAAGTATTGTTATAAAAGAGTGAAATCAATAAAGATAAACAGTCGTCTTTTAGTACTACAATCCGCCACCTCTTTTAATTATTAGTCGATGGTTTCCTTCAAGTTCATGTGCTTGTAAGGAACAACCCGAAAGAGAATCTTAAGTGCCAATTCAAGTTTATGTGCTTGAATGGAGTAACACCAGATTTAACATTTGGTGACCCCGACGTGATACAACACGTATCCTGGAATTTATTTAAAAAGGGGAGTTGTTCACCGTTCAAGTGTAGAGGATCCAATAACCCCACAAGTGGTTTCGGAAAATTTTACAAAATATAAATCCATTAAAAACCCACAAGTGTTTTCGAAAAAAAAAATATATATATATATATATATCAATGGCAACTGCACAAGAACCGGCATCTTCCCACGTTGAGGCGCTGGCCCGAAGGATAAAAGCTAGAATGGCTGCTCTCATGCGCCATCTGCAGAGCGTGGACAATATCGAAACCGGACAATCAAATCACCTTTATGAAATCAAAGAAGATACTATCAAAAAGTTGTGGAGTCAAATCGCAGATCTGTACGACGAGATTTGGCAGCAGATCGAGGACCCTTCGAGAATCGGGCTAAATCTAGATAGCTACGATAGCCTAGAAGATACGGTTCCACATAATCTAGTTCGGCTGGCGGTCCTGAAAGACAAATGCTCTGACAATGCAACAAACGCACCTCTACTGGGAAGTAACTTGGCAACATACAGCACACTTCCGCTACCGAAGGTGACAATCCCTCAATTCAATGGGGATTGCTTGAAGTGGCGACAGTTCTATGAACTGTTTTTGGAGATGGTTGACAAACAGCCACTCCCCAACGTCCAAAAGATGTGGTATCTCAAAACGAATTTGTCGGGAGAGGCTGACAAACTCATAAGCCATCTAGCCTTGACAGAGGAAAACTACAAAACAGCATGGATGTTGCTTCAAGATCGTTACAATAATAAACGAATTCTTGTTTCAACATTGGTAGAAAAGATTATCAACCAGCCAACATGAATCTCATCTACCGCTTCAATAAAGGCTCTGCATGACACCACGAGGGAATGCATGCTAGCCCTGAAAAAATTGGATATCGACACTTCGTCGTGGGACGCTCTACTGAGCCAATTTATCACGAAAAAGTTGGATCAGACGCTGTACATACGATTCATGCAATCGTTAAAAAAAACCGAAGGAAGTCCCTACCATGAATGAGCTATTTGCATTTTTGGAGCTGCAATTTGAGTCGATGGAATCAATTGGAAAAGTGGCAACTACTCAAAAAGGTTCAAGCAAAACTGTTTCGTCCATAGCATCAGTGGAGGATAACAGCTTATGCAAAAACAGCCACCATCCCATCTATCGTTGTAAACAATTTTTGGCAATGAGGGAATCTGAGAGGCTCAAATGGGTACAACAACATAAAATATGTACGAACTGCTTTAAATACGATCATGTATCGAAAGCAAAATATGTAGTAATAAGCACAATACTTTACTACATTTGCCAAGCAAATCGAAGACATCTTCAATAGCTTCGAATCAATCACCAACCACAAGGAATGATGCCGCACCAGTCAACACAGCTGCAATCTCGTCAGCGCTCAGTTACGTCTGAACTTGCAAAACTGTTCGACCCTCTTGGTCAACTGGCTCCGGTTGTTGTGAAAGTAAAGATATTTATTCAACAGCTGTGGCAGTTTACATTAGATTGGGATGAACCATTACCAGAGAAACTTTGTGCTACTTGGAAAACATTTCGATGTGAATTGGAAGGTCTCAACAACTTCAAAAAACCTCGACATGTATTTTGTGGGGAAATTTCGACAAAAACACAATTACATGTGTTTGCCGATGCATCTGAAAGAGCTTTTGGCGCAGCTGTATACATCCGATTTCTTACGAATGATGGGCGCGTAACGGTGCGTCTTATCTGTGCTAAATCCAGGGTGGCTCCTTTGAAGCAACAAACATTGCCTCGACTGGAGCTATGTGCCGCAGTAGTAGCAGCTCAGCTAGCTAACAGAGTAAAGGTTGATTTAAGGCTTCAAGACCATCCTATGTTCCTTTGGACCGATTCGGAATCGTACTGGCCTGGATAAAATCACAGTCAACTTTATATAAGACTTTTGTTGCTAATAGGGTATCGATTATCCAAACATTAACATTATCAGAACAATGGAAACACGTACCATCGAAAGAAAATGCAGCCGACATTCTATCGCGTGGACTTCAACCATCAGATCTGGCTAAATGTCGATTATGGTTTCATGGACCAGTTTTTCTTCATGGAAAAGAGGAGCTATGACCGGCAAAACTTTGTTCTCAAAATGCTATTACTAATAACGTGGAGCTAAATGGAGCAGCTACTGCAGGAATAGTAACTGCTTACATCAATTTCATTTATGGAATCGAACACAAAAATTTCTTCAGGAAATTGCAAAGAATCGTGGCGTACGTGCTTAGATTTACAAGAAACTCTCGGATACCAAGGACGGAACGGCCTGAAAATATAGCACTTAATCCCAAAGAGTTGGATCAATCCATTCGCTTAATTACTCATGCTATACAATCTACCGAGTTCGCAGCCGAAATAAAAGATTTGAAGGCTGAAAAGCAACCGAGCAAGCATAGTTCTTTATGCAGTCTATCACCGTTTTTGGATGATGAAGGTATCATTCGCGTCGGAGGAAGATTTGAAGGCTGAAAAGCAACCGAGCAAGCATAGTTCTTTATGCAGTCTATCACCGTTTTTGGATGATGAAGGTATCATTCGCGTCGGAGGAAGATTGGAACATTCCATGCTACAACCAGATGCAAAACATCCGATAATATTACCATATAACGATTCTTTGGTGAAATTGCTCTTCAAGATGACTCATGAAGAGAATAAACACTGTGGGCCCCAAGCGCTGTTAAACACAATAAGGCAGCGATTTTGGCCAATCAAAGGCAAAATAACAGCAAGATCAACTGTTCAAAAATGAGTACGATGTACTAGAGCGCGTCCGCAGCTTTATCAACAAGTAATGGGTAACCTGCCAGGAACGAGGATAGTTCCTGATCGACCGTTCATAAACACTGGAGTAGACTATTGTGGACCATTTTGGGTTCATTACAAGGTGAGTGGCAAACGGCCAACCAAGACCTACGTAGCTGTATTCTGCTGCTTTGCAACAAAAGCGGTTCATTTAGAACTAGTATCCGATTTGTCCACTGAAGCATTCATTGGTGCTCTAAAGCGGTTTATTGCACGACGTGGGTACTGCCAGAACATATATTGTGACAATGCTACAAACTTTGTCGGAGCCAAAAATAGTTTAGCGAAATTATCTGAAAGCATATATGCTACAAAAGCGAAAGAAGAAATAATATCAGCTTCCAGTGCTAAGGGCATACAATTTCATTTTATTCCACCGAGAGCTCCTCATTTCGGTGGTTTGTGGGAAGCTGCGGTAAAGTCTGCAAAACGTCTCTTAGTACGCAGTGTTTCAACAGAAACACTAACATTTGAAGAACTAGAGACAATTGTCGTAGAAATCGAAGCTATTTTAAATTCTCGTCCCCTCACACCACTATCAAACGACCCAGATAGCCTTGAAGCATTGACACCGGGACATTTTCTAATAGGAGAAGCTCTAACTTCACAAGTAGACAGCAGAGCAGATACTGTGAAGACATCCAGTACGTCACATTGGAAATTGATTTCTCATATCAAGCAGCAGTTCTGGAAAAGGTGGTCAGAAGAATACCTACAGGAACTTCAACAGCGAAACAAATGGAGGAAAAAGATGGACAATCTTAAAGAAGGAGATATGGTCATTATCAAGGAAGACAATATACCCCCAATGAAGTGGCCATTAGGAAGAATTCTTAAGGTGTTTGCCGGTGAGGACGGAGCTGTAAGAGTTGCAGAAGTAAAAACGTAGTCGGGAATATTCATGCGGGCCATTCACAGACTGGCTCCCTTATTTCCAGAAGGTCAAGATGAAGTGTGTAAAGACAGCCATTCAGCGCAAGACGGTTCGATTTCGGCAACGGGTCAATCCCTAGAAGACGAGGATGAAAGAGATGTCATTCCGGCAAAAAGAGTGAAGATGGCGTATAGCCCGGCAATACTCCTATGGTCCTATGCAACCACCTGCAGGTTACGCAATTTCAGAACGATCCGGGATTGTATTTTGAAGGATTGGGAACAGTGAAACAGAATACGGCAGAATGGAAAATGTTGGTGTACTATGATTTGACGCCTTTTATATCGGAAATAAATCGGAAATGCAATCGTTAACAAAACCGAAGGAAGTCCCTACCATGAATGAGCTATTTGCATTTTTGGAGCTGCAATTTGAGTCGATGGAATCAATTGGAAAAGTGGCAACTACTCAAAAAGGTTCAAGCAAAACTGTTTCGTCCATAGCATCAGTGGAGGACAACAGCCTATGCAAAAACAGCCACCATCCCATCTATCGTTGTAAACAATTTTTGGCAATGAGGGAATCTGAGAGGCTAAAATGGGTACAACAACATAAAATGTGTACGAACTGCTTTAAATACGATCATGTATCGAAAGCAAAATATGTAGTAATAAGCACAATACTTTACTACATTTGCCAAGCAAATCGAAGACATCTTCAATAGCTTCGAATCAATCACCAACCACAAGGAATGATGCCGCACCAGTCAACACAGCTGCAATCTCGTCAGCGCTCAGTTACGTCTGAACTTGCAAAACTGTTCGACCCTCTTGGTCAACTGGCTCCGGTTGTTGTGAAAGTAAAGATATTTATTCAACAGCTGTGGCAGTTTACATTAGATTGGGATGAACCATTACCAGAGAAACTTTGTGCTACTTGGAAAACATTTCGATGTGAATTGGAAGGTCTCAACAACTTCAAAAAACCTCGACATGTATTTTGTGGGGAAATTTCGACAAAAACACAATTACATGTGTTTGCCGATGCATCTGAAAGAGCTTTTGGCGCAGCTGTATACATCCGATTTCTTACGAATGATGGACGCGTAACGGTGCGTCTTATCTGTGCTAAATCCAGGGTGGCTCCTTTGAAGCAACAAACATTGCCTCGACTGGAGCTATGTGCCGCAGTAGTAGCAGCTCAGCTAGCTAACAGAGTAAAGGTTGATTTAAGGCTTCAAGACCATCCTATGTTCCTTTGGACCGATTCGGAATCGTACTGGCCTGGATAAAATCACAGTCAACTTTATATAAGACTTTTGTTGCTAATAGGGTATCGATTATCCAAACATTAACATTATCAGAACAATGGAAACACGTACCATCGAAAGAAAATGCAGCCGACATTCTATCGCGTGGACTTCAACCATCAGATCTGGCTAAATGTCGATTATGGTTTCATGGACCAGTTTTTCTTCATGGAAAAGAGGAGCTATGACCGGCAAAACTTTGTTCTCAAAATGCTATTACTAATAACGTGGAGCTAAATGGAGCAGCTACTGCAGGAATAGTAACTGCTTACATCAATTTCATTTATGGAATCGAACACAAAAATTTCTTCAGGAAATTGCAAAGAATCGTGGCGTACGTGCTTAGATTTACAAGAAACTCTCGGATACCAAGGACGGAACGGCCTGAAAATATAGCACTTAATCCCAAAGAGTTGGATCAATCCATTCGCTTAATTACTCATGCTATACAATCTACCGAGTTCGCAGCCGAAATAAAAGATTTGAAGGCTGAAAAGCAACCGAGCAAGCATAGTTCTTTATGCAGTCTATCACCGTTTTTGGATGATGAAGGTATCATTCGCGTCGGAGGAAGATTTGAAGGCTGAAAAGCAACCGAGCAAGCATAGTTCTTTATGCAGTCTATCACCGTTTTTTGATGATGAAGGTATCATTCGCGTCGGAGGAAGATTGGAACATTCCATGCTACAACCAGATGCAGAACATCCGATAATATTACGATTCTTTGGTGAAATTGCTCTTCAAGATGACTCATGAAGAGAATAAACACTGTGGGCCCCAAGCGCTGTTAAACACAATAAGGCAGCGATTTTGGCCAATCAAAGGCAAAATAACAGCAAGATCAACTGTTCAAAAATGAGTACGATGTACTAGAGCGCGTCCGCAGCTTTATCAACAAGTAATGGGTAACCTGCCAGCAACGAGGATAGTTCCTGATCGACCGTTCATAAACACTGGAGTAGACTATTGTGAACCATTTTGGGTTCATTACAAGGTGAGTGGCAAACGGCCAACCAAGGCCTACGTAGCTGTATTCTGCTGCTTTGCAACAAAAGCGGTTCATTTAGAACTAGTATCCGATTTGTCCACTGAAGCATTCATTGGTGCTCTAAAGCGGTTTATTGCACGACGTGGGTACTGCCAGAACATATATTGTGACAATGCTACAAACTTTGTCGGAGCCAAAAATAGTTTAGCGGAAAAAATAGTTTAGCGGAAAGCATATATGCTACTAAAGCGAAAGAAGAAATAATAATAATTTCATTTTATTCCACCGAGATCTCCTCATTTCGGTGGTTTGTGGGAAGCTGCGGTAAAGTCTGCAAAACTTCTCTTAGTACGCAGTGTTTCAACAGAAATACTAACATTTGAAGAACTAGAGACAATTATCGTAGAAATCGAAGCTATTTTAAATTCCCGTCCCCTCACACCACTATCAAACGACCCAGATAGCCTTGAAGCATTGACACCGGGACATTTTCTAATAGGAGAAGCTCTAACTTCACAAGTAGACAGCAGAGCAGATACTGTGAAGACATCCAGTACGTCACATTGGAAATTGATTTCTCATATCAAGCAGCAGTTCTGGAAAAGGTGGTCAGAAGAATACCTACAGGAACTTCAACAGCGAAACAAATGGAGGAAAAAGATGGACAATCTTAAAGAAGGAGATATGGTCATTATCAAGGAAGACAATATACCCCCAATGAAGTGGCCATTAGGAAGAATTCTTAAGGTGTTTGCCGGTGAGGAAGGAGCTGTAAGAGTTGCAGAAGTAAAAACGTAGTCGGGAATATTCAAGCGGGCCATTCACAGACTGGCTCCCTTATTTCCAGAAGGTCAAGATGAAGTGTGTAAAGACAGCCATTCAGCGCAAGACGGTTCGATTTCGGCAACGGGTCAATCCCTAGAAGACGAGGATGAAAGAGATGTCATTCCGGCAAAAAGAGTGAAGATGGCGTATAGCCCGGCAATACTCCTATGGTCCTATGCAACCACCCGCAGGTTACGCAATTTCAGAACGATCCGGGATTGTATTTTGAAGGATTGGGAACAGTGAAACAGAATACGGCAGAATGGAAAATGTTGGTGTACTATGAATTGACGCCTTTTATATCGGAAATAAAATCATTGTCATCCGGTTTACAGACTCTGAAGCAAATGTGCCCTGTACTTCATCAGGAAGAGATGTGCAACATATTTGTAAACAATCTCAAACAGATGAAGAATGAATTACTACAAGAGAAGGAGTTATTTATCAATAGGCGCCTTAGAAGATCACCATTTAATATAGTATATTGCCCGTTCTCTTTTTGGCGTTCTTGATGCAGATTACGCTGAAGAAATGTCGAAAACTATCAACAGAGCAAGGAACGAGCAGGATCACATGACAATATTACTTAAAAATCAAACGTCGATAATTGACTCAACCATTAATATCATCAAACAGGATGAGATCAGCAGTCAGCGAAAAATACAAGAGATCTCAGAAATGGTTGACAGGATCAATAATGATGTTGCTAAGGAATCTTCCCAATTAAGCAACTCACAGCTTGTTGGACTCTTGTCAGCGTACCTGGCATTATGGCGAGTAGATTCCGAAATCATCAGTGTGCTTAACGATACACATAATGGCAAAATAAGCCCACTGTTACTATCTCCTCATCAATTGAAGGAAGAAATTAGCGTTATCAAAGCTAATCTTCCAATTTTGCATGCTTTGCCAACTGCCGGTGATAACTTGATTGAACTATATAAGCTTATGAGCGTCAAGGGAGCAGTAACAAAATATGAAGTCATCTTTGAAGTCAAGGTACCCTTAGTCAATCAACAGTTTTTGGAACTATTCAAGGTAGTACCTGTTCCAACCATAAAAAATGACACTTTAATCGCTATTCAGCCAGAAACATCGTACATGGCTACAGATGCCCACAGAGATGAATATATACTTTTCCAGTCAGAGGACATATCAAGATGCCTCAAACCAAAGGATGGGGAATATATCTGCAAAAATCAGCAGTCCAAACTCCGGAGGAAAGCCGCCGCCAACCCATGCGAGATCAATATCTTTAACAATCATTCAACTACCAATTGCAAACTCAACAGAATTATTGGAACGGCGGTTTGGAGCCAATTGCACCATCAAAATATGTGGATTTTTGCTACTACTGCCGATATTGAATCTTCCATTGTATGCGGAACGGAGACTAGTCTTATCACCATTAAGAATGCCGGTATAATGGAAATTGGTCCCAACTGTGTTATGAAGAACAATTTTGTTACCATACACGGACATTTTGAATCCTCCAATAGCCTACGTGCTTCTTTTGTGAGATTGAAAGACATTCATTCCATAAGTTCACCACAGGAGGTAGAACGGGTTTTAACACGCTCTAACACTACTTCTTACAAGGTTCATCTAAAAGTATTGGAGAACATCCAAAGACAGCTGAATGAATCAACTCTAAGACATTTGACACAGCTAATACACTACAAAAGTCTTCATCATCATGCAGTTAGCTACACTTCATTGTTTTGCTGCGTTGTTATTCTGCTTGGTCTGCTGAGTTGGAAAATCCATTCAAGGTTAAACAAAACGGCTCAAGTTACACCTACTCCAACTGTAAGAACTCACCCATCAACAATAAGTGTCCCAGCTGATTTATCCACTCATACAACCAATTCAGCTACACTTACTGCTTGACACTGTCAACGCGGCGGAGAATGTTAAGAACATACATACTTACATAGCTTATATTTATTTATTATTTTTGTTTTCACACTTTTTAGTTGAATTGTCCAAAGTGCCAATAAAGCATTATTCAGTCATTAATTAAAGTAAGTCAATAGTTTAATTAAAGTAAGCCAATCGTTTTTATCGTTAATGTGACCTATATATAAATTCACTTACTTTGTAATGTTTATAAATTTCATTTCTTTACGTTTTTGTTTGTATGCATAATATTTTGCTTAGTCATAAGAAAGTATTGTTATAAAAGAGTAAAATCAATAAAGATAAACAGTCGTCTTTTAGTACTACAATCCGCCACCTCTTTTAATTATTAGTCGACGGTTTCCTTCAAGTTCATGTGCTTGTAAGGAACAACCCGAAAGAGAATCTTAAGTGCCAATTCAAGTTTATGTGCTTGAATGGAGTAACACCAGATTCTAATTAGATTAACACTTATTTTTGGGTAATAGGTACAGACTGTTTTCCTATAAAAGGACCGGAAGAAATCGAAAGGGGATCAGTCAGTGTTCAAAGGAAGTGAAGTCAACAAGTGCGCGAATTCAATCGAGTGGAAGGAAAAAATAGCAGATAACCAGGTGAGTCAGAGTGGTGATATTCAATAGCTTGCCCAGATTACTTGAAGTGTTCGTAACTCTTGGAATTCCCTCGCGTACTCTTGCCCAGATTCCTTGAAGTGTTCGTAACTCTTGGAACTCCTTAGTGCACTCTTGCCCATATTCCCTGAAGTGATCGTAACTCTTGGAATTCCCTCGTGTACTCTTGCCCAGATTCTTTGAAGTGTTCGTAACTCTTGGAACTCCTTCGCATCCTCTTGCCCAGATTCCTTGAAGTGTTCGTAACTCTCGAAACTCCTTCGCGTCCTCTTGCCCAGATTCCTTGAAGTGTTCGTAACTCTTGGAACTCCTTCGCGCACTCTTGCCCATATTCCTTCAAGTGTTCGTAACTCTTGGAATTCCCTCGCGTACTCTTGCCCAGATTCCTTGAAGTGTTCGTAACTCTTGGAACTCCCTCGCGTATTCTTGCCCAGATTCCTTGAAGTGTTCGCAACTCTTGGAACTCGTGTACTCTTGCCCAGATTCCTTGAAGTGTTCGCAACTCCTGGAACTCCTTCGCGTATTCTTGCCCAGATTCTTTGAAGTGTTCGCAACTCTTGGAACTCGTGTACTCTTGCCCAGATTCCTTGAAGTGTTCGCAACTCTTGGAACTCCCTCGCGTATTCTTGCCCAGATTCCTTGAAGTGTTGGCAACTCTTGGAACTCGTGTACTCTTGCCCAGATTCCTTGGAGTGTTCGCAACTCTTGGAACTCCCTGGCGTATCCTTGCCCAGATTCCTTGAAGTGTTCGCAACTCTTGGAACTCCCTCGCGTATTCTTGCCCAGATTCCTTGAAGTGTTCGCAACTCTTGGAACTCGTGTGCTCTTGCCCAGATTCCTGGAAGTGTTCGCAACTCTTGGAACTCCCTCGCGTATTCTTGCCCAGATTCCTTGAAGTGTTCGCAACTCTTGGAACTCCCTCGCGTGTTCTTGCCCAGATTCCGGGTAACCTTTGCAGGTTCCATGAAGTGTCTTAAACTCTTGGAACCCCCCTTCGCGTGAGTCCTCTTGCCCGCTCGTCAAGTTAATCAAGTAGTTCGGAGAACTTATCCAGGTCTCCTGCGAAGCCTACAGAAACCTTGCCCACATCTATCGTTTAGCCCATACTTCCACGGCAACCTGTTTGGAGGAGGACCCGACCGGTGGGCGAACTTATCCAGGTCACCCAACAGGCCGGTATAGACGGAGAACTTATCCAGGTCTCCCACACAACCAATATTCGGAATCTTCGCGGGTCTCCCATCGAGGCTGGATCACCAGCGGCGGGCGGATAGGTGAACTTAGACAGGTCACCTCGAACGAGCGGTCGGAATTTCAAACCCTCAAAAATTTAGCTTTGTGCACTCCTTAAAAGAAAACGAAATAATAAAACAGTGTTGATTAAAACCCAACAAGAAACCCGTGTTATCACTCTCTCGGTCTTTCCACTTATAAATTTCTGTGACGGACTCTGGACCCCCGCGAGCTATCCCAGCAACCGGAGGGAACTTGTCGTTACAATACATAAAGTAATTTTGACAACTGGCAACTCCACTCAACGATAATTGCAATCGATAATCGACCCCCCAAATCTCCCTGTTAAAATGGTCATGGTAGTTATAAATGGTTGATTATTTTAATATCACAAAAAAGAATTAAGTAATATGTTAAAGAAAAGGCAATTTTTGTAAATGAGTTAATAACAGATTGGAGTAAAAAGAACTATTCGGTTTTTAAAAGAATGTGTGTTGCTGATGCTTTGTATATCGTGTGGTAAAGTGTTCCAAAGTCGTATTTGGGTGCTAAAAAGTTGCCATTCGGAAACAAGGCTTTTTCTTCTAAAAGGCGCCAAGCAAGGCCTTCAGAAGGTCGGCCCTTCAGAGTTCTGTTAACAACTTTTGACAACAAACATAATAGATTGTTCATTATTGTGACTTTATTTCCTTGGTATTTTATGTCACAATAATGTATTTGACAGCAATCTAAATAGTCAGGGCTAACTAGTTTGGGCTGAGTGTCCGACTGTATAGACCGTGGTACCATCTTCTTTCCTCGACGTGAACGCATAAAACTTAGTTTTTCATATAATTACTTAGGTTTTTGATTAACAATGATTTTGTGCATTAGAAGTGCCCTGTCTCTCCTCCTCTCATTTGACTTAACCTCGGAATCAATAGGGATAATGCAGCGACTTTTGAGCAAACGATGGAACCTACAGCAAGTATTTCATTAACTGCATTATATGTGAGTACATAATACATAAAGGTCAGCCATTTAAATTTACTAAAGAGGGCAACAAAAAGCAGTTTGTTCAACTAAACTTTAAATTTCATTCAATTTTTATTTTAACGTTTCGATAAAAAACTCTCAAACATAGATTTTTTGAAGAAGTTCAGAAATTCGTACAACGACTTAATTGACTTTGAGGAAATGCAAATAATTACCACATCGGAAGACAGTCTCCATGAACTTAAAGTGCTTCTAGAACACTTAGAATATGTTTGGTCATGTGTAAAACTTGCTTATGAAAATTGCAGAGATTATAATGTTACGGAAGGAGAACCCTCTATTGACCTTATCAATTTGAGAGGGACTTTTATGTCCGGTTTCATTATCTACAAACCTTGCTTTCCTACCATCAACACAAATATTGATATAAAATCCTTTACTTCAAGAGCAATTAGTGTCTCCAGGGGAAATCAAAGACCCCAAAACCATATTTTGAGTATACAGTCCACTCCTGATAAAATGAGTTATTCGTTATATCCATCTTCTCGCCATAGACCTTGTAAAATATCGGCTGAGACCTTCTTTTTCCTTTCTGTTATAGAAACAATCATTTGACATCATTTGACATCGGATGTTCTTGCAGTTAAACATCAACGAAAACCAGAAGAAACCTTTGCGTCAGTACCTTATAACTTAACAAGCATTTACAAACCTACAGCGTTTCGTACTAGATATCAAAAGAAACGTTGCTATCTGCGCATTAATTTTATCAATATATTTGGCAATCCCTTAGCTATGAAAATAAATCTTATACCATATCGGAAGACGCTACAAATAATTCCACGTCAAATCATACCAAACATCTAGCTCTTTTCGATGGGAACAGACCTCAACTCAAATCCAAAGACGCCTTGTTATTAAACTCTAGCGCAAGTCAAGTCCAACGGTCAGAAATACGATGCCCGATTACTCGATGATTCCGGTTTACCTTTATTTCTTATGAACAACCAAAGATGGGAAACAATTTAACACACTTTTCAGGAGTGAATTCAGCTATGATCGAAACCTCACCCCAAGCTTGTGGTTTCACACATTGCTCGCAATTGGAACCTGACTTCGAATTCAACGCCTGCGCAAACTATAACAAAGACTAAATCGTTTAATTTGCATTGCTCAAAATTTGACCTCAATCATTTTTCAACATCCAAGCAAATCAGCCATAATCGATCATTGTTGAGAGCTATCAATGAATTGCAACAAATTTAGATATCAATCATCACACAACATTTAAACGAGACAAACCCAGTAGAACGTTTCTAAAAGCAGTCAATGATTCCGGATCGAACTCTATTTCTATTGAACTGCGACTATCGATGGGGAAACATCATACAAACATCTTTGGTCCCTAAATTGCTGTGATCGAAACACCAACTCAAACTTGCATTTTTCACATCGTACGTGGTTAAATTTTAACTCCAAATTAGACATCCGTACTCCAGTTCCAAGAACTTTATCATTTATTTCAGTACCTAGAAACGTAGACATTACTAATTGCACTGTGCTACACGAAAAATTTTGCAGGTTTCTGATGCATAAATTCGGTTTTGTGGGTATCCATGGAAGACGAAAATACCTTTGGATTCTTTGCGTCACTTCGTTTTTTTTTTTTTATTTTATAGTTGTAAATGTAGCGAAAAACTGGCTTTCTTGAATTTTCAGCTTTAAACCGGTATAACTATTGTTTCCTCAACGTATTTCTACAGTTTATGGTTAAGTTATAGTGGTTTGAGTGTGACAGAAACGCATTAAAAACATGAAAATACTTTTCCTCGAGCACCAGGCTGCTTAGAAGATACCAAACGGTGCAATTATTTACTTGTAGCAAGAGCAAATTTAGTTAGCTTTTTTGTGTTTTAAGTTTTTGGTATTTTAAATACTTTCCTTTATAAAAATTGGTACCGTAGTGTGTATAATTGTAATTTGAATTTTTCTACTTAATAATAACGCACAAGGTACCAATCATTTATAAAGGAAAGTATACAAAAAAGCAAGTAGCTAAAACACAAAAAAAGCAGAGCTCATCTATTTTTCAACCTATTTTATTGGTTTCTTTTGCATTTTGGAGAGCTAACTAAATTTGCTTCTTGCTAAAGTAAATAATTGCACTGTCTGTTATCTTCATAGTAGCCTAGAGCACGAACATTCAAACAACTATATCTTAGCTATTTGTTAACCGATTTTAAAAATCGATGGCTTTTCTAGGAAAAAACAAGGTGTAAAAAGCCGTTGTGGAAAGAATAAGTTTTGCCCGTTTAAAGTTGAAAATCCAAGAAAACCCGTTTTTCACTACATTTACCGTTATAAAATCCAATAAACAAAGTGACCCAAAGAAACCAAAAGTATTTTCGTCTTCCATGGACTAACAACAAAACCGAATTTATGCATCAGAACCCATGCAAAAACATTTTGTCAACTTTTGTATCACAGTGTTATTTAACTTTCAATATTGCAAGAGAAAATTTGCACGTCTATCGAACAGTTGGCGCCCTCGTTGCTTATGTCCGGACTCCAGTAGGACTTACTTCTCTTCATTTGTCTTCCAATGTCTTCAAAAAGATCGAAGAAACACCAGTATATAAATCGATACCCGCATTATAATTAAAAAATCATGATGACGGACACTCAGATTTGCAGCATAGGAACGCAGATGTTCATCCCAAAAGCTACCAACACAACCACCACCAATCTAATAGAACCGTATTCGGATCGCATAGAACTTCACATAGGAGATCCAAATGGAGCAAGCAAACGCCTGTAATAATATCTTGGAAAATCAAGCTCAAACCCACAGACAAAAAAAAATAATTAATAGACCTCCAACCGACGGTTTGTCTAAAAAACATTCCGATTTTCATACCATTAGGACAATATGACACATTTCCCCAGAAGTCTTCTTCACCAACTCAACAAAATCTTAAGTTGGGATTGCAGTATTGATACAATTTATCTCCTGCCGTCCAAGAAATTACTTTCACAGCCGAATTCCACAACACTTCCTGAACGACTTTCCGAATCAAAGTGTGGGGCTTTCACCAGACATTTACAAGGTAACCATCTCTAACAATCTAGACAATATCATCACGACATCTTCAGCATGGTCTTCGCAGCGACAATATTGGCATACAACGCCGTTAACATCGTGCAAACAACCAACAACGATATACGAATTTTACGCTCGAATTTTTATTCAATTTTGATCTATACAGAATTGATGGCAGCAAATAGATTCTAAATTGAGATATACGACGTCATGTTAATTTCATCAAATCTAAAAAAGGTTTTTAAAATTATTCTTCTCAGCTGCCGAAAAAATGTCAGCCAATTGTACAACTATAGCGAAAATTGCAAGAGACTTCAAAGGTGACGTATTTACTGACTAAATCAACATCCAAATTGCGCGAGTAAAATTGGAATTAGAAAAACACGGTTTAATTTTTTAATGTGTTTTATTTCTAACGTTGGTCTTAAGACTTACAGCCTGTTTCTGTATGTCGAAAGAAGAATGTGTGCGAAAGAAACACGTCCAAACTGTTGTGTGTTTTTCAAATTTGTATTTTGTTTTTTGTTTGAAGCAAAAGCAAAGGTAAAATTATTTCATTGTTGTAAAATAATTCAGCTTAATCTCGGGTTTTGTTGTTTTTATTTTTTTAAACAAATTTTGTTTAAAGTGGGAAGTAGTTAAAATTGATTTAATTTCGGGAAAGGCAAAGAATACCAGTTTCGTCCAACGCCACTTGGACTCATCAGTTCTCTTAGTTCTTTGTATTGAAACAAAGAACTCTTCCCCAATTTTACGACGACCAGAGCTCAAGAATAAATGTAACCGATGAATTCGTGAAACTACTTCCCACTGTTATGGACTTTGCATTGCAAAGAAACACATAACAAATTTTGATGGTTTGTTGTAAACTATAACAAACTATCGTCACCGTGCTGTGTGTCTATTTTTAGATTCACTTGCGGCAGTTTTGTTGAGATGTGTATTACATATTTTATTGTTGTAAAATAATTCAGCTTAATATCGGGTTTTGTTGTTTTTAATTTTTTTTAACATCAAGTTTTATTTAAAGTGGGATGTAGTTAAAATTTATTTAATTTCGGGAAAGGCAAAGAATACTAGTTTCGTCCAACGCCACTTGGACTCATCAGTTCTCTTAGTTCTTTGTATTGAAACAAAGAACTCTTCCCCAATTTTATGACGACCAGAGCTCAAAATTTCAGTGAAATTACTCTTATTGTGGCCCGGGACTTACGTTGCATTGAATGACTGTCTGTAAATGCGGGAACGAAAACAAAAGTTTCAAATTTCATTTGAGACTTTTGTATTTCGCTACATTAAGTAGACATAAATACATTATATTTAATTTTAATCAAGGAGGAAGGGTTGGGACTTAACTCCTCCACCCCTTGCCAGAAATTGTCCTGGATTTATTTTATTATTTCTTTTTAGTTATGTATATAAAGGAAAATTAATATACATTTAAAGTTTATTAATACAGCATTTGTAAATATAAAGAAAATTTTGTTATTTTAATTTACATTTATTACATATATTTTTATTTTTATATTTCTTAGTCTTTTTTTTTAATATTTGGCAATAGTATTTTAGTACTGGTAATATTATTTTTATTAATAGTAACAATATATAGAGTTAAGTTTTTATTATTTTTAAGATTCATACATTGTTGTGTGTATTTATCTATATTGTTACGAATGTAACTGATAGGTTTAAGTTAATTTAGTTTAACTTCCGTTAATTTAAAAATTTTAATTGTAACGTAAAGTTTTATTACGCAGTTACTTTGTTTAATCAACAACAACTACCATGTAGAATTCTCTTCATCATTCTAGTTCTTACTTTACCTTTCATTAATGTGCTTTTGTTTTGCCATAATCATGTAATTATCATTAATCTTGTTACTTCTTGTATTTGTTTGTTGTTGTAATTACGTCATTAGTGTGCTTTTCCACTTGTATTAATCTTCGCACATGTATGTGAGTATGGTTGTTCGCTTAGTGCGAATGTGCGTCTGTGTGTTCGATGCACAGATTCGAGGTGTTACCATTCTTTCTGGAAAATTCTCCAACAGGGAGATTTTGGAATAAATACAGGTGGAAGCAGCAACGACGAGTCAGTTATGAATTTTATGGCGAAGGGTAAACATCGACTAGTAAAGAAGTAAAGTAAAGCTGTGTAAATTAAATAAAGCATTGTAGAAACGTAATCTAAAACGAACCCTGTTTTATTTGGTACAAGTCAGACTGGGGAATAAAACAGCGTCTACACGGAGATTAGTTAAATCTAATTCCGTAACAATTGGTGTCAGGAGTGAGATTACGATCATCCTACAATGAAGTTTAGGGATCTGCGAGTGGAAGACTTGAAGAAGGAGCTAAGTAAGCTGGAGTAGTCTTCTACTGGCAACAATGCCGAACTACAAAAACGCTTATTGGAAGTGTTCGAGCGCCGTGGAATGGACATCGACGCATATGAGTTCGACAGTAAGGAGGAAGTCGAGTTATCGGCAAAGGGCGAATCCAGCGTTGAGGAAGTTTCATCGGTAGCTGCCAGGGGTGACGATTTGAAATCAATGCTGGCTATGATGATGCTAGAAATGAAATCTGATAACTGTAAGATGTTAGAAGAGATGTCTAGAAAGAGTGAAGAAAATTGCAAATTTATGGAGAAATTAGATGCTTAAATGGAAGAAAATTCCAGTAAAATGTTGGAAGAGATGTCCAGAAAGAGTGAAGAAAATTCCAGAAAATTGGAGGAAAAATTAGAAGAGAACTCTAGAAAAATCGCTGAAGCATGGAAGAGAAATTAGAGGTAAATTCTAGAACAATTAACGAGAAATTCGAGAACATCACGATGGTGATTCAAATTAAAGAGTTGGATAAAAAGATTTTGTCTGTTGACGAGAAATTTCTGGCCCATGATGAGAAATTTGTGAACCTTAAGACGAACTGGAAAGATAATGAGTCATCATCAGTTGGGTTTAAATAATTAAGATTGAAACTCTACGCAAAAACAATTTTTTTGAGTGCATAAATCGAAGCGTTCAATTCATTTGGATCTTTTCGATCTGTTTATTTCAGAAGTCAAGTTAAGAATTGACAAAGACTTTAATATTGGATTGAAGGGATGTGTTCAAAGAGAACATACATATTTACGTTAGTTTAATTAGTGTGCTTTACTTTTTATGTAATGTCGTTTCTAGAGTGTCAGCGAAAAACTGACCCAGTATATTTTCAATTGTTATTTTATGCAGGCCAATAACCTAAACAAAGAAAGAACTGATAACTTCACATTGCATGTGTTATTGGCTGAAGTAAATTTATGAATAGTTAATTATTGCTTAGTTTACATTTTACCATAGCTGTTAAGTTAATCAAAATATATAAATACTAATTGGCAATAAAGAATCTAGGTAGTTTACAAGAAATTGTAAAGCTATCTAGGTTTACACAATTCAAGTTTTGTGTACATCCGCTTTTTTATTATATTATTAATAATTTTTTGGTGACCCCGACGTGATCTCACTTATAATTTTCTTACTTCCCCCACCAGTGGTAAGGAAGTTGAAACACTTATTTGTGAGAGTAAGGAATTTAGTTCTTACAGCAACTAGAAGCGTACCTTATATCAGAAGGTCGCACAAATCCAAAAGAAGACCTCAAAAACCACTCCCTGCAGTAAGGGAAATGGAGAAGCAGAAACAACCCAGCAGATCTAGTATGACCAGCAACATACCTGCATTAGTAAGACGTCAGAGGGTTTTAATGCAGTCAATCCAAACGTTAATAAGGGGCAGCTCCGGTCAAGCTGCGCCCTGTCAAACGATGGCTTCAATTGAGCGATTGTGGGGAAATGTGGAATACGCCAAATGTACGATGCATCAGCATACGTTCTCTTGGAAGAAGAGACATAAAAATTTAAGGAGAAGATATCGACGCTATCACAGCTCGATCGTCCATCATCTCAGCAGAAATCAGGCGATAACTTGGCAAATCAAGTTAACCTGCCAAAGATTACAATCTTTCAGTTCAATGGGGATTACTCGAAGTGGCAGACATTTTCGGACATCTTTGGGAAAATGATCAACGAACAAGCATTGCCGCTGGTACAAAAGATGTGGTACCTCAAGGCGAATGTGACTGGAGAAGCCGACAAGCTCATAAGGCACCACTAGTTGACGGAGGCGAATTACCACATATCCTGGACGACTCTACAGGAACGATACAATAACAAGAGAACTCAAGTTTCAACTATACTTGAGAGAATTTTAAGCTTGCCTAACATGTCAGGCGATTGCAGATCAGTGAAAGACTTTCATGACAGTCTTCATTAGTCACTTTTAGCACTGGAGGGCCTTGGAATAAAGTCAAAGGAATGGGATCCACTCTTAATCCACATCCTGACAAAGTGGATGAACAAGACGACTCATGTGTTGTATGAGCAGTCGATTGTCAATTCCAAGGAGCTTCAAACGATGTATCATTTCATGAAATGCCTGAAGGGTCGCTTCGAATCATTAGAAGCAGTCAACGGTGTTCAAAAGAGTAAGCCAACAGCTACGTCTACTTCAACAACAACCCGAAAATGTTACATGTGCAAAGGTGACCACCCACTTTACTATTGCAAACAGTTCTTGGCAAAGACCGCGATCGAGAGACAGAAATGGGTTCCTAGGAACAAGATGTGCCTGAATTGCTTTAAGGAGGACCATCAGGCAAAGACGTGTACAAGTGGGACATGCAGGAAATGTCAACAGAAGCACAATACACTTCTACATTTCTCCATGTCAACTCAGCAATCACCTACGGTAGCATCGGCAAATAGAGCTCAGTCATACGTACTCCTAGCAACGGCACGAGTAGCCATTAAGGCCAATAATGGAAGGAGCTATAAATTTAAGGCGATGTTGGATTCCGGCTCACAGATTAATTTGGTATCATAACGGCTAGTGCAGAGATTGGGTATTCAACCAATTCAAGCGACTCTCGCTATCGAAGGAGTTGGCGGAAGGTCAAGAACAGCAAACCGTAGAGTCAATGTGGAGATTCTGTCACTAACAAGCAAATTCCGAGCGCTCCTAGAAGCTTTTGTATTACCAAACATAGTTCCACCGCAACCAAGCACTGACATCGACGTCACGTCATGGCCTATCCCAGAAAACATAAAGCTAGCGGATCCACACTTTTTCCAAACGGGCAGAATCGACGTATTGCTTGGAGCAGAGTTTTATTTCAATTTGATTTTATCACAATAAATTCGGATGTCCAAGGAACCTCCTATATTGAAGAACTCAAAGCAAGGATGGATTGCTAGTGGAAAGGTACATGCTGAGGCATGTGCTGTTTTTGGAGAAGAGGAACGTGGTCTGGAAGAGTTGTTTAAGCAGTTTTGGGAACAAGATGATGTTGGTGAGGACCAGAAGTTGACACTAACAGACGAAAGGTGTGAAAGTCACTTTAACCAACACACTACAGTCAATGAGAGTGGTGGATTTGTGGTGCGCGGCAGTCATTACTAAATTCCGCATCATTGTGTCCTTCGTCCAGCTAGTAGTACGACAAAGCTCAGGGTAGTGTTCGATGCGTCCTGTAAGTCATCGTCTGGATGGTCGCTAAATGATATTTTACATTCAGGTCCCAAGGTGCAAGGAGACCTGTTTGGGATGCTGTTGCGATTTAGATTACCGCGATTTGTGTTCACAACGGATATCGAGAAGATGTACAGACAAGTACTAGTGGACACGACGGATCGCTGATATCAGCTTGTCGTATGGAGGAGTTCCCCAGACAATGAGCTCGAGCACTACATGTTAAATACATTAACATATGGTACGAATTGCGCCCCGTATCTTGCTACGAGATGTCTGAAAAAGCTAGCAGATACAAATTTGCATAAATATCCATTGGGTGCTCCAGCACTTCAGCGAAATTTCTATGTTGACGATGGCATGTGCGGATCCGACAGCTTAACGACCGCAATGGAGATGCAGAGTCAGCTGAATAGGTTGTTGTCAGAAGCAGGATTCAGATTGCGAAAGTGGCGTGCCAACCACTTAAAACTATTACATGGAGTCCCACCGGAGGATAGAGAAGTAGACCTCGACTTCGATAATTCATCAACCACGTTGCTGGGATTGACATGGATTCCCCAAGCGAACCGATTTTGCCTGAAGAGTAATATGAGCGAATGCAGCGTCGTAACTAAGCGCAAAGTAACATCTGATTTGGCGAGATTGTTCGACCCATTGGGAATTGCAGGTCCTTTTGTGTCCGCAGCAAAGATCTTTATTCAGCAGTTATGGAAGAATAAAATTGGCTGGGATGAGGAACTGCCAGCAGAATTGACATCCTATTGGTTATCGTTTCGAGAGAGTTTGAAGGTGCTAAATGATTTCAAGTTACCCAGACATATGTTTAATGGAGAGAAACCAACGAGGATTGAGATCCATACATTTGTGGATGCTTCAGAAAAGGCGTATGGAGCAGTGATGTATCTGCGGGCTATGTTGGCAGACGGAAGGCATATAGTTAGGCTCGTTTGTTCAAAATCAAAAATTGCACCTATAAAAGAGATCACGTTGCCACGGTTGGAGCTTTGTGCCGCTGAGTTAGGAGCAAAACTTACCTCAAAGGTCAAAACAGCGTTGGGTTACGAAGATTTGAAGACTATTTATTGGCCAGATTCGGAATTTACGTTGTACTGGATTAACTAGGAACCATCATCGCTGAAGACGTTTGTTGCAACAAGGTGAAACAGATCCAAGACGGGTCGCTTAGAACTCAATGGCGACATGTGAGTACAAAAGACAATCCTGCAGATTTTATTTCCAGAGGTATGAAGCCGGATCGTCTGTCAGGAAGTATGATGTGGTTTTATGGACCCACATTTCTACACGGAAACGAATCTCTCTGGCCGGAACCCTTTTCGAAGAATGGAGAAAATCAGACCGATTTTGAGTTCAATGTAAAGTCTACAGTGCCAGCAGTAGCCTCACAGAGCGGGTTGTAGGATATGATTTATGGAATAAATCAGAGGAATTCATTTAGCCGATTACAGCGAACTGTCGATTATGTCTTGCCGAAAGGGTAAAAGGACGCAAGGATGGGTGCTCAACAGAAGTGCTAAACCCCATGGAATTGAGTCCATCGATGCAGCTAATTGTCAAGACTATTCAGGTGTCGGATTTCGCGAAGGAAATACAGCAGTTGAGGAAGCATGGAGCATTGGACAAATCAAGTTCCGTACACAGCTTAACTCCGTTTTTGGATGACAAGGGAATACTGAGAGTCGGTGGCAGGTTGGAAGATGCAACCTTAGCATACGACGCAAAACACCCGATGTTGTTACCATACAACGATCCGATTGTGAAACTCGTCCTGGACATGATTCATCGGGAGAATGATCACTGTGGCTCCCAATTACTACTTGCAACATCAAGACAGAGGTTCCTGATTATAAAAGGGAAGGCTTTGGCACGGAACATTGTGCAAAATTGCGTGAAGTGCACCCGAGCAAAACCACAGTTGTACAGTCAAATCATGGGGAATCTCCCACCTAGCAGGGTCACACCAGCAAGGCCGTTTATTGTATCAGGCGTTGACTATGGTGGCCCTTTGTAGGTCCACTAAAAAATACGAGGAAAGAGACCACATAAGGTTTACATTGCTGTGTTTGTCTGTTTCGCAACAAAGGCTGTGCACTTGGAAATAGTGACCGATCTGACTACGGAGGCATTCATCGGTGCGTTGAAGAGATTTGTCGCTCGTCGTGGCAAATGTCAAACGCTGTATTCAGACAATGCGACGAACTTTGTAGGGGCCAAGAATCAACTCGACGAATTGAATCAGGCGGTATTTGGAGAGGAAGCAAGAAGAAAATAGCCGACACATGCGAAAGGGAAAGGATAGATTTCCAATTTATTCCTCCAAGAGCTCCGCATTTTGATGGTCTATGGGAAGCTGCGCTGAAGTCAGCAAAGCAGTTTTTACTTCGCACCACAACTAGCGCGTCATTGACTCACGAAGAATTGGAGACGGTCGTCGTCGAAATAGAGGCAATACTGAACTCTAGACCGCTGACTCCTATTTCTAACGACCCGAATGATCTAACAGCGTTAACGCCTGGACACTTTCTTGTGGGGGAACCTTAAACGGCTCAGGTTGATCCGTCAGCCAGCCACTCATCTACTTCATTGAAAAGCAGATGGAAGATAGTATCCCAAATTAAGCATGAGTTCTGGAGACGTTGGTCTACGGAGTATCTAACTACTCTGCAAGAAAGTCGGGCATGGAGCACCCCATCTCCAAACATTGAGCCTGGGCAATTGGTCATCATTAAGGAAGACAATGTACCTGTAATGCAGTGGCCGCTAGGCAGAATAACCCGAACGTACAAGGGAAATGATGGAGCCGTCCGAGTAGCTGATATAAAGACGCAGAGCGGAGAAGTTAAGCGGGCTATAAACAGGGTAGCTCCCTTAATGAAGGATGAAAATGTGCCTCTGCCAACGTTAAAGAACGTAGGTAGTGGTGAAGGACCATTGTCAAAGCGATTTAAGCCGTCAAGCAGCATGTTGATGTCAACAATATTTATGGCTTTGCTATTCCTGCCATTATGCTTATGTCAGTCGTTCAGCGTACGTAATTTTGAGAATAAGCCTGGAATTTACTTCGAAGGCATTGGAGTTACTAAGGTCGTAACAGCAGAGTGGGCACACATGGATGACTTTTCGTCTGGGATAAGAAACCTTCAGGAGTTGTGCAGACGTTCAGGAGAAAATCGAAGCTGCGAGATTGTTTCTGGGGCTCTGGTTCAAGACCAGAAACAGCTAGAAACTGGTACTTTGCACGTCTTTCCCAGGCGCACCAGGCGAGGGGCGCTGAACATAGTTGGAAACCTTGCGAATTCCTTATTTGGTATTTTGGATTCTGAATATACGAAGCAAATAGCTGTGACAATTGAGAAGGCAAATGAACTACAACTAATAACTTACTATGACCTTTCCACGTTTTGGGCAGACATGGATGACTTTTCGTCTGGGATAAGAACCCTTTAGGAGTTGTGCAGACGTTCAGGTGAAAATCGAAGCTGCGAGATTGTTTCTGGGGCTCTGGTTCAAGACCAGAAACAGCTAGAAACTGGTACTTTGTACGTCTTTCCCAGGCGCACCAGGCGAGGGGCGCTGAACATAGTTGGAAACCTTGCGAATTCCTTATTTGGTGTTTTGGATTCTGAATATACGAAGCAAATGGCTGTGACAATTGAGAAGGCATATGAAGACCAGCAACATCTACTTGAGCTGCTAAGGAACCAGACATCTATTATTGATTCAACAATTAATATCATTAGAAGGGATGAAGGGGCGAGTCAAAGGACTTTAAGCGACATCCAAGCTGAAATGAATCTTCTACTTAATAAGGTGAAAAAGGAGGAAGAAGTTGCAAAGGCAACATAGTCAATTGTTTTCCTTATCTCGCAGCTCATGCTACTGTCATCTAAGTTGTAACATGTAGAAGACAACATTATCGACGTGTCAAAAGATGCTCATCACAATCGTATAAGCCCATTGCTACTGACCCCACATCAGCTGTTGAGCGAGATCCAAACCATCAAGGCTCATATTCTCGTGCTCTACCTATTCGAGAAGAGAACTTGACAGAGTTCTTCAAATTAATGACGAGTAAGGGAAGTGTTATGAGAAATAGCATCATATTTGAGATTCGCCTTCCATTAGTGGATCTCCAACAGTATGATCTATTCAACTATCCCGATGATACGGTCCGGTCAGTTCATCTCAATCTCAATTAAGCCAGCCGTATTGGCAGTCAACGCTCATCGGGACGAGTTCATATCTCTCACAGCAGATGAAATGCACAGTTGCATCCATACTACGAACGACTTTTTTATCTGCAACAAAGAAGCAAAATTGCATTTGTGCGAAGTAAACATTTTCCTGAATAAATCGTCAGAAGCTTGCGACTTGCAGTCAACCATTTCTCATCAACCTTGGACCCAAATGGCTCGGAAGAATCGATGGATGTTTACTCTAGCCAACATGACATAATTGACGATTGTTTGTGGTACAAAAATTACGCATTTAGAGGCACAAGGGGCTGGAACATTAGAGGTTGGGCCCGATTGCCCCCTAAAAGACAACACCGTTACGATATACGGTCATATGAAAACAAAACAATTGTACATACAGCATATTTGAGACTTAAAGCGTTGGACACAATAGCTTCGCCCAGTCAGCTTATTTTGTTGAACACAACATGGAATAACACCTATGAGATTCATACTGCTGAGCTCATTACATTACACCAACAGCTGAAAGCCATTGATATCGGACGCCTGCCCCAATTAATGAAATCGTCTGCCATTCATCATCACACTGTCAGTTACTTGGCGCTTTTCATTGGAATTGGAGTAGTCATATACGTCACGAACAAATTTCGCCAACACAAAACTTCCGCCAACAGCAGCATTAACCCAACACCAACCCCGAGGCAGTCAATGTCGTCATCATATGTCATCGACCAGATAGCTTCTTGAACGTCCCCGTTCAACGTGGGGTAGAATGTTCAAAGATAACATACGTATTTACGTTAGTTTAATTACTCTGCTTTACTTTTTATGTAATGTCGTTTCTAGAGTGTCAGCGAAAAACTGACCTTGTATATTTTCAATTGTTATTTTATGTAGGCCAATAACCTAAATTAAGAAAGAACTGATAATTTCACATTGCATGGGTTATTGGCTGAAGTAAATTTATGAATAGCTAATTATTGCTTAGTTTACATTTTACCATAGCTGTTAAGTTAATCACAATGTATAAATACTAATTGGCAATAAAGAATCTAGGTAGTTTACAAGAAATTGTAAAGCTATCCAGGTTTACACAATTCAAGTTTTGTGTACATCCGCCTTTTTATTATATTATTAATCGGGATGGTTTGGGATATTAAAGCATATGTGGGTGCGTGTGTATGTTTGATTCTTTGCAGTTATGAGGAATGTATTGGCATTATGTTGTAGCACTTTGTTATGAGTAAGAGGGTGAAAGCATCGAATGCTTTAAGATTAGCTAGAGCATTAACCATATGTTTGTATGAATTATTTGTCTGTTTATATTTGTAACCATAGGAGGAAACATTGATCTGCAAACCTTCTATTGAAGCAATGTCCATTGTTGAGGCATTGAGATTACATGTATGTTTGTGTGTATGTCGTTTGGTTATATTGCTTTGAAATGGATCAGCAGTCACAACAGCTAAAGTCAAACAAGTGCCTGGGTGGCTACTGTGTGTTTGTACATACATATGTATGGCGTTTGATTCTCGATCGATCTTCTCGATTTGTTTAATATTATTCGACGAAGGCGAAGAATTCTTTAATATTGAATTGAAGGGTGGATTGAATTTTTTGGCTACATTAAATTGATCTTGTCAATGGATTTGGATATGAATGCAAATACGATTAGGGGTATTAAGGGGAAAGGGGAATAGATGCGAAAAAATCAATGTGCACAAATAAGAAATCGATGACCATTGTTGAGGCATTGCGTTTGAATGTATGTCATTCAGTTTCCTTTAAACTAAAAGCAGGAATAATAAGGCAAAAATAAAAAATAATTTCAGCATGAGCCAGGCTGGGATTCGGACCTGGGTCTCCGACAACCGAGTGTCAAGGTTGCCGGCGTCTTAGCGTTCTGAGCCACCATCAATTTGTCAAAACGTTAGTAGACAATAATTGATCACAAACAAATCTTTTGATATAGAGGAGCAATTACTAATGAAGGAATAAAACTTACCATAGTACTATAGGAAAAGTTTGGAGTTTCAATTAACTGACATAATTTCGCATATGCATTTATCTAATGAAGAGCGATACATTGACTAGTTCCCAAGCTTTGCCTTCGTCTGCCACAAAAACATCATAATACGCCTGAAGATCGGCTTAACCACCCGTGAAACGTAGCGTAATGGTTGGATGCGTGGGACTTCGGTAGACTCCAAATTTTTCAATGTATATTAAAGGTCTAAGAGCTCAACTCTAAACAGAATTAATTAAATATCACTATAAATGACATTCGGCTTAAAAAGGCTAAAATAAAAAATAATTTCAGCATGAGCCAGGCTGGGATTCGAACCTGGGTCTCCGACAACTGAGTGTCACGGTTGCCGGCGTCTTAGCGTTCTGAGCCACCATCAACTTGTCAAAACGTTAGTAGACAATAGTTGATGATCAAAAACAAAACTTCTGATATAGAGGAGCAATTACTAATGACGTAGGAATAAAACTTACCATAGTATTTGTGAACATTGAAAAATGGGATTACCAAGCAGGACTATAGGAAAAGTTTGGAGTTTCAATTAACTGACATAATTTCGTATATGCATTTATCTAATAAAGTGCGATACATATACCAGTTCCCAAGCTTTGCCTTCGTCTGCCACAAAAACATCCTAATACGCCTGAAGATCGGCTTAACCACCCGTGAAACGTAGCGCAATGGTTGGATGCGTAGGACTTCGGTAGACTCCAAATTTTTCAATGTATATCTAAGGTCTAAGAGCTCCACTCGAAAGAGAATTAATTAAAAAAGGAGAAATCATTGAACTTTCATCAAGTATTACACAATATCGGATTTGTTTTGATTAAAAGTTATAAAGCTTGGTTATTGAACCACACAACGTCTGATTCTTTGAACACTATATGTATGTATATACACATATGTATAGATTTTGTCGTCTTGAACTTGAAAATTGTAGATATTGAAAAACTGTCAGAAACATACTTTCAAACTGTTATAATATTGATTCTCAATATATCCTTCCTGAAATCTTCGAGGAAAGCACATTAAGGGAGTCGAAGGATATCGAAGCAGATAAATATTTGTTAAGAATAACAGATGAAATTCAGGCGGAATTATACATAACACATGGTTTGAAAGCGGACGGAAACAGAATCCAAAGGATGGAGAAAATCACAAATGTCAATAATAATTGAATTTAAATAATTATTAATAAATAAGAAACAAACAAATATTTTTGTTGCATATTTTTGGGGGAAGAGAATGTGTTTACATCAAATCGCAAATCCTAAAAACATTCCATTCTAACTCATCACTGGTACTTACATGTTCTGAAAGTAGTCGAGATACACTTTCTATGTTTTTTATGGTCTTTAATTTTAACTGTCGGTCTTCGCTAAAACGGCCATATTGCAGTACAGTTCATAATGTCATGGGAGTAATGAAGTAAATAAATGCTATACGTCAATTGATAAATTTAAAGATACATATCTTACAAATAAAATAAAACAAAGGAAGAAATTACAAAATTAAAATACCCACAATCCAAACTAGCTGTGAAAAATTGGATATTCATCAACATTTCTCGGACGGAGGAAATTAACCATAAGCAGCGTGTACAATTCCCAGAGTTGGCCTTAAATGGACTGTAAATTGGTTTAGAGTTGAAGCGGTGGCAACTCGTTGAATTGTAAAGTGCTTGATTTTTTGTGGAAATAAAAGGCAGCGGATGTAATTTCAAATATAAATTATGTTGCGGGTTTTATTGAGTTCCTTGAAACCTAATAGTTTGGCTTCTGTTTAACAAGTAACAAGACATTCTGATTGCAGACATTTTGGTTTGTTAAAAATATAGAGCGAAACAAATGGAATCAGATGGAAAACATAGTAAATGAGTGAAAGCTCACTGATGTAAAATTAACATATTTAACATTAGAACTGTTAGTGTGTTCAAATTGTACTTCATTGGGTTCGTTAAATTCAAATACTTAAACTAGTTGTGGAACAGAGTTCAACATGCCGGCCCGTTTTGTTGAAGTTTTATTCAGTATTGGCAGCCTCCGGATATGATCCAACCAAAGGCGCTACTCTGGGCAATGGGCATGTTTGATGAGGTTTGTATAAGACCAGCCTTTGGAATTTGGTCATTGGCAATCACGATTTCGACGTTGACGGGATTGAAGAAATGAGGGTCGGCCAAGTCTGTTAAATGGTTGTAAAGGGATTGAAGATTCTTATCTTTGGTGGATTCTGGTAAAGACGTATTAAGCTGACTACGGACTTCTCCAGTGACGTGAATTTTGACGGCTTGGTCATGGAATGACTGAAGATTTATGGCTGTGAACGTTCGACCGGCTTTTTGCATTATTTTGAGTTGTAGTCGCTCAACCAGTTTAACGGATATCAGCGTTTGTGTTGCCCCCGAATTCAGTATTAGCCTGACCTTGTCGCAACCTTCCGCAGTCAAGACCTTTGCTAGTGCGGTAGGCAAAAAAACGTGGATCCTCGTACGACAACTCAAGCGATCACTCACATTGGATTTTGGCCTGCTCTGGTGGTGTTTTTTCGCTGCCGTCGACGTAGACGGTTTTGGAACGGGGGATGTGTTACGTTGATTAGGACGACTTTTCCTTTTAGGTGGAGATTCTGGTTCCGAACTGGAGTCATGAGGCTTTGATTTTCTCGTTGCAACGTTTTTTGATTTTGCGTCTGAATCTATGTGCAGAAGAGTATGGTGGGTTTTATGGCAAACCATACAGGTTTTCCTGCTGGGACACCATTCTCTTTTGTGGGCAATGCACAAGTAATTGAAGCAAAACCCTTTTTGCTGAGCTATGTTTCTCCTTTTTATAACGTCCATGTTGTGTGAACAATGATTCCGTTCTGCGTGCGAACTTCGGCTACGCGAACTCTGGAATCTTTTCCCATAAACACTTTAATGACTCTGCCAAGTCGCCATTCTGTCGGAGGAAGGTTATCTTCTTTAATAACAACGAAGTCGTCAGGTGCTAAATTTCGCTGGGGTTGCTTCCATTTGTATCGTCGTCGAAGTGTAGTGATGTATTCATCCTTCCAGCGTTTAGCGAAATTCAGTTGAATTGTTTTCAAGCGTTGCCATCGATTCATGAGAGATAAGTGATCAGTAAATTGAATTGAGAAGAGCCCCTCGTAGTAAATGACCAGGTGTGAGCGGAATAAGTTCATTAGGTTCCTCAGTTAGAGGAGACAACGGCCTAGAGTTCAGAATACTCTCAATTCTCACCAATAATGTGGAAAATTCTTCATACGTGTATTTGGTATTACCTGCGACTTTTTTCAAATGTGTCTTCATGCTTTTAACAGCGGCTTCCCACAAACCACCCATGTGTGGATCATGTGGCGGTATAAAATGCCAAGTAAAACCATGTAAATTGTATTTGGAAACGATATGTTGTTCAGCGGATCGGAGGAATGTTTTGTATTCCTTGGCAAGAGAACGGCTTGCGCCCACAAAATTAGTTCCATTGTCAGAGAATATATTGCTCGGAAGACCTCTTCGACCCACAAATCTACTGAAAGTTGCAAGAAAGGATTCAGAGGACAAGTCAGAACACACTTCCAAATGGATTGCTCTAGTTGATAGGAAGACAAATATAGAGGCATAACCTTTTTGGAGTTTAGAATTTCGTAGACGGGATGTTTTAAGATCGAATGGTCCCGCAAAATCAAGTCCGGTATTGGTGAATGGGAGGGAAAATGTGCAACGTTCGATTGGTAATGGGGCCATGATTTGGTTTTGCATGCGGTGTTTGTATATAGTACAAGTTCGGCAATTGCGAATACAGGATCGAACGGCACTTTTAAGACGGATGATGAAAAATTCTTGTCGAATTGCTCGTAGCATTACTTGATGTTCAGCGTGAAGTAAAATAGTGTGAGTGTATTCAATAAACAGTTTGCAGAATCGAGACTTTTCCGGAAGAATAATTGGGTGTCTTTCATTGTAACTATTGGATGTGTTGACTAAGCGTCCATTAGCGCGAAGTAATTTGGCTTCATCGAGTAATGGATTTAAGGTTAGTAATCTGCTTTTTCTTGGTATCGGTTGGTTAGATTTTAACGCCTGATATTCCCAAGGATAGTGTGCCATTTGTGCCAATCGTATAAAGTGATATTTAACGACAGTTATTTCTTGAGAAAGTATGAAATTTTTCTGTAATCCAGCAATAGTGTTTCTTAGACATCCATTTATGAAACGGAATGCATAAGCAAAGACTCGGAGAGCTCAGGCTAGTGATGAAAAATCTTCCAGTAGTGTATCACGTGTAAGGAAAAAACCTTTTTCTCGAGCTCTGACTCTTTGACTTTGGTTCCATGGCTAACCACTTTGGCCCATGCCACCAAAGATCATTGGCTTTTAGGTCTTCAGCTGTACATCCTCTAGTGCCAAGGTCTGCAGGATTGTCAGCAGAAACAACATGCCTCCAGTTGGCATTACCCACATTGTCAAGTATTTCGGAAACTTTATTTGCAACAAAAGTCTTCCAATGGAAAGGTGGTTTGCTGATCCACGATAAGGCGATTGTAGAATCAGTCCATAAATATATTTCTGGTGATGAAATTTCCAGGTTTTGGCAAACAGATTTGATGAGTTTTGACAACATGGCAGCCCCGCAAAGCTCTAGTCTTGGGAGACTCAAAGTCTTCAAAGGAGCAACTTTGCTTTTCGAAACAAGTAAGTTGGTATGCGTAATATTATCTGGGGAGGTAGCTCTGATATATAAACAGGCACAATAAGCTTTTTCGGAAGCGTCACAATAGCCGTGTATTTGAATTTGACTTGCAGGAGAGAAGTGAATCCAACGTGGAATTTTAATCTTTTCGATCTGCGAAAAATTTGATATGAAAACGTTCCATTTTTCAAATGACTGAGGTGTTAATTCTTCGTCCCAGTTAGTACCACCAATCCACAGTTGTTGCATCAACACTTTCGCAACTACGATAATGGGTACCAACCATCCAGTAGGATCAAACAATTTTGCAACTATTGACAAAACTTTTCGTTTTGTTACGGAAGCAGTGGGTAAATCGAAATGTGTCACCTTGTAAAAGAAATGATCGGAAATGGCATTCCACTGAATACCCAAAGTTTTAGTTTCACTGACCTCTTCTAGCCGTAAGAAATCTTCGCTAAGAAGATCCTCCGGGGGCAGATTTAGTAGTATTTGAGGATGATTTGATGTGATCTTTTTCAAGGGAAAACCACCGGAATGTAACAAATCAATCACCTAATGCAAATACGACTTTGCTTCGGTTAGTGAATGAGCACCAGATAAGATGTCATCCACGTAAATTTGACTCTTGAGGATCTGCGATGCTGTTGGGTGTGAGACTTTACTATCATCACTTAATTGAAGCAAAGTTCGTATCGCCAAGTACGGTGCACAATTTACCCCAAATGTGACAGTTTTCAAGCAATAATCTTCAACTTTTTCTAAAGGAGAAGATGGAAACAAAATTCGTTGAAATTGCTGATCCTTTTCATGAACAAATATTTGGCGGTACATTTTTTGAATGTCGCCATTGAAGACATATTTGAAGAATCTCCAGCGAAGAATAACGTTCATTAGTTCATTTTGCAATGTGGGTCCAGTGTATAGAATATCATTCAATGATAATCCACTAGCAGTTCTTTTGGATGCATTGAATACGACCCTGACTTTAGTGGAAGTCCTCTCAGGTTTCACAACTGCATGATGGGGCAAGTAATATGAGAGGAAATGAGAATTTTGAACAATTTCGGTGTTTGTGATCGATTTCATATGACCCAACGTAAGGTATTCCGCAAGTACATTATTGTATTCTATTGCAAGTTCAGGGTTCTTTTCCAGTGTTTTTTCCATTCTTAAGAATTGTCCCATTGCGGCAGGTCGAGAAGACCCGAGGTATTGGTCACATGGTAAATTTTGTTTGAACGGTAGCCTTACGACATATCTACCATCTGCTCTTCGAGTAACAGTGTTCATGAAAAATTCTTCGCACCATATATCAGATGCGGACAAGGTCTTCTCATTAGAAATGTTTTCAAGTTCCCAGAATTTTTTCAGTTCTTCATTCAGTGGATCAATTGTTGCCGTTCAAGATGCAAACGAGGCAACCGAGTAAGAAGTGGGTTTACCACTTACTATCCACCCAAATCCAGTACTTTGGGCCTAAAGATCACCAGAAACATTCTTTTCCAAACCTGGCTTTATTATTCTTGGTAAGACGTCGCTACCGATGTGCATGTCAATTGGAGCAGGTTTGAAAAAGTTTGGATCAGCCAGTTGTAATTTCTGTAAGTTGGTGAAATCGTAGATTGCGGTAGGAGAAGCTGGCATTAAGTGGTTAAGACTGGATACTACGATGGCGGTTGTAGTCAACTTGAAGTCAGATTGTCTAGATTTTAGAGTGATTTGGCAACTTTTAGAGGAATTCTCAAGAACAGTGCCACCAAGTCCAGAAATCATTGTGAATGATTTTCTGGTTGGAATATCGAAACGATTTATAATGCGACTTGATATAAAGGATTCTTGTGAACCTTGATCAATGAAAGCGCGAATGGTGAAGAATAGTCCTTGATGCTCAATGTCAATCAACGCAGTTGGCAAAACAGTTCTTTCTCCTGATTGAGAGAAATGGGATTGTGTATTTTGAATTTGCGAGTAAGCGGCAGCTGACGTGGTCGGCTGTTCATCATAATACGTTTCAACATGGTAAGCGGAGGCGGATTTTTGCGGTTGCCACCTTTGGTTGGGTCGAGGACCCGCGGTTGTTGAAACAGAAGTCCTGTTATTATTCTCATCAGGGTGGAGTAATGTGTGGTGTGATTGACGACATGTTTGGCAACGATGTTCACTTTTGCATCTTTTGGCAATGTGACCGTATGACAGGCAGTTTTCGCAAACCTTATTATCGAACACGAATTTTCTTTTATCCGACAACGGCCATGTGCGGAATTTAGAACAATTTCTTAAAGGATGAATTTGTTTACATGCTTTACATGTTTTTTGAAAACTTTCAGTGGAAGCGGAAGTATTGTACGAGGCAACTTTTTGAGAACTAGAAGAATGCGAATTCTGCTTTCTTATATCGGAAACAGATTCAATCATATTTAGACGCTTTGTAATGAAATCGTCTTGTTGGTCCCACGAGGGCATTTCTTTATTGTTTGCAAGAGAACTTTCCCAAGCTGTTAGTGTATCCTCGGGTAATTTGGAAGAGACCCAATAAACTAAAATTGGATCCCACGATATCACCGAAATGTTGTACGTCCGAAGGACAGACAAGCAATTGTTGATTGTATATTGGAGATTTCTCAAGGGCTTTTCTTTCTCCGAAGAAACGTGATCAATATCAAAGATCTTTCTCAACTGATGATTTATCAAAATTCGCTTATTTTCAAAGCGTTGACGTAAAGCCTCCCATGCCAAATCGAAATTGCTATCAGTGAGAGGAAATCTTTTTACAATGTGATTGGCTTCGCCTCTTGTTTTTGCCCGTAAGTGAAAGTGCCTTTGCGCAGATGACAATTCGGGATGTTTAATGTTAATAGCGGCAAACATATCCCTGAAACTAGGCCACTTGTCGTAGCCGCCGTTGAATAATTCAGCGTCACAAGGCGGTAACTTTAATGAAAAACTTGTGCTAGATTTGGAAACTTTTTCTTCTTTAGACTTGGGCTCAGAGGTCAGAAGTTTTTGGTGCTCAATGTTAATTAGATCAAGTATTGAGGATTTACATTCCTTATAGGATCGACAACATTCTGTAAATTTTCCATGGATTTCTCCTCTGGCCTCTTTTGTTAAAGTGGGGTCAGCAGAAGTCATCTCATTTTCATACACGTTTACAAGTTGACGCCAACGTCTTTCCAAGTCATCAAGTTCAACTTGTAAGCTAGACCCAGCGTGCTCCTGAACCGGAATTAGGCCAAATTCAGCGCAAAACGTGATCACTTGGTCGGAAAAGAAAATAAATTTCTGAGGGGCAAGGGTACTGTTACTGTCAGTGGCCATAATGAACTAAAAAAAGGTTGTAGGTTGAAAGAAAATCGTCCCAAGTAGCTTTTAGTTCAATAAGTTGAAGATGTTACTAATTATACGATAATATTCCCTTCGGAATATTCTAAATTAGAAATCTGCAACGTATAAGCAGAATGAACAAAAGTATTATCAGAAAATCTCGGATTTTCGATCAATATTTGTTGTAATGACTTGCCAAACAAATATTGTGAAAATCTTACGCATATATACCAGACTGAGAAATTTTGAAACAACCTTTGTGTTAATTCAAAAGTAGCCGAAAACAGAAACCAAGGGCTGGTAAGAATTGTGCTAGCTGCTGGAAACCTCAACTATTACTCAATAGAGTGTACTGAAAACCAATAACAAAATGTAAACCAGTTGTAATAGCAAGTCTAAGAAAATTGCGGGAAAGAATGCGCAAAAAAATTCACTTAATTTTTTCCGAGTACCAATGGAAACTTCAAATTTGTTTTTCAATATAATTTGATGCGCTCAACTAGTGTTGAAAATCGAGAATCTTCGAGTGTACTAAGAAAAGCAGATAGTTTGTAGTGTTCAAAAATTGTTGATATCCAAAATTTTTTTATATAAAGGGGTGAAATTTCTCATTAAAGCAATGTATCAATTTAATGTTTTGTCTCTTATAGATTCAAACCCTGAATAAAGAATGATAGTACATTGACTTACGTTATTCCCAGGACCGATGATTAATTTTTGTTTAATTAGTGTAACTCCACAGGTAATTCGATGTTCCCTTGATTGAAGTGATGAATGGAATATTTAATGACGAAATATTTCATGCACATTTAAACGTACCTTATAAACCTGATTTGTACTGTACTCACAATGGTTTTGTTTATGGGTGCATCCAAAATTATCTTCCGTGATACCCCTCCTCTACAAATTCTATCCAGTATGTTATTGTATGTACTCTTAAACTCTTTGGTGCTGACCACAGTCAACTCTTCTCTCCCATAGTACAAAAAATTTCAATTCACAGCTGTTGCCTGTTGCATTTAACGTGGGCAAGTTTGGATGTTGCGATAATGATAATAAATGCAATGTTGGTGGAGATATTTGGTTTCGTGGAATTTTATGACTTTGCTAGCTGACAATTATGTTTTACCTCCTAAAGTAATCCGGGTTTTATGGTTGTTGTATTATTCATATGCTGAAGTGCCACAGAAAGAAAAAAGAACAACTGATTCACAAAGTCTTGTATGAATATGCAGTGATCGCCGAAACGAAGAAAACAAAACGTACCCAATCAATAACAACACGAAAGCAATTAAGAAAATTAGAAGAAATTTAACTTCTTTTTCCTAGCACATTCGTTGAAGAGTATATTTGTTTTCTTGCACTCAAACTTGTTACCCTTTGCACGTTATGAGGAAGAATTTTTAAAGATTTTCAGGATTCTTGCAGTTTCTTTCTTATTCACTCGGAATTACGATTATGATGATTTTTGAGCTGACGGCTATTTTAAATGATGCAAAGCGGATTTACACAGAAATTGTTTTTGTTCCAAATTCTTGTTTACGACAATCATATCAAGTGCTTAAGTGACTTATAGCCAGTTTAGTATTATGGCGTTTTGGATGGTTAACCTTTTTAGAAGGATTTATTTGATGCATACTCCATAGAATTGAAATCAGAAAACCGTTTGCAGCAGATAATTTTTAAATACTTTTGATGTTAAAATTTGCGCACATTTTTGACTCACATACAAAGTTGTGCGCACTCAATTATTTTTTGTTCATCACCTATTGTGCTATGTACTGGATACTGTAGCTTTGTAGTGCTGAGGTTACTTCTCTTTGTTTGTTTTGCACTTAATATATCTTCCTTCGTTTTCTCGCAATTATATTTTTCGGGTTTGGTTGTTGTACACTACAGTTTCCTGCTTATTGTTTCTCTTTCAATTTTTTTTTTTTATTTTTTAATAAAGAGGTATTGGCATTTTTCCCTTGGGCCAAATTGATGTTAAATATAGGACTATACCAGGCAACGCAATGCTCTTTTGAAACTGTTTGTGAAAACCTTTTTTACCAAGCGAGAAATCTTGTTGACGTGAGTTTCCAATAAAATTAAGCACAGTGTCAAACCATTGGTTTTTGATTTATGAAAAACACGTCATACAGCAAATAATTTGCAAGATTGCAAGTGGGTATGCTTTGATATTCTATTCCTTTTGGAATAGTTTATTAAAGGACATTGTGAGGAGACGTGACGAAAAAATCAGCCTATTTTAGAAACAGAGACACAGGAGGTTCCTTCTTGATTGTTTGACTTATCACATTGGAGATTCATTTACCTCAGACATGTTTTAATAAAACTCGTTTTTCATTTGATATGCGTTAAATGGAGGACAAATTTTTTCAAACCCTTTATCTAGGCGCTAGTGTATATAAAGTGCAAGTCCTTTTAATTTCTGTAAACAAACCCTATCTTGTTTTAACACTTTATTTTGGCGTTCGTGTAAAGTGGGTGTAACCCTTTTGAATTTTCTATGAACAAAGACGAATTTGCTGAAAAGTTTTATTTATCGGTAGTGTGAATAGGGGTTAAGCTTTTGTATACCTGCAAACCAATCACTTTATGCAGCGGTAGTGTAAATTGGGTTTAACCCTTTGAATATGCATAAACAAGAGAAGAATTTGTTCGACCACTTTTTTAGTGGCAGTGTAAATTGGGTTTAAGCCCACAATATTGCCGACGTGAATATGTTTTTTTGTGTAATTTTGCTAATTGTAAAAAAGAGGAGTATTCGAGAAATTTGATACAAAATTGTTTTATTTTTGTAACGAAGAAAATTATGGTATTGTTGTAAGTGCAATTTCCTTCTTTTATAATCACAAACTGTTGTTATTATATTGATTGGTTTCTAGTTTTGTTTTTTCGTTTCACGCCAATTTCGTACCTTTCTACTTTTTTTGTTTTGTTTCTTCTCGACGTTTTTCTTTTGACAGCGGCAAACTTTTCTTTCTTTTCTTCTTTATTATTCTAATACTTGTAGATTTTGTTATGTACACGATGTAGTTTGCCAAAAATTTTCAACTTTTGTTCCAGTTTTTTTTTATCACAAAATCTATTTTATTTTATTTTCTTTTTGTAAATTGGTTAATTTCCATTTAGTAATATTGCTCAAACCCTTTATTACTGTGGGTTTGCAAACGATTTCTGCAAAAAATAGTTAATTTGTCACCATACTTTGTCAAACCACTTGCTTTACCGATGGACAATTTTAACTAATAATGTTCTACTCTTCTTCTTTCGACCGCCAATTTGTCTGACGAGTCGCTGCCGCAGCGCGCCGACTCTCACGATAATCTTATCTAGTGTGTGCGCGAGTGGTTGAGAGAATGGTATGCCGTCTGTATTGGTGATGTTGCTCTGCTGGCGAGAACGAGTGGCAGAATTATACCCCGTCAACGACGATTTTCTTAGCAATGAGTACGTTCAGTGTGCGTGTCAACCCTACCAGTGTGATGGTTGGCGCAAGTTTGGCAGAATGGAAGTATACAGAAAGACATGCACGCATGCATAAACTCTTTGTTTAAGAGTAAAGTTGTCGTTTTTTTTTGCAATGGTATGGTTTATTTTGTGTGGTTTTGCATGGATGGAAATAAGTAGAGGGGAGAATTATTACCAACTTTGTAAGTGTTTGTTGTTGTTACGGAGTGAGTTGTTGTTTTCTATTTGTCTCTTTGAAATAAATGAAAATAAGAGCTTGCAATGTTTTTTTTTCGTTGTTCAATCTATTTCTTCAAAGTCAATAACCTTGGACTTGAAAGAGATTGTAATGAAGACGAATCGTTGCGTAATCGATGTTGAAGCGGGTGATGTAAATTTTTCCCTTGCTCTTAATATGTGGATTTTTTTTTTGTTTTGTAGCGGACAGAATTTTTATTCTGTTGCGGCAGAATTTTTGTTTTTTAGCGGGTAGAGGTTCTCTACGTACGAAAATACTCTTTTGATAAAGAGATTTTGCGGACTTGGACAGAAGCTTTTTCCGTGTTTATGGGAGGTAGCAATGATGTGTATGAATTCAAGGTTTGAATTCAAACAGCAATTAATGTCAAACAAACCCTAATGCTCACACTTTTAACAAGATCTTGCATACCTTTTTTCCATGATGTAACCTCTTGGTTTTCCTTAGGAAATCTTCAGCTGTTAGCGGTAGACGTAATCCCAGATAAAAAGTAGCTCTGTTCTTCCTCAGAGGCTCGACTGGACCATGTACAATTCCCAGAGTTGGCCTTAAATGGACTGTAAATTGGTTTAGAGTTGAAGCGGTGGCAACTCGTTGAATTGTAAAGTGCTTGATATTTTGTGGAAATAAAAGGCAGCGGATGTAATTTCAAATATAAATTATGTTGCGGGTTTTATTGAGTTCCTCGAAACCTAATAGTTTGGCTTCTGTTTAACAAGTAACAAGACATTCTGATTGCAGACATTTTGGTTTGTTAAAAATATAGAGCGAAACAAATGGAATCAGATGGAAAACATAGTAAATGAGTGAAAGCTCACTGATGTAAAATTAACATATTTAACATTAGAACTGTTAGTGTGTTCAAATTGTACTTCATTGGGTTCGTTAAATTCAAATACTTAAACTAGTTGTGGAACAGAGTTCAACACAGCGTCTACTACTAAAATATCGGAGGTTGATATTGTTTGTTAATAAAAAAGCTGTAAGTTCCTATCAATATGATGCAATGTAAGTAGTTCGTATGAATTTTATGTGCGAAAACTGTCACTTTGAAATATAAAAAGTGTGACTCATTGTGTTTAAGTTAGAATTGATCATATTGTTTTATTTGGCTCAATGAATCGCATAGGCATATTCGTTGAAATCTCCTCATTCCCATTTGTTACACCCCTGTAATAGTATGAGAGACTTCAACGATTTTTCACTTGACAAACGCCCTCTTGAAGCATCTATGCAGATGTCAACACAACAATAAAATACAGTCCACAATCATATTGCTGCTTACTATTATCGGTACGTATAGTGCATAGTGAGCATCAAAATAAAAAAAAAACAAGTGTTCGTTTGTTTGTTTGGTCGTTTTGCAACGTCACATATTCCCTTTTTTGTTAATCGGTCAAAGTCCAAATCGTGGACAGACATACGGGAATAATAAAATCAAAACAAAAATAATAAATATTTTCTTCTGAATATTTCACATTATTTTTCGTTTATTTTCTTCCAAATTGTCGTTAACCTGCTTCATATTGTTGTTGCAAAAGGTGTTGAAAATATTCCCAAAAATATTTCTATTTTGCATTGATTGGTTTTCGCTAGCATATGTAATAGCAGTGTAAATATACAAACGTATATTCATCAATACATCGATTACATATTTACATTGCACGGCCTATTCGTGGTCCCTTCTGCGTTGGTACACATACGATTGTATAGTTACATACTCTAGCATCGTCGCTCTGTTGTTCGATCTAGTCGGTCAGCCAGTCAGTTGCATGCGAATGTATACAAACTCGCATGTACGCATAAATATTGAATTTTGGCAAATCCTCTTTCTGTCGTGTCCGTTGTTATTGCACAGTCTCCCGCCGGTGTATTATTACACAGTACCCGGTCAGTAAATTATTACTGTGACACATATTATTATATTTTATAGTAAATATAATAAATCGGTGTCAGGGAACTTTTTTATTAATTTTTTGGACATTTTGGAATTGCGTGCACCCTACAATCGGTCAATTGGACCTTTTCTTGTGTAGGGAGTTATTTAAAGAGAATTTTGTACATTTTGTATTTTTTTGGAATTTCAATATAGTTTGAAACTTTCATTGAATTTTTGGACACAAATACGCTACATTCGGTAGTTATTTCTCTGCATTTGATATTGCACGCACCCTACAATCGGTCAATTGGACTTTTCCTTGTGTAGGGCGGTTTTTACTCAAATATTTTCGAATTTTATAATTTTTTGGAATTTTGATATTGTTCGGATTTCCTGTTGAATTTTTGGACATAAATACACTACAATTGGTGGTTATTTGTAAATATTTGATATTGCATGCACCCTACAATTGGACGTATTTTAGAGCGTATTTTCGCCATACTTTTGCGAATTTGTCAATTTTTTCTGAAATTTTGATATTGTTCGAATTTCCTGTTGCAATTTTGCACAAATATACACTACATTCGGTAGTTTTTTGTGGATTTTTGGTTGACATTACATATTTACTATTGGATTTTTTCTACAAAATAATATAGCTTAGCGTAGTTTTTGGTAATAATTTTCTAAATTATATGGTAGTTTATAGATTTTACATAGATTTTGGAATTAACATATTGTTTTTAAATTCTAAGTCAATTTCGTTTCTCATAGACAATTGTCAAATGCATTTTTGGTTGCTTTTAATTTGCAAAATTTTGAGATTTTTTTGGAATTTTGAATATTGTTTTAAATTTCAGATTGCAATTTTAAATCAGAACACTTTAATCGGTAGCTTGATTATTCTTCCTTTTGTGGAAAGTAAATTAGTTTATTTGCATTCTTCTTTGTGGCTACAAATTTGCTAGCTTTGTTTTATCCTGTGGCCACCATATTGTTGGTTTGATTTCTCTTTATTTTTTGTTAATATGGCTTTCCCTCCTAAAGAAAAGATAATCAGAGCCTCCAACTCTATAGTGAGATTTACTCCACATTTTGGTGCTATGAAGGAAAACGAACTTGACTTTTATGCCCTCGAAGTTAGGAGTGAGGAAATTGAGAAATTGTGGAAAAACTTTCAGGAAACTTTTAGTAAATGTATTTCTTCTGTAGAAAATCCTGAAAATCTTAATTCCATATATGAGGAGTCGCATAAGAAATATATAAGTTGTTCTTCAATGATAAATAGTTTGTTGTCCAAATTTAGTAGTTCATCTAAAATATCCCCGAATACATTGGATAGTTCGGAACACTTCTTAACAAAACATCTAGGCGACATTTCCGTGGAAAAACAGTCCTGTGATGTGAATGTTAAAAACGTGAGTTTGTCGTCCCATCGCTCTCGTGATGTGGGAACACAGGCGTCTAGCTCTTCAATATTGTGTATTGGGAATCCTAGAATAGGCACAAACTTCGTTGATGATCTCCCAGAATTTGATAGCATTCACAATCTTGCGTTACCTCCATGTGATATTGAGGTTTTCGATGGAAACATTTTAAATTGTCCCACTTTTAGAGATTTGTTCAGTGCGGTATACGTCGATAACTCCCGGTTGACAGATATTGAGCGACTGTCTCATCTGGTAAGTAAAACTAGTGGTGAGGCTCGAGAAATCGTCTCAAAGTTTCCTCTAACTCATCGGAGTTTCGACCTTGCGTGCAATGCATTGAATTCCACATACCATAATCCACGGTTGCTTGTCCACAGCCAATTGAAATCGTTGTTTTCGCTACCTGGTTGGATAAGAAAACAAGTTTGGGATTAAAATCAATACTGCATGGAGTAAATAGTTGTCTTTCGGCCATCGCAACTTATGAAATACCTACGGATAGTTGGGATCCGATTGTGGTTTTCATTTGCTTGCAAAAATTGCGACGGATCACTCATGCTTTATGGGGCAGAGTGTGCAAAATAAGTCTCGTCTTTCAACTTGGAAAGAATTAGATGCATTCTTGACAGAGAGAATTCGTACTCTTCTGTATTTGCATGAGATGAGAAGTGTTGGCACTTTATATAATTCGACTTGTAAAGTGTCTCCTAAATCTTGGACTTCTTCTCCTCACTCTCCTCCCAGTCCCAAATACTGTTCGACACCTTTTCGCCCGTCTTCTAATTCTTGTTGCGTTCTTTGTACAGAGCAACAACACAAATTAAATGTTTGTCAGCGGCTCGTAAATTGTTCGCCGTTGGAAAGATTAAAATTGGTCAAAAAGCTTCGTTTGTGTGTAAATTGCCTTCGGAAGGGACACGAGGTCAAAAATTGTGCTAGTCGTTGTTGTCGAAAATGCAATCAGAGACATCATACTCTATTCCACAGAGATCGCTCAATGATGAGCAGTCCGAGTCAAATGGTGACTCCCAGAAGTTCGAAGTTGTCTTCTTCAGCTTCCACCATTCGGCCTAGGATATTAGATAGTAATAATTCTTCCTCAGCTTCTAGCGTTCCTTCGACATCGGTCGATAATTTAGTTCGAAAATCCTTCCATGTCAGTCAGTCAGGAAAAGTTCTATTGGGAACAGCGCTGATGAATATCGTTCATCAGGGTGCTTCTTTTCCTGTTAGGGCGTTGATCGATCCCGCTTCTGAGTCGTCTTTCATTTCGGAAAGACTTCAGAAGGATCTGAAACTCCAAGTTCAATCCACTAAATCGACCATCTCTGGAGTTAATGGGACTGTCGCAGCTACATGTCCTAAAAGTTGTTTTTTGAAACTTGGTAGTCGTGGTGACAGGTCGTCCATTTTTCAAACTTCCGCGTTGGTTGTAGATTCCATATCAGGAAATCTTCCAACATTTTCGGTCACTTCGGACCTTAAGGAAGACGTGACAAATATAGTTTTGGCAGAAAGATATTATATATTTTACAAATAAAATAAAACAAAGGAAGAAATTATAATAATAATAATATAATTGTTCCACAAACATCCCATAAGGCACAAGGGAGACTTCTCTCATATCAATGAGTGCACCCCGATTCATTTCAGCTCAATGATATGGGACCTACAGTTTATTGCCGAGTCCGAACGGCGTGTCTAAGACACCACTTTTGTAGAGAAGTTTTACATAGCTGAAATACTCAGGAAATGTCGCCAACATTACTGAGGGGTATTTTGCCAACGTTGAAAAGTGTTTTGATGTTGCCTGGACGGGGAATCGAACCCACGCCCTTATGTGTGCAAGGCGGGTGTGCATACCATTGCACCACGGTGGCACCCCAGGAAGAAATTACAAAATTAAAATACCCACAATCCAAACTAGCTGTGAAAAATTGGATATTCATCAACATTTCTCGGACGGAGGAAATTAACCATAAGCAGCGTCTACTACTAAAATATCGGAGGTTGATATTGTTTGTTACTAAAAAAGCTGTAAGTTCCTATCAATATGATGCAATGTAAGTAGTTCGTATGAATTTTTTGTGCAAAAACTGTCACTTTGAAATATTAAAAGTGTGACTCATTGCTTCAGGGGATTCCTGATGCAAGCCTATGACAACCATTGCCAGTCATATGCAAGTTAATTCATCTGTTAACGAGATGTAAAAGCCACCATACTGTTAAATCTAACAAGAAAACGTGTTCTGTAACTAGCTGTAAGTTGATAGCAGAGTTGTAACATTAATTTCACATATTACATTTTTAACAATAGCAACATAACAGCCTTTATCCCCAAACACTTGTTAAAGTTGATGTTAGAGTTATTCCATTTTTTGTTGCTGGATGATTCTTGACTTATTCCTCAAAATCTCTATCTGAATTGCTCGCGTCAATTGAGTGATTCATACACACATATGTGATAGCTTGATGACCGCTCATATTCCTGAGCTCTCCTGGACTGTAGGTTGTGTGCGCATGTTCTGTGAGAGCAGGCAAATTAAAACTCAGCTCTATTACTCACTTGGTTCCGTTACTGATCTTGAATAATCTCTATCCTGTGTACGGATGGACGTCCCATGTCTATTGAGTGCATAATATTACGACTCTCTTGTGCTCACTGAGTTTATGTGGTGGCCAATTGTATGCAAAAATCAAATATTGCGAATGAAAATGACCAATCTCAAAACAAACGTCCGAGGGTTTGTGAATCTACTGAAATGTCTCTAAATATAGATCACACTTCCCAGAATCGTTTTGCACTATTAGGTGATATTGACATTGAACCATCTGTCCCCTCAGCTCAAGCTTCTCAATTTCTTACTGAAGTCAACGTCAATGAGCAAAATATCCCAAATAGTAGACACGATATCCCATCGAAGTCCCTAAATAGCCTTAAAGGTTTCTGTCCACCAATTTTTCTTTTTAATGTAAATATAACAGATCTTATACACACATTGAAATCCAAAAACATAGTTTTCAAAATTGTAAACAAAAGCCAAAGGAAAAGTAAATTATACATTCAAGATCCATTAGTTCATTCCGAAATGATTGAACTCCTTAAAACCAAAGAAATCCCAGCATACACTTATACCCCAAAACAACTTAAACGTACCAGATTGATTTTGAGGGGAATTCATTACAAAACAACCTTAACTGATATAAAGAGTGACATTGAGTTTCTAGTTCCAAATACAGTAGATGATGTTAAAAAAATTTCAACTGAATATTCTAAAAAAAATAATATTGATACTGGACTTTATTTATTTACACTTTTACCTGGAAAACCTGTAAATGAGCTGAGAGCTCAACGTTATATTTGTACCCAAAAAGTTACATGGGAAACCCCAAAGTCAAATCTGAGGGTTGTCCAATGTTGGCGTTGCCAACAATGGGGTCACATCTCAAAAAATTGTAGCAGATCATATGTCTGTGTTAAATGTGATCAAAAACATGCACCAAAAGTTTTAAAATTCGTTTCAAATGATGAAAATAAACCTTTTTGTGCAAACTGCAAGCAATTTGGGCATCCCTCAAATTATCGAGGTTGTAATGCATACAAGGAGTACTTGAAGAAAAAAGAGCAAATTAGAACCGCAGCTAAAGAAAAAAGACAGTAGCTTTCAAAAATGTGTCTAATGTTTTAAGCGGTTTCAATGTTATTAACCCAAATAGAACATTCGCCAACTGTTTTGAAGATTCTCAGCAAATTCGATGTAAACCTACAATCATAGAGGAGTTTATGAAAATTGCTAGGGATATTTGCCAGGGTGAAACCATGTTCTTAGAGTATAGAATAGAAACTTTTCTTAGGTCTTATAGAACACTTTCCAAGGAACAAGCAAAAGGTCAATGTTTAGAACTTTTAGAGGAAATCAAGCGTCAATATGGTCCATAAGTCGCTAAATTTTCTATCTTTTAATGTACGATCACTCATTGAGTGGAGTCGGCGAATAGAACTATCCAAGATTTTATATGCAAATAAAATTGATTTCGCATTTATACAAGAGACTCACTTACGAGATGCTCATAGAGTTTCTTTAGAAAATTACACTTTCATTAGGGACAATAGCTCTCAGGGTGTAGCAGTTGTCTTAAAAAAATCCTATAAATTCCGAAGAATTTTCATAAATGATTTTGTTTTTCCAAACCTCTTTTTAAGTATAAGTATCGTTTTAAATGGTATTAAACAAAACATTTTAATTGGTTCAATCTACATACCATGCAATGCTGATCGCACTCAGTATATTGCTAGTTTGTCATCTTTAAGCAATGCTTCCCGAAATTACTACGGTTTAATAATTGGTGGTGATTTTAATTCCAGACATTTGTCTTGGGGCGATTCAATGAACAATGCGAATGGCAACATCTTAAGCGCGTGGCTTCAACTATCGTCTATAGAATTTTTGGGATTGTCAGATTCTGTCCCGACTTTCCCGAATGGAGCGTCATTCCTTGACCACTTTATAGTAAGCACAAAATTAGTAGATCCCATTTCTCAAAATTTTAAAATTAGTACCTTACCAACCTTTTCTGATCATTTCCCCCTAAAATTAAACATACATTTTCCATCTTTATCTATAATCGTAAATCCTCCCAACTGTTACACCTCCTACAAAAATACAAACTGGGATATGTTTAGAGCAGATGTTCAACATGATTTGCTGAATACCTTTCCTGATCCAAAAAGGAATCTTTCAACTCTGAGATTGATTTTCACATAGACAATATGTCGGAGGCGATAAATAATGCGCATTCCAGACACTCAGAGATTAAAAATATGGGTAAAAAAATTATAGTTTCTGATTTAATAAAGAACCTTTTTAAGTTGAAGTATACTTGGCAGAGGGATTTAAAAAGGCTTTTTAACAGGACTAGAGATAGATCAGATTCAAATTATCGCTTGTTATCAAAGCAGACACAACTTTTAGGAATTATTATTAAAAGACAAGTTGAAATTGAACAATCTATGTTTTTTCGGATAGGCTTAAGAAAATAAAACCGGGTCCAAGGGCACATAAACAGGTCTATAACATTATTGGTTACAAAAGGAAGGCTGGTATAAATAAATTATCAGAAAATGGAGTTTTAATTGAGAATAACGCAGTTGCATGTGATAAACTCAAACAATATTTTGGTAACATTTACAATCATTTAAATGTAAATGAATCTCTTCAAAACATGGAACATTTAGTTGTTAATGCAGTTTCAAATAATGCCAACATACTTTCATTTAACGATATGGAATCGTCATTAAACGTAATGGAAAATCCTAGACTGACAACTATGGATGAAGTAATCAGCCATTGCAAAGAGATTAACAACAAAAAATCGTTTGGGTTGGATAACATATCTAACTTTATTATAAAAAAACTTCCTGCTAAAGCATTTGAGTACCTAACAATATTATTTAATAACTGTTTGAATAACGCATATTTCCCTGATAGATGGAAAATTTCTAAAATCATTCCAGTTATAAAAAAGCCGAACAATTCAGACATTAATAATTTAAGACCAATTTCTTTGTTGTCCAATTTTGGAAAATTATTTGAAAGAATAATTCGTGTTAAGATGGACTATGGCTTAAATACATCTTATATACCAGAACTTCAGTTCGGTTTTAAAAGAGGTCACTCTACGACAGATGTACTACTTAAATTTCAAAATGATATAGTATGTAATTTGCGTGAAAGGAAATGCACTGTAGCTCTTTCACTTGATGTAGAAAAGGCATTTGATCATGCATCGCACTTAGGAATATTATATAAAATGGTTCAACTTAATTTTGATCCCATTATTATAAAATTGTTCCATAGCTTTTTCTCAAATAGAAAATTTTGCGTACAATTTCAACACGAAATTTCCGAGCTCGAAGACGTTAGATGTGGAGTCCCTCAAGGATCAATTTTATCACCCCACCTATATAGTATATTTATGTACGATTTTCCACATACTGATATTGATTCGTGTGGTCTTCTTTATGCAGACGATTCATTGTTGTATGCACACGATGAATCGCCACATACGGCACTTTGCAAAGTAAAAAATCATTTGGAAACTGTAACACAATTTTACAGTGAGTGGGGTATTAAAATTAATGCATCCAAAACCGAAGCTGTGTGTATAAGAAATGCATCGGGAAAATGCAAAAAGTTTGTGGTCCCAGAAAGCAAAAATTTAAAATTAACTTTTAATAATGTTGACATCCCTATAGGTGTCTCTATAAAATATTTAGGGGTTTATTTAAATAATTTATTAAAATTTAATAAGCATGCCAGATATGTGTTGGGGAAAGCATATAGAATTCTAGGGTCTTCTTCCAAAATTTTAATCAATAAAGATCTACCTAAGAGTACTAAATTACTCTTGTACAAAACCACCATAAGACCTGTATTTCTTTATGCTTTTCCCATATGGTTCAATGTATCACCTATAATAATCAGTGAAATGGAAATTTTAAGACACTGCATTGGGAAATACTATGAATCCAATTGCAAACGTTTTTCCAATAGAGTTATTTACACCGAGTCCAAAATAACCCCTATTGGCTTATACGTCTGTGACTTGATGTCAAAATTTATGCAGCGTGTAAATAATCATGAAAATAGTTATGTGTCGTGTATTTTGACAGTCAACGTCCTTTCAGCTGGACCAACACAAATTATCTATCTCCAATTGGTTATATAAATGAAGTCCCACCTAATTTTGATATCAATGCCAATATACGGCACCCTTTTTATGAAAAAGTCATGTCTGGTACGAACAGAGGCTGATTTATTAGATCAATTTACTTTTCCTTTTTTTATTTTTTAGTTTTTTATTTTTTAGTTTTTTTCTTTAGTTTGTAAGTTTATACGAGTTTTTAACACTTACAAAATTGTATTCCCGGGAGCAAGGAATTAGATTCCACATTATTATTATAACTCTATTATTTTTCAAACTTACATATATTAAAGCATGGTGCTGTATGCATATCCACACTTATTGTAAATTTTGATAAAACGTTATAATCTTAAGTATTACTTTTACTATTGGCGCTCTGTAAAATTGTAACGTTTCCAAAAAGGCTCAATAAATTAAACCTTAAACCTTGTATGCAAAAAAAACACCCGATGTCTTGTTGAAACCCATAATGAGGAGGTAAAGTCTACATGGTCGCGATTGAAGTTGAAGTTGAAAAGCTTTTCTACTAAACTTAAAAAACTAAAGGTGAGGCACTTGACATTGTCAAAAAAAACCCTCTAACGAACTCTGGATTTATATCCGCATGGAACAATCTGTGTTCTCGGTTTGAGAACAAACGAGTGTTAATCAATGGTCAATTGAAGGACTTACTTTCTCTTCCTTCCATCCAAACTGAAACAGCAAGTTCAATACAGAAACTCCAGAGAGATATGAATTCCTGTATATCTACTCTGAAGCTGTACGAAATCGATATAGAACGTTGGAATCCGATTTTTGTATTTGTTTGCTCAAATCACCTCCCAGAATCTACATTAACCCTATGGGAGCAAACACTTTCTGATAAGACAAGCATTCCCAAGTGGAATGAACTGGATGCTTTCCTCACTAATCGGTTTCGAACACTGGATTCAGTCTCGGAAATGAGAAGTTCCGCTGAATCCAAATCGAACCAAAAAATACCCAAACACCCAACTCCAAAAACTTCGAATACCAGGATTAATACATTCCAAGCCAAGGTCACGAGGACTAAATGTAGGCTATGCCCAAACGAGTTTCATATCATTAGAAAATGTCCTCGTTTTTTACAATTCAACTATGCCCAGCGATTAGCAGAAATAAAGAGTAGCAATCTTTGTTTGAGGGTGCCACCGTGGTGCAATGGTATGCACACCCGCCTTGCACGCTAAATGTCGTGGGTTCGATTCCCAGGCCAGACAACATCAAAAATTTTCAACGGTGACAAAATACCCCGTTGCCTCTTTTACATCCGATTCTTCATACACAAAAAGAGAGCTTCTGTCGCAGATAGCTAAGTTATTCGATCCCGCAAGATGGATTTCGCCGGTTATAGTCCTTGTGAAGACCCTTATGCAAAAACTTTGGCTAGAACGAACCGAATGGGACGAAGAAATTTCACCAGATTCCCTTAATTTAAGGAAATCATTTCAATCCTCCTTTAAAGCCATCAACGATATCCGAGATCCAAGATGGATTGATTTTTCTCCGGACTGCAAGATAGAATTTCATGGATTTTCAGACGCTTCCGAAAAAGCGTATGCCGCAGCGATTTATATTCGAATCCAGCATGGAGATAACATTTACTCACATCTAGTATCCTCTAAAACCAAAGTGGCTCCGACTAAAACCTTATCCATTCCAAGGTTGGAGCTATGTGCTGCCGTTCTGCTTGCTGAGTTGATTGACAATTTGCTTCCATAATTTGATGTTTCCCAATTTTCATTACACTGCTGGACGGACTCCACTATTGTTCTGTCATGGCTATCTAAACCTCCATGTCACTGGAACACATTTGTGGCAAACAGAGTGTCAAAAATCGTCCAATTTATCGATCCTCCGAAATGGCACCATGTTGAATCCGAATTCAATCCTGCAGATCTCGCAAGTCGAGGAGTATACCCACAGGACTTACATACTAATGATCATTGGTGGAAAGGTCCATCATGGCTTTCTGATTTCAACCACAAACGGAATTCATTTCAAAATATCCCTGAGATCACACTAGAGAAAAAGTCAATTAAATCTCATTTTGTATATTTTGAGAATTTTGAAGATTGTTTGGGCAGATATTCATCTCTTCCGCGAGCTTTAAGGATAATGGCATATGTTTACCGCTTTATTCATAGTATTCATCCAGAATACAGATCTACCTATTGCAGAAATAGTAAGACAATAACAGTTTCCGAAATTGGGTTTGTTCGTAAAAGATTAACAATTATCTACCAAAAACGATTTTATCCAAGCGAGTACTTGTCTTTGAGTACTAAGAAATCCATTTTCAATTCCAGCAAACTTCTCAATTTGAATCCATTTTTAGACTCAGAAGGTTTAATGGGAGACTTGCGTTCTGTGCAGAGTTGTCTTTCGAAGAAAAACATCCTATTATTCCTCCATACTATTCTCCTTATGCAAGACTTTTGGTGCAATTTGTACATCAAATAAGTCTCCATGGTGGCAATCAATTTGTCCTCCGTTTGATTCGTTCGCAGCATTGGATTCCAAGGGTTCAAAACCTTATAAAGACAGTTATTAATTATTGCAAAATCTGTGCCATTTATAAAAAAAGATGTCAGAAAAAGTTAATGGCTGCACTGCCACCAGAAAAGTGTGAAATTTCACACACACCGGCCTGGACTTTGCTGGACCGTTTGATATTAAAAGTTATACTGGACAATTCAAAAACGCTGGCAAAGAATCCGCGCCCTGTACCAACATTTTTGTATTCGGTGGAAAAGCGAGTATCTTAAAGAACTACACAAAAAAACTAAGTGAAAAAAACCCGAAAATGATGTAAAGGAGGATATGCTTGTAGTCATTAAAGACGAAAATATTCCGCCAAACTGCTTGCGACTTGGAAGGATAATTCGTGTCTGTGAAGGCTGTGACCAAAGAGTACGGGTGGCTGATATCCTGACGCAAAAAGGGAATATTTTTTCTAGTAATTTTTCTTAACGATCCATTTTTAATATTTGCTCCATTATTCCATTTGTTCCCTTTTATCATTTCTTTCACTAATTCCCTATCTTTCTTTCAGCACTTACCATAATATCATGACAGGCCAGTAGACTCTTCGCCCAAAATATGTTTGTAAGTTATGTCGGAAGAAGCACCCCCTGAATTCATGCTGGAAATTTAGAGCTATGAACTCCATTGAAAGAATGGCTGCTGTTAAGAAATACGGCTACTGTCAGAACTGCTTAGCGCACATACACTCTCAGGGAACGTGTTTTACAACATCGGGATGTGGTTTTTGCCACCAAAAACACCATTCCTTGTTGCATCAGCATCCGCGACTTGAGAAGAACCAAACAGCACCGACATCTAAGGCAACCCCATTAACTTCTGTACGCGCTACATCTGAAGCTTCTGCATCAGAATCCAACTCCAGACAAAAATTTATAACATATTCTAGTATAACATCTTTATCAGCCCTTCTTCGAAAAAAAGCCATACCCCTTCTTCCTACTGCATTAGTGAGAATCAACGGAAAAAATGGTAGTCATACTGCGAGATGTTTATTGGGCTCAGCAGCCCCGAAGAGCTGTATTTCTAGACTTTTCGTGGACAACCTGGATTTATGTACCCTGGAATTGGAAGACGAAGTCATGTGTCCAGGGTTTAAAAGCCAGCATCTAAAACCATTAGCATTAGCGGTACACTTCAACTGCTACACAATATTGACACACACGGCTAAATAAGCAACCGAACGCATATTTATTTTTGTGCATTTTTGCTTATTTCGTTTACGACGCCTAATCTTTTTTTCGTTAGGCATATTCGACAACCACGCTACATATTTAGCAGTCGGCTGACCATACGTCGCAGGAAAATAGCAACAGAGTGTGTTTTTCTGATTAGAGTTGCCAACGCAGTAATAAAAAATTTTGCATTTAATGTCAAAATGTCTCCATCATATGGTAGAACCTAAAGAATACTAATAATAATTGTTTAAAAATAAAAAAATAAATATTAAACGGCTTCACCAAAAATTCACATGAGATTTGAACGAAAAATTGGAAATAATTATATCGTGATTTTTAATTCATTACACTGGTAACCCTGATATCAAAAACAATTGTTTGCTGAAAACCTGGCTAAGCCTTTGAAACTTTGTTGCTTATTGTCTTTTCTGATATGTGTTGATCATGTGTGCTGCAAAATATGAGTATGCGTGTATGACGCTTTTTTATTATAGCGACGAAATCAAATAGCATCAGCATCGCTAGCAATATTTTTGTGAAATTTGTTGCTACATGTTGCCGTTGTTCATTGTTGCTAAACATATTTCGAAAAAATTTTAGCAGGCAAAGCTGCAAAAATTCGGTGCTTTTGCTAATATGTCGTTAGCATTTTAAACCCTGCATGTGTCCGGTTACAATGAGACCCTGTTTTCAGTCCACTGTCAAAATAGAAGCTTCGCTGCGGGTGAGAAACAGAATAGGCATCACTACTCCAAAGGAATCTTTACCAGAGTCGACTAAGATCAATTTTCAACATTTCGTTTCGGCGGATAGTCGTTTTTATCAAGCTGCTGCAATTGGTATTATTATAGGGGTAGATGTCTATTCCAAAATTATTTCGGATGGCCTATTTATTCGACACGGCCTTCCTACTGCGCAAAGTACTGTCTTTGGTACAGTACTTTATGGCATTTTTTCGACTTAAATTTTTCTAAAAAACTATATGAAGCATATTTCATACTTACTGAAAACAAAATATTAAATAATTATCTGAATTGCAAACAAAAATAATATGTACTTTTAACCTGTATGCACATTGCGATCGCTTTACATGAATCTCAAGTTAGTCTAGATTATAACTAGAAAAATTAATTAAATCGACTGAATTCCAATTAAACTATCATTATTTGAAATTCCTTATAGTTATAAGTATCTTTATCTGTCGCTTGCAATATGAGTCTCTCTCTCGTTCCCAAATACAGTAACACTGCATAGGGGGCGGGATGTTTACATCAAATCGCAAATCCTAAAAACATTCCATTCTAACTCATCACTGGTACGTACATGTTCTAAATGTAATCGAGATTCACTTTCTATGTTTTTTATGGTCTTTAATTTGAACTATCGGTCATCGCTAAAATGGCCATATTGCAAGTTACACTTCCTTTTTTTCTTCTATTGTAATTTTGTCACGAAGGCATTTAGTTGTTTCTGAATTATTAAAGCCGAGAAGTTTTACGTTCACAACAAGCAAAATTAGAAAGTTCCTATCTAATATGCCAGAAATAAAATAAAAATCCAAACGTTTTCCTATTGTTTCATTTCATTTGGTGAGCAACAGTAGCAAAGCAATTTCTTCGAACCTGTTGATACAAAGACTGGTTTGTCCAGCGGCGCATTGGAGTTCGAGAGCATCTCCAATTAATCCACGTTAATTCAGCCATTTACACAGAAACAGAATGCAATGGAATATGACTAATTTACATCTTCTTATCTACTATTTTATCTATTTTGTCCCTGTGTTTAGCGACAACAGCTCTCTCTTAGGGTTCAACAGCTTCATAATATAACTCAACAGCTTCCTAATCTTATTCAGCAGGTCCCTTTTCGATTCAACAGGCCCCTGCCCCTCTTTATACAAGGAACAAATTTTGATAGTTGTCAAACATACCATTTGGTTCAAATTTTTGAAAGTTACAAAAATTACAAAACGTACAGATATGATATTTTCAAGAATATTTATTTAAACCAAATAAGTATTAGTGTACCTCACTGAAATTGTAAGTTCGAAAGAAAAGAAACTTAAACAATGCCAATTTGGGGTTGAGCTATGGATATACAAAATTATTACAAAGATATTATAAATGTTGACTTGTGAACATAACTGCACCATATTACTCATTAAAAAAAAAAGAAATAAAGAACAATTATATTGAGAAGACCATAGATTGCATTTATTATATAACCTCAAGGTACACATTTGAATAATTAATATATAATATCTGCCTCTAGTAGTTCTTCAATTATAGAAACCAACTCATTTGTATTGTCATATTTTCCATTTTGATTTGATTCCACCAACAGCTTTAGTCGTTCAACAAGAACATTGGGATCGTTCCAATATACATATTGAGGTTTTTCGGGATTTACTCTCATTAGGCCTTTACCAGTATGAGTGTCATCGATTAGCTTCTTTATTATATTAGAGTATTTATATCCTTTGTTAGATTTTACTCGTTAATTATTGTAGTTTACTATATGTGCATTTGAGCTCAGTAAAATTTTCTTATATATCTCCAAGTCTGATTCATCGTAGTTTTTGGGTATTTGATGAAATAGGAGTTCAAATAAGCCTGGTGTGAGTGCCCAATTCTGGTTTCCTATTACAATTTTTTCATTATTTATTTGTAAAGGTTTACCTCCAAATTTCCATTCCCCATTATCATCTTTATGTGGACCAGTACAGTGTCCAGGTTATTCATATTTTCCAATTGAGAAAGATCATTTTCATAATCATGATGATCAGAATAAAAAGATTCTTCTCCATCCTCGTCTTTGCTTGAGTCATCTTGATTATTATCTTTTTCGTACTCTTCATCGCTTGCAGTGATTTCGTTTTTAATATCTTCCTTATGTTTCTTAATACTGGAAAACGGTGATTTCTCATATTCATGCAAATTTTTTGTTTTGGGAATCATGTATTTGGACGTATTTTCACTTGATGTTTTAACTAATTTGTTTAATTTATTTGTTATAGGTTTGAAGGTATTTTCTAATTGCGTTGTTCTGCTTGTTCTCCCCTTTCAAATTTCAAATTTTCATTTCAAAACATTGCGGGATTGAACCAGTCGTTTTAACATTTCTTCTTCCATTGTTAGAATTCTACTGTTAAATGTGGGATATTGTTACCATATAAATACTGTATACCTTGACCTTAACCAAACATGATCCTTAACCCAACCTTACCTAACTTGAACCCAAGCCAAACCCGAACCAACCTAACCCAACCTAACATAAACCCAACCTAACCTGAATCCAACCCAATCTGAACCTAACCCAACCTTACCCGAACCCAACCTAACCCGAACCCAACCTAAACACAACCCAAACCTGAAGTCAAACCTAACCTGAACCCAACTCAACAGCATGTGTATTTGTTCAATCTTTAATATTTTATAACCTTGCCTAAACGTTCATAATTGCCTGATTAACAGTAGTAGATTACTAAAACTTACAGTCCCACAGATGTGTATTCACCTTTTCTATTGTTTATTATCTCAGAATAAAGATATATTTTTGTAGACAAACAATATTATTCATTTATTTAAATGTCAACATTTTTCAAGAAGAAACAAATGCAGAAGTAAACAAAGAGTGGTGCTATAGGCATCTCTAATATACATAAACCATGGATCGTTTTCATCCAATGCCCATACGTTTTGTGCTTCCGGTATATACAGATAATCTTCTTCTGCATTTTCAAACGGTTGGTGTGTTTGGATTTCGTTCTCCTTTTCTTCGGCATCGGTTTCCAATCGCCGAGACTCATTATACTTCAGCTCGAATTCATTCACAGCTTTTACGCAAGCAGCCTCGAACTCATCATCCATTTCAAATTCAATTTATTGTGGTCTAATTTGCGTTGCCCCGTATAGATCTAAAATATTGCAGCAAGTCTTTTCAAACTCTGCATCATTATAGAATTCAACTCCAATCTCTCCGTTGATATTATTGACCATTTTTAGGTTTCTTACTTTTCTCTAAGAAATGTCTCACTCTTTTAAAGGAATTTTGAAAACTGAATATAGTTTCCGAGTCTAGCTCAACTCTCATAGAGTTTTAATGTTTATATTAAATACAAAAAGCATTTATACAAAAAGCATTTATTCAACAATTAGAGGAACCTATGATTATTTTGGTTCGTTCTTCTATTTTCATAATAATTTTGTATATCCATATCTCAACACCTAGATGGCATTGCTTAAGTTTCTTTTCCTTCGAATTTTCAATTTGAGTGAAGTGCACTAATATTTATTTGCTACAAATGAATATTCTTGAAAATATCATATCTGTACTAGAGTTGGGCAATCTAGTTCCTGGAGCGGATCGATCTTTCCATTGCCTTTTCCCAAAAGGAACTAGTGCCTTCACATATTTCCGTAATTCCTAATAGTTCCGAGAGCGATAAATTTCTATGAATCTTTTTCTTTTATCGTTCTCTCTATTTCCTTCGTTCCAAATAGTTCCCAGACCGATATATGTACATATATGGCCAAAATAATAAGTACATCATAGTTTATTTTTGATGTTGTGATTCATCCTCAGTTTTTTCTAGAGAAAGGTGTGATCTGTGTAACATTTCGATAACCCTATTTGTAAACATTGAATAACAACAAAAAAATAGTAACATTTTGTTTGTGAGTTACTTTTGTGTTAAGGTCCCAAATTTGGTTGGCCAAAATAATAAGTACATTTCGGATTTTTTTAATATTTGTCTGTAGTCGAGTAAATTTTTATAAAGTATATAGTATAGCCAAAGTATATATGTATATAGCCAAGTCCCTGGAAGCGACGGATTTTCTCCAAAAAGCATTAAATGGAAAACAAAACTGAAAAAACAAGCTGTAAGCTAAAAAATATAACAACAACAATCGATAGTCAACTTGTTCTCTCTATAGAGAGCCATTAAGTTCATGTTGGGTAATTTCTGTTGACAAAGTCAACATTATACTCATCGTAACGGCTCGAAGTTGAAACACTAAAGCTGAAAACACATACAACGTTTGAGTAAAGTTTTGTGTTGGGCGTTGAGAAAAAAAACAACAACAACAGGGCGACGCCGACACCAAAGTCCAGCGTTGATACCCAGCAAAAAATTTTGGAAGTTGTGCAATTGGAGTTATGATTTCACAACATCTTTCGATGTAGTCCAACAGAGTTATGAAAAATGCACTCCGATCAATACATTTTATAAGCAGTTGCTGTCGAGATCCCTACAGAAAAAAATAGTTGGTTGATTTCTTCAAAAAACAAACAAGAGTGTGTACATTTCGGAGAATTGTTATTAAATAAAGAAATAAAAACTTATGTTGCGAAAATGTTTGCGGTAATTCACGAGACTGAAATTTTTAATGGAGCGGAGTTGGAGTCCATGTCGAAAGCTGAACTAGTGATGGGAAGGCAACATAAAAAACCTTTTGAATGATGAAGCAAAATCAGATGCGCTTGGATTAAATTGAGAACGGAGAAAGTAAGCTCAAATGTGATTGAATTTAATGGAAACTTTTTTTTTAAATTTGCGTATATATAATAAATTTGTGTTTATATAATAAATATAATAAAGTTCTTTGAGTTCTTGTTTTACACAAATAATAAATGCGTTTCATTTATTTTTGGATATTTCGCAATGGCTTGCATTTTTATTGCATCTTTAGACTGATTAAAAATGCAATCCGAAGAATGAATATAAATTCAATCCAAAGCACTGCATCTTTAGCTGTGATTTGGATCGAAAATGGAGTGCATGCTAGCTGTGTGCTGTGGAAGCAAAATGGAGTGCATCCTAGTTGCGCGGTCTCTTGTAAAATTCATAAGTGAATTCATAGGAAAAGATGTACTCCAACGGCAATTGTACTGTACACTTGTACTGATTAAACTGCATCCACGGATGCAAACTTTTTGCTGGGTATGTTTGCGCGCATATTTCAAATGAATATGAATATTTCGGCATCATGCCCAACAGTGTAAAAACGGCAAAACGACACAAAACTTCATACAAACGTTGTATGTGTTTTCAGCTTTAAGGCGCATGACATTCTTGCTAAGGCGGCCATCAGACCATCTGCTTTTTACATGTACGTTGTCACTTTGGGTATACTAATATACAGAACAGCTGATGTCATACATGTGAAAAAGCAGATGACGGCCTTACGAGTTTTCATTCATGTTTTCCAAAATATTCAATCAAATGTGAAAAATGTTAGTTTTTTAAATTCCAATAATTTATAGACATTTCCTTATTTGGTTTACATTTATCTTTGGCACTAGCATTACAAACAAAAACAAATTTCTATGTGGTTGTTGTTAAGTTGTATTTGTTGTAGTATTTACTTCACCTGGTTTGCTCTACCATAGTAGGGTGGAAGGATGACCTCATCAAAATCTTTTTCTGAAGCAGTAGAACTGTTTTTGTTAAACATTCTGGTAATTTGGCAGCACTTACAGCCTGTTTCTGTATGTCGAAAGAAGAATGTGTGCGAATGAAACACGCCCAAACTTTAGTTTTCCAAATAATTTTACCTTTGCTTTTACATCAAAACAAAAAACAAATTTGAAAAACACTCAAGATTTTGGACGTGTTTCATTCGCACACATTCTTCTTTCGACATACAGAAAATGGCTGTTAAGTCCTCGACACATAAGAAGCATGACATTATTGTTAAGTCATATCTGGTAAATGACTAAAGACCATCTTCGACCTAATTCAAATGTAATTCTAAAATCTTTTTATTAGGTCGAAATTGGTCTTTAGTCTTTTATCAGATATGACTTAACAATAATGTCATGCTTCTTATGTGTCGAGGACTTAACAGCCATTTTCTGTATGTCGAAAGAAGAATGTGTGCGAATGAAACACGTCCAAAATCTTGAGTGTTTTTCAAATTTGTTTTTTGTTTTGATGTAAAAGCAAAGGTAAAATTATTTGGAAAACTAAAGTTTGGGCGTGTTTCATTCGCACACATTCTTCTTTCGACATACAGAAACAGGCTGTAAGTGCTGCCAAATTACCAGAATGTTTAACAAAAACAGTTCTACTGCTTCAGAAAAAGATTTTGATGAGGTCATCCTTCCACCCTACTATGGTAGAGCAAACCAGGTGAAGTAAATACTACAACAAATACAACTTAACAACAACCACATAGAAATTTGTTTTTGTTTGTAATGCTAGTGCCAAAGATAAATGTAAACCAAATAAGGAAATGTCTATAAATTATTGGAATTAAAAAAACTAACATTTTTCACATTTGATTGAATATTTTGGAAAACATGAATGAAAACTCGTAAGGCCGTCATCTGCTTTTTCACATGTATGACATCAGCTGTTCTGTATATTAGTATACCCAAAGTGACAACGTACATGTAAAAAGCAGATGGTCTGATGGCCGCCTTAGATTTTCAATTTGAATGTTTCCATATCATGCCACTAAATACATAATTTCTCGCAGAAAGTAGAATTCTTGCAACAATGTTTGGGGTCGCTGGTAATTCATTGTGTTGTTTGTTTATATTGAAAATAAGCACGCATTGAATAATGTTTAAATAATAATGCTTTATTTAATAAAATATATAACAACAATGATGAATATAAATCGAATAAAAATTGAGTCGAACGTTTTGATCTGTTTGATGGTTGAAATCGAAGTGAACAAGATAATCATAACTAGTAAGCAAAATGGCTGTTACTAAAAATGTAGCGAATGCTAGTTAGTACAAAAGATACTTTGATAGAATAGAAAAAGCATAACATAGAATCATTGTTACCATGTGTATGAAATATACTATTGAGATACACTACACATTGAAAAAAGAGAAGCTGTTTCAATCGTTTGCTTTTGAAAACAAAAAAGCACATGTTTATTAGGGTTTAATTCTTTTTAAGTTTAACAAAATGCAACACATATTAACAAATATTGTACCGCCTCTATAAGCGGTGTTTTAGTGTGCGGCATGTCGTTCGGACCTGGAGGAGGTTACATGTCAATGATATGAAGAAGTCTTTATGGAAAATAGTTTTTTTTTTCAGATGAATACATTTGTTCTTCAAAAAATATATATATCCGAATATATATTGAACATAGAAATAAATATATAAAATGTCGTATGGAATTTGACACTAACATTACAGCCCAGTTCAGTCAGAGGGGTATTGCTGCTACCTTTTCTTGTTCTACCATGCCATCCTACCATCCCTAACAATCAAATGGGATGGTTCGGAGAGGTACATGAAAAAAATAGGCGAAATATCTTCTGGAGCAATGAATTGTAAATAGATTTATTTGATAATGATTACGCAAAGTGTAATGGGCCAAATACATACGGTCCGTTATGTGACGCGTTGCGTGTTTATAACAACAACCACATGAAAAATGTGTAAGTGATGCCACGTTTGTTCTTGAAGTTTTCATGTGGTTGTTGTAACGCAACGCTCAACGGACCGTATGTAATTGGCCCTTAAATCGCCTCAAGGGAAAGGAATTTCATAAAATGTTTACAAAACGTGCAGCTATACACTGAGGTGGCAACCTAATGGTCTGAGGCTGATTTTCCTGGTATGATCCTCATCCAATATATCATATTACTGATGGACGGACCCATTTCGAATACAAAAACATATTGGACAACACAATGTTGTCATAAACAGAACATAATATGCCTCTAATATGGATGTTTCAGCTGAACAACGGTAGAATGAAGTTGTCTGGCTCGCCTGAGGAGTAATCGCACTTGAATACAATGGAAAACCTTTGCGGACACTCCAAACAGTGGGTTGGTGCTCATTAATTTCAAAATAAAGATCAACTTTGGAAATATTTACAAAAAACTGTGTTATTAAATTACTTTGAAAATGAGAGTAAACTTCTAAGCAATATGCCAACGAGAATACAAAAAGTAGTTCAAAATAAAGGTGGATGCATCGAATATTAATAATAATGCAATTGAATGTAGTAAAGTTTTGCACAACGTACTTATTATTTTATCCATAATTTTGTATAACTTTTTCCTTACTACCGCATATAGAAGTTTATTTATCTTGAAGAATAATACTCCGGTTACACTTAACCAGATTAAGCAAGTGGGTTTGGATTTCAAATGTCAATTCCATAGCGGCAACTATACCCTCTCGAAGTGGGTTAACCCGGCAAAAAAACTCTAGTGTAACCGCACTACTACACAAAAATTATTTTTTAAGTACCATTTGTGTTGTAAAAATGTAATTTAAACTAAACTGTGGTTTACCATTAATACATTTCTTGAATAGAACGAAAAATATGCATACTAACGTTTGTACTTATAATTTTGGCCATATGTGTCGTTCAGCCGTGTGCACGGCCATCCACTGGTGGCTGCTGTAAAATACTCTTTTGCTTGGTTTACATTTACGAAATCCACTCGATTTCTACGGTAAATTCCATTGCTAGAACGTCAAATGAAATCCAATGGATTTCGGATCAGTTTTAATTTGACGCATACGCAAAGGAATTGACAGTAGAAATCGAGTGGATTTCGTAAATGTAAACCAAGCATTACCTTTATTAATTCAACAAAACTCAGACGTTTAAGTTTTTTTTTTTTTTTTTGAAAATATTATTTAATAAATAATCTCATCCACCATTTTAGATTAAAATTGTGTTTTCACAATTAAAAAACAATTTAAAAAACCATGAAAAACGACAAATGTTAAATTCTCTTATATTCTCTTAAATTCTGTTTTGCTTTCCATTGGTGTAGTTCAATGAATCTTTCTTTTTCGTCGTTCTTTTTATTTCCTTCGTTCCGAGAGTGAAGTAGTTTAACGAATCTTTTTTTTTCATATTTTTGGTGGATGAATTGACATAAAAATAAGTAAATTGAAGCGATGTAACGAGGATGTGATTTACATTTATTTAAATGTGGCCGCGTCTGAATGATTAAGGAAACTAACGTGAAAGATCGAAGTGAGTGTGGAATTATATGCAGAAAATTAATTATACAAATGAAAGGAATTATATGCACGGCTGGAACTATATGAACTAAAGGAACTATATACTTTCAAAAGTCGGATATAGTTCCAATAGTTCCTTGTCCGGAATAGTTCCTTGGAACTAGTTCGTTCTGGAACTACACAACTCTAATCTGTACGCTTTGTAATTTTTGTAACTTTCATAAATTTTAACCAAATGGTATGTTTGACAACTATCAAAATGTGTTCCTTGTATAAAGAGATTCGATTTAAAGCTTAAGGATATGTTTCCGTCCGTTTTCAAACCATGTGTTATATATAGTTCCGCGAAATCCACTCGATTTCTACGGTAAATTCCATTGCTAGAACGTCAAATGAAATCCAATGGATTTCGGATCAGTTTTAATTTGACGCATACGCAAAGGAATTGACAGTAGAAATCGAGTGGATTTCGTAAATGTAAACCAAGCATTACCTTTATTAATTCAACAAAACTCAGACGTTTAAGTTTTTTTTTTTTTTGAAAATATTATTTAATAAATAATCTCATCCACCATTTTAGATTAAAATTGTGTTTTCACAATTAAAAAACAATTTAAAAAACCATGAAAAACGACAAATGTTAAATTCTCTTATATTCTCTTAAATTCTGTTTTGCTTTCCATTGGTGTAGTTCAATGAATCTTTCTTTTTCGTCGTTCTTTTTATTTCCTTCGTTCCGAGAGTGAAGTAGTTTAACGAATCTTTTTTTTTCATATTTTTGGTGGATGAATTGACATAAAAATAAGTAAATTGAAGCGATGTAACGAGGATGTGATTTACATTTATTTAAATGTGGCCGCGTCTGAATGATTAAGGAAACTAACGTGAAAGATCGAAGTGAGTGTGGAATTATATGCAGAAAATTAATTATACAAATGAAAGGAATTATATGCACGGCTGGAACTATATGAACTAAAGGAACTATATACTTTCAAAAGTCGGATATAGTTCCAATAGTTCCTTGTCCGGAATAGTTCCTTGGAACTAGTTCGTTCTGGAACTACACAACTCTAATCTGTACGCTTTGTAATTTTTGTAACTTTCATAAATTTTAACCAAATGGTATGTTTGACAACTATCAAAATGTGTTCCTTGTATAAAGAGATTCGATTTAAAGCTTAAGGATATGTTTCCGTCCGTTTTCAAACCATGTGTTATATATAGTTCCGCCTGAATTTCATCTGTTATTCTTAACAAATATTTGTCTGCTTCGATACCCTTCGACTCCCTTAATGTGCTTTCCTCCAAGATTTCAGGAAGGATATATTGAGAATCCATATTATAACAGTTTGAAAGTATGTTTCTGATTTATAGATCTTAAATGTTAATGAAGAGCGAGATTTTTGTTTTTCATAATTTGTGTATTAAATTGCGGAGAAATGGGGTGACATTTAGATGTTGTGATAAAGAGCAACATAAGCATATTTTCAAAATTTATTTCAAGGTCTTTACAAAAGGCCCAATAATCCATATTGAACATTCAATAATAACAAATTTGATATTAAGTAATACTGAATGAAAGCTCAATGATTCCTTCTTTTGTTTTAATGTAATCATATAACAACATAAAGTTGATGGTCATACATAATAATGTCTCAATAATGATCATTGCTTCAATCGAATGGTCGCAGAACAATGCTTCCTCCTTTTGTTTCAAATATAAATGAAACTCTGTTTAATAACTTCGTAGATTGTTTATACCCTAGAGAGACGGCAGCGTTAATTTGCATTAGCTGCCTTAATTCAAATTAATTCGTGCATTATCCACATTCTTAATGCACAAAATCAAAGGAAATTTAAACTGAATTTAGCAATTTCAATATGGCAATGTTGAAAATCAATTGTCTTTTGTCAAACTTCCATGTTTAAGAAAATAAAAAAGGAAAACAAATCAGCAATTTTCGCGTTTCTTTAAAATAAGTAGTGGTCTTTCGCGAGTAGAATAGCAGCTAATCATTTTTCAAGCCTTCTAAGAAATCTCTTTTTAAAATTTTTATTTTGACATACATTTCATTACCCACCATACCAATTCTACCGAAAATTATATCTTCTTCAAATGCATTTTAAAGATTCTATAATATTAAAAAGACTCAAAACTATCGCGAATAAATAAAATTTATTTTTGCTTCATCGTGGTGAAAATGTCAATGGTAGAAAGTGTATTTTTTCGCATATTTTGACGAACTTTTGTAAAGCTTTATGAAATGGTCTGCTGGGTACAAATAAACAACACAAGCAGCTGTTCGATAAATGCAGAAACAATCGTCTGTCAGGGTGAAAAATTAATTCAAATTAGGACATTTTTAATGCAAATCAACTCTGCCGTCTGTCTAGAGTATTAGTGTATATAGCCCTTTCATAGAATAAACCCTTCTTCAAAGGCTGTATATGTTTTTCAATATCTACCACTTTCAAGTTCAAGACGACAAAATCTATACATATATGTATACTAGCAAAATGCCCGCTACTTCGTATGCGGAAAGCATATAAAAAACAAATAAACAATATATAATATGGAAATGACAAACACTGAAAATTTGGTCGCACTAATACCAATTTTAATCAATATTTATTTTTATCTTAGTACTGTACGTACCCTTTAAGTTCGATTTTCAAAAAGATCAGCCGTATCTCACCCTTACACATTAACAGCGAGATCAACGTTGCACACCAATACACACCCTAAGTCCAAAAAATAAAAATTCCAGCACTGTCCCTACACCCAAAAACAAATTGAGTACCATTAAATAATTTTCGTATACTTATACATTAATACAAAATAATTACAGTAAATTCCATAATAGTTACAGTATTTCCAAATCTCAAGATTCCAGCTGTATCCGTTCGTCCAATTCCAAATTGTACCAAACTTAGTATCAAGTCAAACTCTTCGTATCCATAAGTAAGATTTTCCAAAACTACCTCAATCCTTCACTTTAGTAGTAGTCTTACTTCCAAATTTCAGGATTCAAACTCTATCCGTTAAACCAAATTAAAATTGTAAAAAAATTTAGAACAATTTAGAATTTTCGTACCAATTTTCAAAACTTCCTCAACGCAACAGGGCTACAATAATCATACTTTCAAATTGCAAGATTCCACCGCTATCCGTTCACCTACATACAAATTGTATTAAATTTAGTACCATAAGTTTGCTTTTTCAAAACAACCTGAATCCTACTCTTCGACTGTAATCGTAATTCCAAATTTCAGGATTCCAGCTCTATTAATTCACCAGAATCCAAATTGTATCAAATTTAGTACCATTTCATTCCCAAACAAAATTTTCAGGATTCCAGGTCTACACGTTCACCCAAATCTATATTGTACCATATTTAGTACTTCTCGTACCCATACGTACGACTTTTCAAAATTTCCTCAATACTACACTCCTACAGTAATCTTAATTCCAACACTATCCGTTTACTAAAATTCAAATTGTACCAAATTTAGTGGTTTTCGTACCCATAAGTACGAATTTCCAAACTACCTCAATTCTACTGTCCGGCAGTAATCTTAGTTCCGTTCATCCAAATCCAAATTGTACCAAATTTAGTACCATTTAGTACTTTTCGTACCCAAAGGTACGAATTTCCAAAACTATCTCAATCCTACACCCCTACAGTAATCTTAATTCAAAACTTTAGGATTCCATCTCTATCCGTTCACCCAAATCCAAATTTATTACTGCTCGTAATCATAAAAACGAACTTCCAAAGCCATATCCTTATTTCAACGCCATTTCCCAACCTTGATTCCCATACCAAATTTGAAGATTCTAGCTTTATCCATTAAAAATATGCAATTGGTACCAAATTTAGAAACTTTTAGTACTTTTCGTACACTTATAGGTCGAGTTTCTAAATACCCTTTGGTACATCTTCCTAACTCTCCACCAATGACCACTCGTTCAAAATTTCAGAATTCTAGCTCTTCGTGTTTGCCTAATACAATGGATTCCATATTTAGTACACTTTAGCACTTTTCGTACCTTTCTACGACGAATTTCCAAAAACCCCTTTACACAAAAACAAATTGTACCAAATTCTGTACAATTCGATTTTCCAAAACAACCTTAATCCTTCACTTAAACAGTAACCATAATTCCAAATAACAGGATTCCAGCGCTATCCGTGCACTCAAATCCAAGTTGTACCATTTGGTACATTTCGTACCCATAAGTACGAATTTCAAAAACTACTTCCATCTCAATCTTATACTCCAACAGCAGTCTGACCGAATCACTTAGTAATTTTCGTACCCTTACTACCTCAGTCCTACACTCCAATAGTTATCCTAATTTCAAATTTCAGGACTCAAACACTATCCGTCACCCAAATCCAAATTCTACTCTATAGCCTACCGCGAACGGGTTTCAAATTCTAACTCTTTCCGTTTACTAAAATTCATACTTTAAATTAAAATAAATAAAATTAAAATACTTAAAATTCAGGATTCCAGTTCTATCCGTTCACCCAAATCCAAATTGTAATAAATTTAGTACCATTTAGTACTATTCGTACACATAAGTACGAATTTCCAAAATTTCCCCAATCCTATGCTCCAACAATAATCTCAATTTCAAATTTCAGGATTCCAGCTCTGTCCGTTCACTCGAATCCCTATTGTACCAAATTTAGCACTTTTCGAACACATAAGTACGACTTTCCAAAACCACCCTCATATCTCAGTCCTACACTTCACAGTAATCTTAATTCCAAATTTCAGGTTTCCATCTACATACATACGTTCACCCAAATCCAAATTGCACTAAATTTAGTACCATTTAGTACTTTTCGTACCCATAAGTACGAATTTTCAAAACTACCTAAATTCTACACCCCACCAGTAATCTCAATTCCAAATTTCGAGATTCCAACTATATCCGTTCACCCAAATCCCCATTGTCCCAAATTTAGTACTTCTCATTAACATAAGTAAGAATTTCCAAAACTTCCCCAGTCCTACACTCCAACCGTAATATCAATTCCAAATTTCAGGAATCCAGCTCTATCCGTTCACCCAAATCCAAATTGTACTAAATTTAGTACCATTTAGTACTTTTCGTACACTCAAGTTTCCAAAAACCCTTTGGTGCATATTTCTTACTCTTCATCAGTGATCCTCAGTCCAAATTTGAGGAATCAAACTCTATCCGTTCACCCAAATCGAAACTGTACCAAATTTAGTGCTATATAGTATTTTTCGTACCCTATGTACGAATTTCCAAAACTTCCACAATACTAAACTCCACCAGTAATCTCAGTTCCAAATTTCGAGATTCCAGAGCTATCCGTTCACCCGAATACCCATTATACAAAATTTAGTTCCATTTAGTACTTTCCGTACACATAAGTACTAATTTCCAAAACCACCCTCATATCTCAATCCTACACTTCAACAGTAATATTAATTCCAAATTTCAGGTTTCCAGCTCTTTCCTTTCACCCAAATCTAAATTGTACTAAATTTAGTACCATTTAGTACTATTCGTACACATAAATACGAATTTCCAAAATTTCCCCAATCCTATGCTCCAACAATAATCTCAATTTCAAATTTCAGGATTCCAGCTCTGTCCGTTCACTCGAATCCCTATTGTACCAAATTTAGTACTTTTCGAACACATAAGTACGAATTTCCAAAACCACCCTCATATCTCAGTCCTACACTTCACAGTAATCTTAATTCCAAATTTCAGGTTTCCAGCTCTACGTTCACCCAAATCCAAATTGCACTAAATTTAGTACCATTTAGTACTTTTCGTACCCATAAGTACGAATTTTCAAAACTACCTCAATCCTACACCCCACCAGTAATCTCAATTCCAAATTTCGAGATTCCAGCTTTTATCCGATCACCCAAATCCCCATTGTATCAAATTTAGTACCATTTAGTACTTTTCATACACATAAGTACGAATTTCCAAAAGTTCTTCAATCCTACACTCCAACAGTAATCTCAATTCCAAATATCAGGATTCCAGCTCTATCCGTTCACCCAAATCCCTATTGTACCAAATTTAGTACTATTTAGTACTTTTCGTACACATAAGTACTAATTTCCAAAACTACCCTCATATCTCAATCCTACACTTCAACAGTAATATTAATTCCAAATTTCAGCTTTCCAGCTCTATCCGTTCATTCAAATCCAAATTGTACTAAATTTAGTACCATTTAGTACTTTTCGTACCCATAAGTACGAATTTTCAAAACTACCTCAATCCTACACCCCACCTGTAATCTCAATTCCAAATATCGTGATTCCAGCTATTATCCGTTCACCCAAATCCCCATTGTATCAAATTTAGTACCATTTAGTACTTTTCATACACATAAGCACGAATTTCCAAAACTACCCTCATATCTCAATCCTACACTACAACAGTAACCTTAATTCCAAATTTCAGGTTTCCAGCTCTTTACGTTCACCCAAATCTAAATTGTACTAAATTTAGTACCATTTAATACTTTTCGTACACATGATTGGTAATTTTCCAAACCATTTCCTTTTAGAAGCACCACTTCCCAACCTTGATTTCCATACCAAATTCCTATATTCCTGGGGCCTATTATTGATTTCATTAATTAGTTATCGATTTCTTCAAATTACAGATTTTGAAATTGAATAGTTATGACTGTACATCTCCATATACGATAAAATTCTTAATTGCAAATAAATAGTGGTAGTATGCACAATTTTATTGCACTTTCATTGATTTGCAAACATTTAGTTATTCACGACATCTGTTGCAATGGAAGATAACAAATGTCTTGTCTTTCTATTATTTAGTGGTTTACGGTAAAATAAGTGCGCCTAGAAGTAAACTACAAAATTTGAAATTATGTGTGATCGTTTACGGTATCATGAAGTTATAGCATTGTTAATTTGACACATGTCTTGCAGAGGGCCAACTAAGTGCATAAGTACGTAATAATAATGAAAAATAAGGATTTTTGTTGTTGTTATTTTTTGTGGTTCCAGGACGAATTTTCTAAAACCCGGCCTTATCTCGCACATTTGCATCAACAGTGACCCACTGGTAAAATTTCAAGCTCCTAGCTTTAGCCGTTTTGGCTGGGCGTTGATGATGAGTCAGTCAGTCAGTCAGTCAGTCAGTCAGTCAATCACTTATCACCAAGCTCATTTATATATATAGATACATACAGTGTTCAAAGAATCAGACGTTGTGTGGTCCAATAACCCAGCTTTATAACATTTAATCAAAACAAATCCGATATTGTGTAATACTGGATGAAAGTTCAGTGATTCCTCCTTTTAGTTTAAAGGAAACTAAATGACATACATTCAAACTCAATGCCTCAACAATGGTCATCGATTTCTTATTTGTACACATTGATTTTTTCGCATCTATTTCCCCTTTCCCCTTCATACCCCTAATCATATTTGCATTCATATCCAAATCCATTGACAAGATCAATTTAATGTAGCCAAAAATTCAATCCAATTCAATCAATTCAATATTAAAGAGTTTGTCGCCTTCGTCGAATAATAATAAAGATCGATCGAGAATCAAACACCATACACACAGCCACTTGTCGTTTGACTTTAGCTGTTGTGACTGCTGATCCATTTCAAAGCAAAAGAACCAAACGACATACACACAAACATACATATAAACTCAATGCCTCAACAATGGTCATTGCTTCAATAGAAGGATTGCAGATCAATGTTTTCTCCTTTGGTTACAAATATAAACAGACACATCAATCATACAAACATATGGTTACCCACATATGCTTTAATATCCCAAACTATCCCTTCAATCCAATATTCAAGTCTTTGTCAATTCTTAACTTGACTTCTGAAATAAACAAATCGAAAAGATCCAAATGAACAGATCGTTTCGATTTATGCACTCAAAAAAAATCTTTTTGCGTACAGTTTCAATCATAATTATTTAAACCCAACTGATGATGACTCATTTATTTCACAACATTGGGAAATTACATCAATGAACTGGCATACGGACGGACAGACGTTGATTTTAAGCATGATTGAACATGCTTATGGACAGCCGGACGGACAAACAGGACCACCCACGTTGATCATGGACACGATTGAGCATGCCAACGGACGGACGGACAAACGGAATTCCAAAAAGTTCCCACGGTCAGCAGACGGACAAACTGAATTCCAAAAACGTTCCACGATCGGAATTCCAAGAATTGCCCATGTTAACACGTGTTATTTGTTTACATTACAGACGGAATTCCATGAATATCTCACTGTACCACCCACGTGTTTGTTTACATAAAGTATCAAATTACATCAAATTCCAGGAATTTTGTCGGTATTTCCTTTGATTTGAAACATATATTAATTTACTACTCTACTGGCAAAAAGGGACGAAGTCCAGAAGTTGATAAGGGAAATGGAAGAGAGTGGTGTGATCGAACCTTCGTCGAGTCCCTGGTGTTCCCCAGTAGTTCTGGTCAAGAATAAAGATGGAAATACCAGATTTTGTGTAGATTACCGAAAACTAAATTATGCCACCAAGAAAGATAGCTACCCGCTCCCAAGAATCGGTGACACACTGGATACCTTAGCCGGGACGTCATGGTTCTCTACCCTCGATCTTCAGAGTGGTTACTGGCAGGTGGAGATAGCCGAAAAATATTAGGAAAGGACAACGTTTGGCGTTAACGGCGGTCTCTGGCAATCTAATGTCATGCCATTCGGGCTCTACAACGCCCCGGCCACCTTAGAAAGGCTGATGGAGCAGGTGCTAAAAGGGTTGCAGTGCCTTATATACTTGGATGACATCATAGTCATTGGACAGACCTTCGACGAATACCTCACGAATTTAAGGAATGTTCTCCAGCAGCTATCGTCTTCGGGTCTAAAACTTAACCCGAAGAAGTGTAGCCTCTTTCAGCGAGAGGTGAAGTTCCTGAGGCACCATGTGACGGCGGAGGGCATATCGACAGATATCGAGAAGATTAAAGCCGTCAGGGACTGGCCGCAGCCTCGAAACCTCCATGAGCTGCGAAGTTTTCTGGGTCTCTGCACCTATTACCATCGGTTTGTCCCCAATTTTGCAAGCATTGCCGCAAGCTTACACCGACTGGCTCAAAAAGGTCAGAAATTCCTATGGAGCAACGACCAGGAAGAGGCATTCCAAAAACTCAAAGACATGCTCTGCACAGCCCCCCTTTTGGCGTACCCTGTACCCGGAGGTATGTTTGTGTTGGACACTGACGCCAGTGCATACGGTATCGGTGGTGTCTTTTCCCAGTAAATAGACGGCCAAGAAAAAGTCATCGGGTACTACAGCCGAACATTGTCGAAGCCTGAGAGGAATTACTGTGTGACGAGGAGAGAGCTGCTGGCAGTTGTGGAGAGCGTCAAGCATTATCACAAATACCTGTATGGACAGCATTTCCTGTTAAGGACTGATCCTTCAGCTCTCCGATGGTTGCTCCAGTTTAAGAACCCGGAAGGTCAATTGGCCCGTTGGATCGAAAGGCTTCAGAGTTATAACCTAAGTATAGAACACAGGAAAGGTGGATAACGCGGTAATGCTGATGCCCTGTCTCGTCGGCCATGCAAAATTGAATGCAGACATTGCTCGAAGGCTGAAGGCAACGCAAGTATCGTCGATGTCCGGCTGCTGCAGTTTGAGTCTGTCGAGGATAAGTCCTCGGAAAAAAGAAAAGATCACACCCAAGGCAAACTAGTTTCTGCTATTGAAATAGGCGAACGCTCTAGTTGCACAGAAATAGCGCCCGAAAGCCCCCTTTTGAAATCTTACTGGGCCCAGTGGAACAGTCTACTTCTAATAGATGGGTGCCTACATCGTAAGTGGGAGAGCGACGATGGCAAAACTCGCCGGAACTTGACTCCAGACTCCAAAATAAAAGATGTCCTGTCAGAGTTTTATGATGGGCCAAGTGGAGGACATCTTGGTGTAACAAAGACTGCTGAAAAAATAAAGCAGAGGTTCTACTGGGTCGGCTGTCAGAAATCCATTGCCGACTGGATTGCCAATTGTGAGAGGTGTATAAGAGCTAAGGTCCAACCCGGAAAAGTCGAGGCTACATGCAACAGTATAATTCAGGAGCTCTATTTGAGAGAATCGCAATAGATGTGGCTGGATCGTTCACAATAAGCGACTCTGGGAACTGGTATATCTTGGTGGTAATGGACTACTTCAGCAAATGGCCCGAGGTTTATGCCATCCCAAACCAGGAAGCCAAGACAATAGTGGATGTGTTCAGCAAGAATTGGATTCGTCGCTATGGTGTCCCATCCGAGGTGCATTCCGACCAAGGAAGAGAATTTGAGTCAGCGATTTTCAAAGAAATTTGTGACACGTACGGGATCAAGAAAACCAGGACAACGCCTCTACATCCACAACCAGATGGCATGGTGGAAAGATTTAATCGCACCCTGGAAGAGCATCTACGGAAGGTGGTAGATAGCGGTCTAAGAGACTGGGATGAGCATATTCCAACATTCCTTCTGGCCTATAGATCGGCCATTCATGACTCCACATCTCGAACCCCAGCCAAAGTTCTGTTCGGAAATAAATTGAAGCTACCTGGTGACTTGATGTTCGGTGCCAAACCAAACCCCGAGACTGATAACGATGAAAACAGTCAAAACTCTTTCAGTGAAGTCCACGATGCAGTACGCCATCGAATAAAAATGGTCAGCAACCGCATGAAGGCGAGGTACGATCGAGCGGGTTCCAAGAAGGGCAACTGGTACTATTGTTCAACCCACAACGAAAAAAAGGACTATGCCCCAAACTCCAAACGCACTGGGAAGGCCCCTACAACGTAGTCACGAAAATAAATGACGTCGTGTATCGCATACAGAAGAGCGACAGCCCTAGATCGAAGATGAAGGTAATACATCTAGAACGGTTGGCCCGCTACGGAACGAAGGCTGTACCGAGTCAGGAGGAACAGGCTTAAGCGGGAGGCAGTGTTACCAATACACGTACCACAGAGAGGGAACTGTGTCTATTCGGGGCGAACTTTACCTTTCATTAATGTGCTTTTGTTTTGCCATAATCATGTAATTATCGTTTAGTTTGCTACTTCTTGTATTTGTTGTGAGTATGGTTGTTCGCTTAGTGCGAATGTGCATCTGTGTGTTCGTTGCACAGATTCGAGATATTACCAGATGCTCTGGATAACTCTCGAACAGGGAGATTTTGGGGATAAATACAGGAGAAGCAGTAACGGCGAGTTAGTTGTGTTTTAAGCGTTGAACTGAATAGATCGGTTAAAGAAGAGTTGCGTGCTAACTAGAGACATGTTGCGTGCTTAATAATTAAAGTCGGTTCCGAATAAGTGTAATAAAGTAAATAAAGCATTGTAGAAACGTAATCTGAAACGAACCCTGTTTTATTTGGTACAAAGCGTATCGGGGAATAAAACAACGTCTACACGGAGATTAGTTAAACCTAATTCCGTATCAATTGGTGTCAGGAAGTGAGGCTGCGATCATCCTACAATGAAGTTTAAGGATCTACGAGTGGAAGGCTTGAAGAAGGAGCTAAGTAAGTTGGAGTTGTCTTCTACTGGCAACAAGGCCGAACTACAAAAACGCTTGTTGGAAGAGTTCGAGCGCCGTGGAATGAACATCGACGCATATGAGTTCGACAGTAAGGAGGAAGTCGAGTTATCGGCAAAGGGCGAATCCAGCGTTGAGGAAGTTTCATCGGTAGCTGCCAGGGGTGTCGATTTGAAATCAATGCTGGCTATGATGGTAGTGGAAATGAAATCTGACAAATGTAAGATGTTAGAAGAGATGTCTAGAAAGAAAGAAAAAATTTCCAGATTTATGACGGAAATGAAAGCAGAAAATTGTCGAATGAGCGAAGAAACATCCAGACTTATGATGGAAATGAAGGCAGAAAATTGTAGAATGGTTGAAGAAAATTGCAGTAAAATGTTAGAAGATATGTCTAGAAAGAATGAAGAAACTTCTAGACTTATGATGGAAATGAAGGCAGAAAATTGAAGAATGGTTGAAGAAAATTCCAGTAAAATGTTGGAAGAGATATCCAGAAAGAGTGAAGAAAATTCCAGGAAATTAGAGGAAAAAATCGCTAAGGGCATGGAAGAGAAATAAGAGGTAAATTCTAGAACAATTAACGTGAAACTCGAGAACATGACGATGGTGATTGGAAAGAGTACAAATTAAAGATTTTGTCTGTTGACGAGAAATTTCTGGCCCACGACGAGAAATTTGTGAACCTGGAGAAGAAAAGGTCGTCCTGGAAATCATAGGTGGCCCAGTGAAAGCTAAAAATCAAGCCTCCAGTGTTCGTCGGCTCAACCTCTTTCAATGTGTTCAAATTACAGATACAGTGGCTGCTAGAGATTCTTGGAACGACAACGACAAGGCTGTATCACTACTTATGGCATTGCAGGGCGGTGCTACGGAGATAATACAGACTATTCCTGCCGCTTCTAGGAACAGTTATGGAGATATAATTGCTGCTCTCGAACGTAAGTACGGTGGCGAACATGAGCAAAATATCTACTTAATGGAATTAAGGGGAAGAGTACAGAAGCCAAATGAGACCTTACAGGACTTCGCAACAGAGGTGGAACGTTTGGTGCTAATGACGTATCCAGGAGAAAACCATCCATTGTTTGACCGTATGAAAATCGAAACATTTGTGAATGGTATACGTGACCCCGGGGGCATGAACTGGCCCCATCGGCGACGGCCCCACAATCTCCATTGCGATAGTACAACAGAAAAAACACAACCTTACAACAACTGGTTACATCAATGGCGACAAGCGAATCCTGACCTTGGATGCAGGCGCATCAAAGTCCATCATCAAATCAGATCTGGCGAAGGGAAACATAACGCCACTAAATGGAGTCAGACTGCAACAGGGGAGCCTGCGGCAGTACGCGGAAAGATAACCGTGAGACTAACTATTGTCAATAAATCGGTCGATTAAGAGTTTATAGTGGCTGATATCGTAGACGAACTTATAATAGGTGCAGATTTTATGATTGCCTTTGGTCTTAATTTGGATATGAAAGAACGTGTGATGACCTGGGCCCTATTCCACGAAACAACTTACCACCTTTACATTTTGCACGTAGCAATATTTTTGACAATTCTCAAATGTAGGCGTTCCACAGAACCCTTATTTTCGATAAGTGATAAGATAATGATAAAGTAAATTTATTTACTTTTCAAAAAAATTTAGCTTTCTTTTTGATTTCTGTTCCACAAACGTTCTTTCTGCTAAGTGAAAAGTTGTAACGGCAAAGTGTATTTTGCTATGATTTTGCAAAAAAATGTGCTCTTTCGTTCCACAGAAAACTCTGCATTTTGATTTTGCAGATCCAATTTTGATAAGTTTTTTTTAACGTTCTCTTTGCCAATGTAAATTGTTAAAGTAAGTAAAGTTTTAAAAACGTTGCGACGGGAGATTTTGTTCGGAAATAGTGAAAACACGGTTATGACAAGAAATTGTAAGGATTTTTCCGACTTCCACCCTCCGAATCAACCATCCTACTTCGAACTCTCACTCTCTGATTCCATTCCATTCCTCCATTCCGAACTTCCGTATGAAAATCGAAACATTTGTGAATGGTATACGTGACCCCGGGGGCATGAACTGGCCCCATCGGCGACGGCCCCACAATCTCCATTGCGATAGTACAACAGAAAAAACACAACCTTACAACAACTGGTTACATCAATGGCGACAAGCGAATCCTGACCTTGGATGCAGGCGCATCAAAGTCCATCATCAAATCAGATCTGGCGAAGGGAAACATAACGCCACTAAATGGAGTCAGACTGCAACAGGGGAGCCTGCGGCAGTACGCGGAAAGATAACCGTGAGACTAACTATTGTCAATAAATCGGTCGATTAAGAGTTTATAGTGGCTGATATCGTAGACGAACTTATAATAGGTGCAGATTTTATGATTGCCTTTGGTCTTAATTTGGATATGAAAGAACGTGTGATGACCTGGGCCCTATTCCACGAAACAACTTACCACCTTTACATTTTGCACGTAGCAATATTTTTGACAATTCTCAAATGTAGGCGTTCCACAGAACCCTTATTTTCGATAAGTGATAAGATAATGATAAAGTAAATTTATTTACTTTTCAAAAAAATTTAGCTTTCTTTTTGATTTCTGTTCCACAAACGTTCTTTCTGCTAAGTGAAAAGTTGTAACGGCAAAGTGTATTTTGCTATGATTTTGCAAAAAAATGTGCTCTTTCGTTCCACAGAAAACTCTGCATTTTGATTTTGCAGATCCAATTTTGATAAGTTTTTTTTTAACGTTCTCTTTGCCAATGTAAATTGTTAAATTAAGTAAAGTTTTAAAAACGTTGCGACGGGAGATTTTGTTCGGAAATAGTGAAAACACGGTTATGACAAGAAATTGTAAGGATTTTTCCGACTTCCACCCTCCGAATCAACCATCCTACTTCGAACTCTCACTCTCTGATTCCATTCCATTCCTCCATTCGGAACTTCCACACTGCGAACAACCTCACAAATCGATGTTTCTCGGTTTTACACTTAGACTAAACTCTATTTGAGAGATTATTTATACCCTCAGGCTTTAGGCTGATACGATGAAAATGTGCCTCATCGAAATAATGGTTTTAGACCCCAAGTATGTTTGGACGAAATGTGTTTCATACAATTTGGAGTCGATCTAGCCATATCCGTCCGTCTGTCTGTCTGTCCTGCTGGCTGGAGCGCACGGATGAACCGATTCGGTTCAAATTTTGGCTTTCGTACTATTTTGCACAAACTTAGTTTAAGTTCGAAGATGAGCTACATCGGTCCACTCCTTCCGGTACATCCCCCACAAAAGTTCAAAATTGTTCGGAAAGTTTTTTTTTATTATTATTAAATTCATATTTTGCTGACATTAAAATTTGTACATAAAGAGATGGTTTAAAAACTTTACATCTATAATTAAACATTTAATGCAACACATACATTTGTACATAGTTTATACTAATGTAAAAAATGGAGAAGGAAAAGATGACAAAAAAACCTTCAAACCTTCGGAAAGTTTGTGCGCACGATAACCCTTGAAGGGAGTGACCGATTTGGTCCATACTTTGTATAGCGTAAACTTTCTACCAGAGTAATATGAGGTTCCAATATGGTCACAATAGGTCCCCTCCTTCGGGTACCTCCCACACAAAATTTCGGAAAAGTTCAATTTAGGGCCATCTGTCGAATCGCTTTGATTTTTATTTTAGGAAATTGCATTCACTGCCTTCCACACGACGGTACAAGTTTCATCAGGGGCAAGTCCATACTTCCTGAGAAAATAGCATGAACGTTGCAAAAAACCCCTAAGACACCAAAGATAACTCTCGAACGGATCTGCCGATTCGGTCCAAAAATGGCCTTAGTAATATTTTGTCCAAACATAGTTTAAGTTTGAAGTTAAGCCATATCGGTCCACTCCTTCAGGTACCTCCCCAACAAAAGTTCAAAAAGGTTCGGAAAAATTGTTCGTACGGTAACTCTTGAAGGGAGTGGTCGAATTGGTCTATATATAGATCAGGTTCAAATATGGACTATATTTGTCCACTCCACCCGGAACGTCCCACACAAAATTTCGCATAAGTTCACTTTAAGACCTAATATCGAATCACTTTTGTTGAAGCATCTTGCATTCGCTGCCTCAATTACGATGGTAAAAGTTTTTTAGGGGCAAGTCCATACTTCTTGAGCAAACAGCCCGAAGAGTTTAAAAACCCCCTATGGCACCATATGTTGTGGCTGGAAATCCACTTCCATAAGGGTCAATGTCAAAACTTTTGATCTTTAGTCCTAATCAAAATTTTTGTTAAAACAACCTAAATACATACGTATTATGAGAAAAAAAGCCGACTGATACTTTTTTACTTGTTTTATTTATTATTATACCCTCCACCATAATATGGAGGGTATAGTAGGTTTATCATTTCGTTTGTAACTCATCGAAATAATCATGCGACCCTATAAGGTATATATATGTAATTTAACCATATCCGTCCGTCCGTCTGTTGTAATCACGCTATCTTCCGATCGAGTTGAAATAGGGGGCTGACATTTTGTACACACCTGTCAAGTTTGAAGATGAGCTTTGGTATACCCCACATATAGCAGTGCCGTCCGATTTCAGCTAGTTTAAGGTTTTTAGCAAAATTTTCAGAACGAAATAGTTACAATTTGGCGTTTAGGTTTCCTACAAAACTTACCGACATAGGTTCACCTTTTGTTATAGCCCCCATATACCGCCCGATTTCAGCTATTTTGGGGTTATTAGCTAAATTTTCAGGTCGAATTAAGTATAATTCATTCAATCACCAAGAAACGTCTCCCCCAAAAATTGTGGACATAGGTCCACGTTATCTTCTAGCCCCCATAAAGCAGTACCGTCCTATTTCAGCTATTTTAAGGTTTTTAGATACATTTCCAGAACGAATTAGTTATAATTGGACAAGTAACTTCTCCATCTTGTGGGGAAAGAAAACTAGTTACTCTATGTTAGCTCGTGGCCCTGCCGAACAAATTTTTACTTGTTTTATTTAGCTTTATTTTAATTTATTGTATTTAATTTTATTTCACTTTGAGTTCAAGGTAAAGTCTACAGTGCCAGCAGTAGCCTCACAGAGCGGGTTGTAGGATATGATTTATGGAATAAATCACAGAAATTCATTTAGCCGATTACAGCGAATTGTCGGTTATATCTTGCGATTTGCCGAAAGGGTAAAAGGACGCAAGGATGGGTGCTCGACAGAAGTGCTAAACCCCATGGAATTGTCAAGACTATTCTGGTGTCGGATTTCGCGAAGGAAATACAGCAGTTGAGGAAGCATGGAGCATTGGACAAATCAAGTTCCATACACAGCTTAACTCCGGTTTTGGATGACAAGGGAATACTGAGAGTCGGTGTCAGGTTGGAAGATGCAACCTTAGCATACGACGCAAAACACCCGATGTTGTTACCATACAACGATCCGATTGTGAAACTCGTCCTGGACATGATTCATCGGGAGAATGATCACTGTGGCTCCCAATTTGTCGCTCGTCGTGGCAAATGTCAAACGCTGTATTCAGACAATGCGACGAACTTTGTAGGGGCCAAGAATCAGCTCGACGAACTGAATCAGGTGGTATTTGGAAAGGAAGGCAAGAAGAAAATAGCAGACACATGCGCAAGGGAAAGGATAGATTTCCAATTTATTCCTCCAAGAGCTCCACATTTTGGTGGTCTATGGGAAGCTGCGCTGAAGTCAGCAAAGCAGTTTTTACTTTGCACCACAACTAGCGCGTCATTGGCACACGAAGAATTGGAGACGGTCGTCGTCGAAATAGAGGCAATACTGAACTCTAGACCGCTGACTCCTATTTCTTACGACCCGAATGATCTAACAGCGTTAACGCCTGGACACTTTCTTGTGGGAGAACCTTAAACGGCTCAGGTTGATCCGTCAGCCAGCCACTCATCTACTTCATTGAAAACCAGATGGAAGATAGTATCCCAAATTAAGCATGAGTTCTAGAGACGTTGGTCTACGGAGTATCTAACTACTCTGCAAGAAAGGCGGTCATGGAGCACCCCATCTCCAAACATTGAGCCTGGGCAATTGGTCATCATTAAGGAAGACAATGTACCTGTAATGCAGTGGCCGCTAGGCAGAATAACCCGAACGTACAAGGGAAATGATGGAGCCGTCGGAGTAGCTGATATAAAGACGCAGAGCGGAGAAGTTAAGCGGGCTATAAACAGGGTAGCTCCCTTAATGAAGGATGAAAATGTGCCTCTGCCAACGTTAAAGAACGTAGGTAGTGGTGAAGGACCATTGTCAAAGCGATTTAAGCCGGCAAGCAGCATGTTGATGTCAACAATATTTATGGCTTTGCTATTCCTGCCATTAGGCTTATGTCAGTCGTTCAGCGTACGTAATTTTGAGAATAAGTCTGGAATTTACTTCGAAGGCATTGGAGTTACTAAGGTCGTAACAGCAGAGTGGAAACTAATAACTTACTATGACCTTTCCACGTTTTGGGCAGACATGGATGACTTTTCGTCTAGGATAAGAACCCTTCAGGAGTTGTGCAGACGTTCAGGTGAAAATCGAAGCTGCGAGATTGTTTCTGGGGCTCTGGTTCAAGACCAGAAACAGCTAGAAACTGGTACTTTGTACGTCTTTCCCAGGCGCACCAAGCGAGGGGCGCTGAACATAGTTGGAAACCTTACGAACTCCTTATTTGGTGTTTTAGATTCTGAATATACGAAGCAAATGGCTGTGACAATTGAGAAGGCAAATGAAGACAAGCAACATCTACTTGAGTTGCTAAGGAACCAGACATCTATTATTGATTCAACAATTAATATCATTAGAAGGGATGAAGGGGCGAGTCAAAGGACTTTTACCGACATCCAAGCTGAAATGAATCTAAGGTGAAAAAGGAGGAATATGTTGCAAAGGCAACACAGTCAATTGTTTTCCTTATCTCGCAGCTCATGCTACTGTCATCTAAGTTGAAACATGTAGAAGACAACATTATCGACGTGTTAACAGATGCTCATCACAATCGTATAAGCCCATTGCTACTGACCCCACATCAGCTGTTGAGCGAGCTCCAAACCATCAAGGCTCATATTCTACCATCTCGTGCTCTACCTCTTCGAGAAGAGAACTTGACAGAGTTCTTCAAATTAATGACGAGTAAGGGAAGTGTTATGAGAAATAGCATCATATTTGAGATTCGCCTTCCATTAGTGGATCTCCAACAGTATGATCTATTCAACATGGTTCCCATCCCGATGATACGGTCCGGTCAGTTCATCTCAATCTCAGTTAAGTCAGCCGTATTGGCAGTCAACGCTCATCGGGAGGAGTTCATATCTCTCACAGCAGATGAAATGCACAGTTGCACCCATACTACGAACGACGTTTTTATCTGCAACAAACAAGCAAACTTTAACAAGGGCGATCGGTCGCATTTTTGCGAAGTAAACTTTTTCCTGAATAAATGATCAGAAGCTTGCGACTTGCAGTCATCAACCTTGGACCCAAATGGCTCGGAAGAATCGATGGATGTTTACTCTAGCCAACATGACAGAATTGACGATTGTTTGTGGTACAAAAATTACGCATTTAGAGGCACAAAGGTCTGGAACATTAGATGTTGGGCCCGATTGCACCCTAAAAGACAATACCCTTACGATATACGGTCATTATGAAAACAAAACAATTGTACATACATCATATTTGAGACTCAAAGCATTGGACACAATAGCTTCGCCCAGTCAGCTTATTTTGTTGAACACAACATGGAATAACACCTATGAGATTCATACTGCTGAGCTCATTACATTACACCAACAGCTGAAAGCCATTGATATCGGACGCCTGTCCCAATTAATGAAATCGTCAGCTACTTGGCGCTTTTCATTGGAATTGGAGTAGTCATATACGTCACGAACTTCCGCCAACAGCAGCATTAACCCAACACCAACCCCGAGGAAGTCAATGTCGTCATCATATGTCATCGACCAGATAGGGTGCCCGGACATAACTCCCACGGACATAACTCGCAAAATGATTTTTGGCTGCACTTTGCGGACATAACTCCCAAAATTCGTTGGGAGTTATGTCCGTGAAGCAAAGCGGACATAACACCCAAGAAAATCGCGGACTTAACTCCCAACGATTGTTTTCTTAATTTATAAATTATTTCTTTGCTTAATTTTGAAATTTATAGTTATACATTTTTTTAAATTTTAGAGTAGAAGTTAGAAAATACGCGGAATAATACATTTGAGAAGGCCTAAGTACCAACCAAAATTTATTTAAAAACGAAATTATGCCCGAAATTATGTAAGTAGCAGTTAGGAGACGTTTTAAATTGTAAAAATATTTGTTAAGAAAATCGCGCTATTTTTTCAAAAATATTTTCGTTTTTCAGAAAGTATTTGAATATTTGTACAAACACTTTTTATCTTCTTAAATTATGAACATATTTTTGTAAAAATCGCTCGATTTTTTTTCAAATAATAATATCTTCGACTTTTTATCTCCTTAAATTGTGAAAATATTTTTGTAAAAATTCGCGCGATTTTTTCAAAAATATTTTCGCCTGCATAGCTTTTCGTTTTTCAGAAAGTATTTGAATATTTTTACAAAAACTTTTTATTTTCTTAAATTTTGAAAATATTTTTGTAAAAAATCACGCGATTTTTTTTCAAAAATATTTTCGACTGCGGCGCTTTTAGTTTTTCAGAATGTATTTGCATATTTTTATAGAAACTTTTTATCTTCTAAAATTGAGAAAATATTTTTGTAAAAAATCGCGAGGTTTTTTCAAAAATATGTTCGCCTGCGGCGCTCTTCGGTTTTCAGAAAGTATTTGAAAATTTTTATAAAAACTTTTTACTTTCTTAAATTGTGAAAATATTTTTGTAAACAAAATCGCGCGATTTTTTTCAAGATTATTTTCGCCTGCGGCGCTTTTCGTTTTTTTAGAAAGTATTTCAAAATTTTTGCAAAAACTTTTTATCTTCTTAAATTGTGAAAATAGTTTTGTACTAAATCGCACGTTTTTTTTCCAGAAAGTATTTGCGAATTTTAACAAAAACTTTTTATTTTCCTGTAGGCAGTATTTTTCGTTTAAAATAGCCCTGTAGGAAGCAATGGGACATGTGACGACATGTCACCCATTTGTCTACAATTATGGTGACAAAGTCAACACTTTGTCAACAATTGATACTTTTACCTTAATAAGTAGAAGCATTGTTTATAGTGAAAACTGATAGCCCAACGAAGCATCTTATTTTTTCTTCATTTTCTTAATTGTTTGGCGTAAAATAATGTGTTTTTGTGAAAAATCAATAATATATATAATTTTTTTAGTATGAGCAAAGGAAATTGTGAAAGGAAAATAACAGACAAGTGAAAAAATAGACAATTCTATATCAAAATGCAGGTTCTGAGGCGGCTGACAACATTTGTGGTGAAACTTCGACTATTAGACATTTTATGGAATCTTTAGAGAAGATGACGAATATTGTCCCGTCTCGCTGGAAATGATGAACGCAACTTACATCTGATATTTTGACACGGCATAATAATGAGTTAGAATGTTGAAGGGTTATTTGGCAATAATTGATTGCGAGATTTTTGCAATGTTTATACGGCTGTAATGTAAGCAATTTTTTTTATTTATGCTTATTTATACATGTTTATTCTTTTAAATTCTTAGATGTTATATCTATATTCAGCGTATCGCCTAATAAAAAGCGTAAAAAGCGATGTGCAGCAGAAGAAGAAATATTTTAAGCAGATAAATCACACCAGTTCTTATGGCCAAGAACCACCAATTCTTAGCCGATGATATTTCTGACAATGAAAACGGTTTTTTTATTATTGGTTAGTCAGCCTTGAAAACATTGGCTTTATTTACTAATTTTGTGCTTATGTGGAATCTTGGGCTTAGCCCTTTATAAAGATAAAAAGACTGAAATACGCAATTTGTACTTTTTAGTATTTTCATAATTATATGTTATTCTTTAATAAAATATACTACTTAAACAAAAGTATAAGTTCATCTTCTTATAAAACACACTATATAGCCTTTTAATCTATAAAAAGTTTCAAATAGGCCAAAAAAACTTAATAGTAACAATTTGGTAACAATGTCTCCATATGACCCTTTATGTACTATTGACTCACTACCTCCAATGTCTCTATTGACTCACTACCTCCAATGTCAATACATGGTTCCTCAGGAACTACTGACTTACTATGGACATACTAGTTCCATTGTCAGTACTGACTTTCGAATGACACGTTCATACAAAATGTCTATAGGAAATTACATTAGTTGTCTACAGTTTGTCAGTAGTACTGTTGACAATGTCAGTAGTAAGTCAGTATAGATTCACTATTGACATTTCCTACAGGGATGTTTGAAGGCAAATTTTGAATATACATAATTCGATTTGAACTTAATTTTCTTAAAAATTTTAAATCAAGTATAAATTATTTTGTGAAATGAAAAGTGCATATGAACTTAAAGCTATTTTTTAATTTTTTTCTTATACATTTGAAATAAAAATTATAATTAAATAAAAATCACTTAAATTTTAAAAATGGACATAACTCTTATGTCCGCTAAGGGGGGTCGGACATAACTACCAAAAAATTTGGAGTTATGTCCGCAAACCAAGGCGGACATAACTCCCAAAATCGTTTTGGGAGTTATGTCACGGCAACACCAGACAGCATCTTGAACGTCCCCGTTCAACGTGGGGGGAGAATGTTCAAAGAGAACATACATATTTACGTTAGTTTAATTACTCTGCTTTACTTTTTATGTAATGTCGTTTCTAGAGTGTCAGATAAAAACTGACCTAGTATATTTTCAATTGTTATTTTATGTAGGCCAATAACCTAAATAAAGAAAGAACTGATAATTTCACATTGCATGGGTTATTGGCTGAAGTAAATTTATGAATAGTTAATTATTGCTTAGTTTACCTTTTACCATAGCTGTTAAGTTAATCAAAATGTATAAATACTAATTGGCAATAAAGAATCTCGGTAGTTTACAAGAAATGTAAAGCTATCTAGTTTAGACAATTCAAGTTTTGTGTACATCCGCCTTTTTATTATGTCCCAGCAAAATTTGACGGAAGGGGTTCTTTGCGATGACGTGATTTCATGTCATCTTTTGCATTGGTTCAAAGGAAGTCGTGGAAGATCCGATCTTTTCATTAGGATTTGAGCCAATGCAAAGGAAGTCGTGAAAGATCCGATCTTTTCATCAGCATTTGTACCCATTCCATCGATCCAATAGAGATGATGTTTGTGTTTTTATTTACACACCTGTTTATTTTCATTTTGGTATGTTCCAGTACTGCAAAAATCTACTAATTTTTACTATTTTTCCGATAACATAAAGGAAAAATTGTTATCGTAGTAAAAATAAGTAGATTCTTGCAGTTTTTGGAACATACCAAAGTTGTTAGAACTGTCGTCGTGATGTTGTCTTACATTTCCTGCATATCAAACAACTAAAACTTCTAAACAATTGGTATTATATGAAGTCCCAACCATCGAGCTAAAAATAGAATCGGACTGCACACATTGCTATTATAAAAGTTCCCTTGTCTGTTCTAAATCTGACACAGAATGAAATCAATCAAATCTCGCTTCTTGAAATTTGAAAAAAAGTCCGAAACGAAAAGGAACAAGAATCTGAAAATAAAGAAGAAACTACTTTTGGAAAGAAACAATTAAAAATAAATTAATTAAGCATAAATGGTATTTTCCATAAACAAGTCTCTCCTCCCCGTTCGTTACATTTTGTTCTTAGAGATCCCTAAAGCAAGCCGGGTTGTAGATCCCTACATATTTCCGTCACTAAACAAAAGAGTATAAATTACCAAAATGTTGTTATAAAATAACAAAATTATAAAATAAAAGTAATCTACGAAATAAAAATACTTAAAGTAGTGCATTTGGAGTCCATGTCGAAATTTGAACTGGTGATGGGAAGATAATTGCAAAAACCTTTTGTAAGATGAAAGAATATCAGTTGCGGAGAACAGAGGAAGTAATCTTTTGCGTTGCAGCGGTGGTGATTAATTGCAATTCTGGATGTAAACTTTTGAAAAACTAAACTGATAAATTAATTGTAGTTATTTCATGAATTCGTTTGAATTAATAAAGAGTTTTGTTTTTCATGAAAACCATATTTCAATACAGCATTTCCATTTTCCAAACAATATGAAAATTTCATGCCAAGGGGTTGGTGAAAATGACATGACAAAGCATTGGTTAAAATGACATGTCAAAGCATGGGTGAAAATGACGTGTCAAAGCATTGGTGAAAATGACATGTCAAATCATTGGTGGAAATGACATGCCAAAGCATTGGTGGAAATGACATGTCAACGCATTGGTTAAAATGACATGCTTAGGATCCAGAAAAGAACGTCATCTTTTGGGGTCCACGCTCATATAAAATTCATCGATGAAGATGCTAAAAAGATGACATGCTAGATCACTTGCACCCATGATTGAATATCATCTTTGGCATCGAACATTTTGCTGGGATTATTAATCAGGATGGTTTGGGATATTAAAGCATATGTGGGTGCGTGTGTATGTTTGATTCTTTGCAGTTATGAGGAATGTATTGGCATTATGTTGTAGCACTTTGTTATGAGTAAGAGGTTGAAAGGGGAAAGTATCGAATGCTTTAAGATTAGCTAGAGCATTAACCATATGTTTGTATGAATTATTTGTCTGTTTATATTTGTAACCAAAGGAGGAAACATTGATCTGCAAACCTTCTATTGAAGCAATGACCACTGTTGAGGCATTAAGTTTATATGTATGTTTGTGTGTATGTCGTTTGGTTATTTTGCTTTGAAATGGATCAGCAGTCACAACAGCTAAAGTCAAACAAGTGCCTGGGTGGCTACTGTGTGTTTGTGCATACCCAGCAAAATTTGACGGAAGGGGTTCTTTGCGATGACGTGATTTCATGTCATCTTTTGCATTGGTTCAAAGGAAGTCGTGAAAGATCCGATCTTTTCATTAGGATTTGAACCAATGCAAAGGAAGTCGTGAAAGATCCGATCTTTTTATCAGCATTTGTACCCATTCCATCGATCCAATAGAGATGATGTTTGTGTTTTTATTTACACACCTGTTTATTTTCATTTTGGTATGTTCCAGTACTGCAAAAATCTACTAATTTTTACTATTTTTTCCGATAACATAAAGGAAAAATTGTTATCGTAGTAAAAATAAGTAGATTCTTGCAGTTTCTGGAACAGACCAAAGTTGTTAGAACTGTCATCGTGATGTTGTCTTACATTTCCTGCATATCAAACAACTAAAACTTCTAAACAATTGGTATTATATGAGCTAAAAATAGAATCGGACTGCACACATTGCTATTCTAAAAGTTCCCTTGTCTGTTCTAAATCTGACATAGAATGAAATCAATCAAACCTCGCTTCTTGGAATTTGAAAAAAAGTCCGAAACGAAAAGGAACAAGAATCTGAAAATAAAGAAGAAACTACTTTTGGAAAGAAACAATTAAAAATAAATTAATTTAGCATAAATGGTATTTTCCATAAAAAGTCTCTCCTCCCCGTTCGTTACATTTTGTTCTTAGAGATCCCTAAAGCAAGCCGGGTTGTAGATCCCTACATATTTCCGTCACTAAACCAAAGAGTATAAATTACCAAAATGTTGTTATAAAATAACAAAATTATAAAATAAAAGTAATTTACGAAATAAGAATACTTAAAGGAGTGCATTTGGAGTCCATGTCGAAATCTGAACTGGTGATGGGAAGATAATTGAAAAAAACCTTTTGTAAGATGAAAGATAATCAGTTGCGGAGAACGGAGGAAGTAATCTTTTGCGTTGCAGCGGTGGTGATTACATTTGCAATTTTGGATGTAAACTTTTGAAAAACTAAACTGATAAATTAATTGTAGCTATTTCATGAATTCGTTTGAATTAATAAAGAGTTTTGTTTTTCATGAAAACCATATTTCAATACAGCATTTCCATTTTCCAAACAAGACATGAAAATTTCATGCCAAGGGGTTGGTGAAAATGACATGCCAAAGCATTGGTTAAAATGACATGTCGAAGCATGGGCGAAAATGACGTGTCAAAGCATTGGTGAAAATGACATGTCAAATCATTGGTGGAAATGACATGCCAAAGCATTGGTGGAAATGACATGTCAACGCATTGGTTAAAATGACATGCTTAGGATCCAGAAAAGAACGTCATCTTTTGGGGTCCACGCTCATATAAAATTCATCGATGAAGATGCTAAAAAGATGACATGCTAGATCACTTGCACCCATGATTGAATGTCATCTTTGGCATCGAACATTTTGCTGGGTACATATGTATGGTGTTTGATTCTCGATCGATCTTCTCGATTTGTTTATTATTATTCGACGAAGGCGACGAATTCTTTAATATTGAATAGGGGTATTAAGGGGAAAGGGGAATAGATGCGAAAAAATCAATGTGCACAAATAAGAAATCGATGACTGAAAATGCCGGTATTGGGCATTTCTGTAGGGAAGAATGCTGGATTTACTGCTGTGTTTTGGATAGAAAAATACTCCGTGGATTTCGAAATATTTTCTTCCGGTTGCAGGTTTGGCAGGAGTGGAAGAAAAATAAATAAAACACGGGCGTATCAGTGGTTTGAAAGAACAGTAATGGTTCTTTATTTTGTTTATTCACATTTGGATATTTGAATAAAGCGCTTACCGAATGAACAACAGTAATGGTTGACGATTTGGTAACAAGTGTTTATTAAAATGCAATTACAAGGGCAATTAGAAAATGCAATGAGAGAAAGAGAGTGTACATTTAGTTAGAAATTTTGACGGAGGACATACAAGAGACAACTCTGAACAGAATTAGGGATGTCGAATTAAAATATAGAAAAAAATAGAATTAGGGTTGCCAGTTGGGGAAATCCGGCGTGAACATCCCGGGCCCCTTGCAGTACCACTGCAATAAAATATTCTGTTATTGGATCTTGTATTTTCTCCTTGCGTAATATAAATGGAAAGAATTTAAAATAATACAATTAACTATTAAAATCTTAAAACTAAAGAATTTTAATTTGAACCGCCCTGTCATGGTGCTGGCAGGGTGGGAAGATCCATCGCGGAGTTGATTGGCAGCTCTCGTGCGGAATATTGTGTACGTGGATGCATCTGGAAAGGAAGTTTGTGCTTTGTAGGAAAGAAAATAAAATAGTGCTTTCGAAGTGTTGGATGAAGTAATATTAGTTTGGAACATAATTTCGAAATTGTACCTCGGAATGAGTACAAACGTATAGAAAATGGATATTGGAAAGATAACTTTGGAGTTGTACTTCGGAAATAGTACAACGATATGGAAAACACTTTATTGGAATGGAATATTTTAGTTGTATTTTGGAAGAAATACAACAAGTTGGAAGGAAGAATCATGCATACGGATGGAATTAATGCATGAACAATTGTTAGATTGGACAGTGTTTCCACTGGAGCAACACTTACTTTGGAATAACCCAAGTGACTGGATACGGACGTACCTGTAGCTATTCGCATATAGAACGTTATAACAGATGAGGTCCTCGGAACTTGGAAGTAGTCAAAATGATGTACAACAGGATATGGAGAATAACTGCCATGGTTACGAATTTTGACCCCGTCTGGTACGAATCGGGTTGCAGCTTCGTCCGAGTGTGCACACAAAGTACATAACGCAGAGCTTTCCTTGCATCAGGAATCATGAATGGAACATTATCAGCTAGACCATGGAAAATGCGAATAGAGCAGTACGGGTTACAAACGACAAGTAATGTGCCGGTTTGTAACTGGAATTCAGGAATTGCGTCACCTAGGTGGTTGCTAAATTGAATTATTTGGGACGGAGTATGATTGGAGTGACGAATGTTGGGTATGTGGATAAAGAATTTGTTTCGTCTAAACCTCAATTTTGGAGGATGGTTTGGAAATCTTGAAGCGAGCATGAGACTCAGTTTTGGAGTCCGATTGCCGGAAAGGAACAAATACAAGCTTGAAATCAGACGGTTTGTATATGAGGGAATATTCGCAGTAGTGGCGACTGTATGTAAGGAATAATTCTTTTCCGAGCACAGAGGCTGAAACGGAAATGTATCTTTAACTGGAATAAGTTCTGCAATTAGTTTATCACATTCCCAATAGTGGAGAATGTGAGTTGTATCTTTGGAATATATGTGTATCAGAATCCAGAAAAATTCACGTTCTGGAACGGAATAATGGAAACACAAGGAGATCTCTTAGAAGTGGATGGCTCCTTCGGATTGTAACCATGGGGTGCAAGAACTGGATAACTAACACCGACATGTAAGACATTCAGGAAGGGACCTCTCGGAAATGGAGGGCCCCTCTGGATTTGAACTATGGATTACAGGAACTGGATGAGTAACATCGGAAGAAACCTCACCCTGTAATTGAATAATTGATGCACAAGAAGACCTCTCGGAAGTGGAGGACTTCTCTGGATTAGAAGTATGGAGTACAGGAACTAGACGAGTAACACTGGAAGGAAACTCGTCTCGTAGTGGAAGAATGGATGTATTAGGAAGCCTCTCGGATATGGAGGGCTCCTTTGGATAGGAATTAGTATGTGGAAGAACTGGATATGTAACACCGCCAGGAAAATCGTTCACCAACACAGAAACGAACAGACCACGTTAAGAAGTTGGAGAACATGTTTGAATGCCTTCAGCGGAGCAAGTGGACTGTATGGAAGAACATTGAGTGGAGTTGACATTCAAATTAGGTTTAGGAGTTGTGGTAGGTGACTGAGTCGGTGAACAAGTGTTACCAGAACCATCATGGAGCATAACATGATGTCGCTTTTAACAGTAGACACATGTATTTTTAGATGGACAATTGCTCACACGATGCGTTTTGGAGAAGCAGTTACAGCAAAGGGTAAATTGCTTAATCTTTGCCGAATGTTGTTGTGGATTCATAGAAATGAAGGCAGGACACTTTCGGATGGTATGCAAAGATGAGGAGCATAGCCGACATTTTTGAAAAGAACAATTGCTTTTAGTAGTTGTAGAAGTATTTGGAATCATTTCATCTGGAATACTACTTAAGATTGATAAGACGTCTGTATCATGAAAACGGACCATGACTTCTGTCAATCCCGCCATGCATGTGGAATAAACGGATGAGGCATTTAGGAATTTCTCGTGAAGTCTTGTTAACTTCAGAGATTTATCGGATCTCATATCTGTATGTTCTCGAACACATGTATCGAAGGCGGATTTTATGTCAGCCCATGTGTATTCTAACTCGTTCATCTGAATTCTCACCAGCTGAGATGAGGTGAGTGGAAAAATGCCACTATTGATGGAAGAATTGAATTGAGCGAGGCGACTGACGGAATTCAGAAATTTATGAAAAGTCATTTTCATTATTACTGGAAATGGTATCGGAGGGAGTTAATGGAAATACGCTCTGTGAGACGAAGTCGACAAATTATATGAAGTGGAAAAGGAAACGAGAAAAAGTAATGATCTCGTTATCAAATGGAAACTTCACATGGAAATAGAAATAATAAGCCAACTTTCCCACAAGAGCAGTAACTGCTTCCTTGAAAATAATAAAAAGTAATAAGTAGCACTTCGGAAAAAAATCACGCGGAATAAATGATATACTTTCCAGAAAGTAGCTAAATCCAGGAATGAATCGGAAAAATATTGAAGGAATTACGTCTTTATAAGTACTTCCTTGTATGGAAAGTGCCCTCTAGCGGTCGCTGTATGTAATACAAGACAATAGAAGTGCAGGAATTCACAAATATTGGACAAGAATATGGAAAGTATAGAAGAACCGGAAGAAATTCGTTCAGTAATGGAACCATTGACGTTCTTCTAGCTAATTTCGTTTTGTAGAGCGACGCCTAGCGGTAGTATGGAGCACTATAAATCAAGGGAAAGTTAGGAGGCTTGAAAATGTTGAAGATGGTGCCGATAAAATACCGAAAAGTCCGAATAATTTGGAAGAAATATTGAAAATCAAGAATTCTCGGCTATTTCGGTTGTATGAGGAGCGACACCTAGCGGCGGTACGCGACACTACGTATTTGGAAAGGAAACCCAAGCCGGCGATATCGAAGAATTTTCAGAAGAATTAGTAAAAATCCCGAAGAGATATGAAAAACCGTTTTTGAGGTATTTTACTTTTTACGGGCGCCACCTAGTGGCGGTAAAAGGCACTACAGGTGACGGCAAGTAGCGGATAATGGATAACTACTCCAAAGGGTCCGGAATAATAGGAAAATTACGGAAAATTTGGAAAAAGTAGTGGAAAAAATAAGATTTATCAGCTCTTTTTGTATATCGAAAGCGCCCCCTAACGTCAATATGGTGTACTATAAAGTTGCGGGAAAGAAGTATCTCAATACACCACTTCTGTATATATGTCAGTATACGATAATATGTATGTGTCGCAAACCAGTTACAGTCCGACCATATATAAGGGCTTGGTGTAGGGTACACTTTTAATAAAGAGCACAACGAGCAGAACAACAATAAAGAGTTCGGTCACTGTTGAGTGGAAATCACCAACAAACACTGTGTTGGCTGAGTGGACGAACGACTCAAAAGCGACCAACAAGAAATAATATGTATGTGTGTTTATATGTGGATCAGTGGTTACGTTGTTGTAGAGACTAGTCGGCAGTGGATATTTCTCTAACAACAACAACAACTGCAGTGGAATAAAGCGGTGGTGGATAATAGGAATAAACACACAAACCAATAGAAATGTATAGAAAATATTTTCGCGGTAAGAAAATAATAGAAAGGTATGCAGAGAAGCACACTGTCGCGAATGGAAAAAATAAAATAAATGTTATAATTGCAAACAAATAAATGCAAATGGAAAATAAAATGCAAATAATTGCAATTATAAAATAAATGAAAATATTAATTAAATTATTTTAATTAAATTATTCACTTCAGAATATGGAAAAGTTTGGAAATTAATTTACGTTAATTAGCACAAAGAAAAAGGTGAAACTAATTAAGCAAATTGGAACAATGTGCGTTGGATAAACTTTGACTTTAACACTTTGAAATTGATATGCACTATTGTATTTTCACTTGGATAATAAAAGCACAAAATTACCTCGTTTTTTGGATGAAAATGGATGAATTCAATGAGGATGGATGGAAAAAATCGCACAGCAATAAAATCCGGTTCGATGAGGACCAAATGCCGGTATTGGGTATTTCTGTAGGGAAGAATGCTGGATTTACTGCTGTGTTTTGGATAGAAAAATACTCCGTGGATTTCGAAATATTTTCTTCCGGTTGCAGTTTTGGCAGGAGTGGAAGAAAAAGAAATAAAACACGGGCGTATCAGGGATTTGAAAGAACAGTAATGGTTCTTTATTTTGTTTATTCACATTTGGATATTTGAATAAAGCGCTTACCGAATGAACAACAGTAATGGTTGACGATTTGGTAACAAGTGTTTATTAAAATGCAATTACAAGGGCAATTAGAAAATGCAATGAGAGAAAGAGAGTGTACATTTAGTTAGAAAATTTAGACTGAGGACATACAAGAGACAACTCTGAACAGAGTTAGGGATGTCGAATTAAAGTATAGAAAAAATGGAATTAGGGTTGCCAGTTGGGGAAATCCGGCGTGAACAATGCCCAATGTTGAGGCATTGCGTTTGAATGAACGTCATTCAGTTTTCTTTAAACTAAAAGCAGGGATAATAAGGCAAAAATAAAAAATAATTTCAGCATGCGCCAGGCTGGGATTCGAACCTGGGTCTCCGACAACCGAGTGTCAAGGTTGCCGGCGTCTTAGAGTTCTGAGCCACCATCAACTTGTCAAAACGTTAGTAGACAATAATTGATCACAAACAAATCTTCTGATATAGAGGAGCAATTACTAATGACGTAGGAATAAAACTTACCATAGTATTTGTGAACATTGAAAAATGGGATTACCAAGCAGGACTATAGGAAAAGTTTGGAGTTTCAATTAACTGACATAATTTCGCATATGCATTTATCTAATGAAGACCGATACATTTACTAGTTCTCAAGCTTTGCCTTTGTCTGCCACAAAAACATCCTAATACTCCTGAAGATCGGCTTAACCACCCGTGAAACGTAGCGCAATGGTTGCATGCGTGGGACTTTGGTAGACTCCAAATTTTTCAATGTATATCTAAGGTCTAAGAGCTCAACTATAAACAGATTTAAATCAATATGACTATAAATGACCTTCGCCTTAAAAAGGCAAAAATAAAAAATAATTTCAGCATGAGCCAGGCTGGGATTCGAACCTGGGTCTCCGACAACTGAGTGCCACAAAAACATCTCAATACGCCTGAAGATCGGCTTAACCACCCGTGAAACGTAGCGCAATGGTTGGATGCGTGGGACTTCGGTAGACTCCAAAGTTTTCAATGTATATCTAAGGTCTAAGAGCTCCACTCGAAAGCGAATTAATTAAAGTAGGAGGAATCATTGAACTTTTATCCAATATTACACAATATCGGATTTGTTTTGATTAAGTGTTATAAAGCTGGGTTATTGGACCACACAACGTATGATTCTTTGAACACTGTATGTATGTATATACATATATGTATAGATTTTGTCGCCTTGAACTTGAAAGTGGTAGATATTGAAAAACTGTCAGAAACATACTTTCAAACTGTTATAATATGGATTCTCAATATATCCTTCCTGAAATCTTCGAGGAAAGCGCATTAAGGAGTCGAAGGAAATCAAAGCAGACAAATATTTGTTAAGAATAACAGATGAAATTCAGGCGGAATTATATATAACACATGGTTTGAAAACGGACGGAAACAGAATCCTTAGCTTTTAAAAAGGATGGAGAAAATCACAATTGTCAATAATAATTGAATTTAAATGATTATTAATAAATAAGAAACAAACAAATATTTTTGTTGCATATTTTTGGGGGAAGAGAATGTGTTTACATCAAATCGCAAATCCTAAAAACATTCCACTCTAACTCATCACTGGTACGTACATGTTCTAAATGTAATCGAGATACACTTTCCCAATATTCATTACACTGCTGGACGGACTCCACTATTGTTCTGTCATGGATATCTAAACCTCCATGTCACTGGAACACATTTGTGGCAAACAGAGTGTCAAAAATCGTCCAATTTATCGATCCTCCGAAATGGCACCATGTTGAATCCGAATTCAATCCTGCAGATCTCGCAAGTCGAGGAGTATACCCACAGGACTTACATACTAATGATCATTGGTGGAAAGGTCCATCATGGCTCTCTGATTTCAACCACAAACGGAATTCATTTCAAAATATCCCTGAGATCACACTAGAGGAAAAGTCAATTAAATCTCATTTTGTATATTTTGAGAATTTTGAAGATTATTTGGACAGATATTCATCTCTTCCACGAGCTCTAAGGATAATGGCATATTTTTACCGCTTCATTCATAGTATTCATCCAGAATACAGATCTACCTATTGCAGAAATAGTAAGACAATAACAGCTTCCGAAATTGGGTTTGTTCGTAAAAGATTAACAATTATCTACCAAAAACGATTTTATCCAAGCGAGTACTTGTCTTTGAGTACTAAGAAATCCATTTCCAAACTTCTCAATTTGAATCCATTTTTAGACTCAGAAGGTTTAATGCGTGTTTGTGGGAGACTTGAGTCCTGTGCAGAGTTGTCATTCGAAGAAAAACATCCTATTATTCCTCCATACTATTCTCCTTATGCAAGACTTTTGGTGCAATTTGTACATCAAATAAGTCTCCATGGTGGCAATCAATTTGTCCTCCGTTTGATTCGTTCGCAGCGTTGGATTCCAAGGGTTCAAAACTTTATAAAGACAGCTATAAATTATTGCAAAATCTGTGTCATTTATAAAAAAAGATGTCAGAAACAGTTAATGACTGCACTGCCACCAGAAAGTTGTGAAATTTCACGTCCATTCACACACACCGGCCTGGACTTTGCTGGACCGTTTGATATTAAAAGTTATACTGGACGGCATTGCCGCATTTTGAAAGGATACGTGTGTGTATTTGTCTGTTTCTCCGCCAAGGCAATGCACCTTGAGGCAACATCCGACCTATCCACATCCACTTTTTTGGCAGCGTTTAGTCGCGTTGTTTCTCGTCATGGTTGTCCTCTCCATCTGCATTCTGACAATGGAACTACATTTGTCGGCGCGTCTAAAATAATGTCTAAGAACTTTTTCGAAACCTCCTATCAAGCATTGGTATCCAATTACTCCCAGCAGAATCTCACTTGGCATTTTATACCCCCCGGAGCTCCTCATATGGATGTCTTTGGGAAGCCGGGGTAAAATGTTTCAAGCAACATTTCAAGAAAATAGCTGGAACCACCAAATACACTTTTGAGGAATTCCAGACGCAACTGGCGAAAATCGAAGCGTGTCTCAATTCCAGACCTATTTCTCCATCATCGCAAAATCCATCCGATCTCACCGCATTGACACCCGGACATTTTTTAATAGGTTCGCCTCTGCTAACTCCTTTGGAACCAGAGATAAAGCAATCATCGATCTCAATTCAAAATCGCTGGCAAAGAATCCGCGCCCTGTACCAAAATTTTTGTATTCGGTGGAAAATCAAGTATCTTAAAGAACTACACAAAAGAACTAAGTGGAAAAAACCCGAAAATGATGTAAAGGAGGATTTGCTTGTAGTCATTAAAGACGAAAATATTCCGCCAAACTGCTGGCGACTTGGAAGGATAATTCGTGTCTATGAAGGCAGTGACCATAGAGTACGGGCGGCTAATATCCTGACGCAAAAAGGGAATATTACTCGCCCTGTTACCAAGTTGGTTATTCTACCGAGTAACAGCGTCTAGTAATTTTTCTTAACGATCCATTTTTAATCTTAGCTCCATTATTCCATTTGTTCCCTTTTATCATTTCTTTCACTAATTCCCTATCTTTCTTTCAGCACTTACCATAATATCATGACAGGCCAGTCGACTCTTCGCCCAAAATATGTTTGTAGGTGTTTATGTTTGAAGAAGCACGGGATGTGGTGTTTATTGGAAAAAAATGGTGTTTATTGGACTCAGCAGCCCCGATGAGCTGTATTTCTAGACGTTTTGTGGACAACCTGGATTTATGTACCCTTGAATTGGAAGACGAAGTCATGTGTTTTCAGTCCACCGTCAAAATAGAAGCTACGCTGCGGGTGCGAAACAGAATAGGCATCACTACTCCAAAGGAATCTTTACCAGAGTCGACTAAGATCAATTTTCAACATCTCGTTTCGGCGGATAGTCGTTTCTATCAAGCTGCTGCAATTGATATTGTTATAGTGGTAGATGTCTGTTCTAAAATTATTTCGGATGGCGTATTTATTCGACACGGCATTCCTACTGCGCAAAACACTGTCTTTGGTACAGTTCTTTATGGCATTTTTTCGGCTTAAATTTTTCTAAAAAACTATATGAAGCTTATTTCATACTTACTGAAAACAAAATATTAAATAATTATCTGAATTGCAAACAAAAATAATATGTACTTTTAACCTGTATGCACATTGCGATCGCTTTACATGAATCTCCAGTTAGTCTAGTTTATAACTAGAGGAAAATGAATTAAATCGACTGAATTCTAATTAAACTATAATTATTTGAAATTCCTTATAGTTATAAGTATCTTTATCTGTCGCTTGCAATATGAGTCTCTCTCTCGTTCCCAAATACAGTAACACTGCATAGGGGGCGGGATGTTTACATCAAATCGCAAATCTTAAAAACATTCCATTCTAACTCATCACTGCTACGTATATGTTCTAAATGACATCGAGATTCACTTTCTATGTTTTTTAGGGTTTTTAATTTTAACTATCGGTCATCGCTAAAACGGCCATATTGCAAGTTACACTTCCTTTTTTTCTTCTATTGTTATTTTGTCACGATGGCATTTAGTTGTGTCTGAATTATTAAAGCCGAGAAGTTCTACGTTTACAAATGTTATGTTAATTGAAACACACTACTTGACGTTTACTTCATAACTGGTTGTTTTATTGTGTATTCTAGGTTTAACAATTGAGGAAGAATACTTATGTTCTAAAATGAGTGAGATAGTACTTATGTTCTAAAATGAGAGAGATGATTTATATTCTAATATGATATGAGTAATGAGTAGAGTGAGATTATTATTGAGAATATTAACAAAGCGGAGTATGTGATAACAGTATCTGTACGACAGTATTATTACAACATCTTCCTTTTATTATTATGACTTATAACAAATTAATTTCATTTTTATTTTTTATTGTAAGCAAATCTATCAGGTGGTAAAATTTGTCTACCACGACTTGTCACATAAGCATTGTTTTCCTTATTTAAAATAGGTTTACTTTGGTCTTGAATGACATTTTGATTAGTATCATTATTTTGGTTTTCAGTTACATATATATATTTTCATTGGTATGATTTAAATTGATTTCATTGTCATTAGTATTAGTGTTATTTTTACATAAAATATCATTGTTTTCATTATTGTTAAGCACATTTTCATTTGCTTCAGTTTCATTTTCTTCTTTAATAGGCTTTTTCAAAATATATTCTCTATTCCTTCTATAAAAATTGCCATCTTCATCCATTACAATCAAACTTCGTGTTTCTTGACACTGATCAGTGACTACTCCTGGAATCCAAAAAGAAGAGGGACATTTTTAAAACATTATTGATTCACATTTTTCGACTCTTTCTAAGTTCTTTGCATTTTTATTATAACTGTTTGACACCTTTTTGACGTTTTGTTTTATTTTGTTTTCATACTCTTCACAATCAATAAGTTTGGGTTTATACTTCATGTGGACTGCAGGAATTTTTGTTCTTAATGTTCTAGACATTAACAATGGAGACGGACTAGGTAAATCTCCCTTTGGTGTAGTGCGGTAATGAAGCAAGGCTGTATAAATATCTGAATGACTATCTTTACATTTCTTCATTATTTTCTTCACTCTTTGTATTGACCTCTCTGCTAAACCATTTGATCTTGGGAAATAACGACTAGATGTGATATGATCTATGTTCCAGTTTTTACAAAATAATTTAAATTCATTCGAATCAAAAGGCGGGCCATTATCTGAAATTAGTATTTGAGGAATTCCATGTCTAGCAAATACTGATTTTAGTTTGTTGGAAACCTGCAAACTTGAGTACCCGCAATTTAACAGTTCAATTTCTATGTATTTGGAATAATAGTCGACTACCAGCAAATAATTATGTTTATTAAAAGTAAAAATATCACAACCCAACTTATACCAAGGAATATTTACTACGTCATGAGGAACATATTCTTGCTGCTGATTTGTATTTCTAAATTTGAGACATGTAGCACAATGACCAACCATATTTTGTATGTCATTATTCAAATTTGGCCAAAATATAGTGTTTCTTGCAAGACTCTGACAATGTTGTACTCCCATATGACCTTCATGTATTAAATTCAAACATTTTTTCTTCAATGAATTTGGAACAACAATCCTATCATTTTTTAACAATATTCCATTAAAGATACTCAATTCATCTTTAACTTTAAAATAAGGAACTAAATTTGACTCCATTAATCTTTTATTTTTTGGCCAGCCCATTTCCATATCGTTCAAAAGGTTTTGTAAAAGGGGATCTTTGGCCGTTTCATTTCTTATTTCTTCTAAATTTGACTCTGACATTTTTAATTCTGAACAAAGTGTATTAATATGTAAATCTAAGTGACTGTCTGTATCTGTATGATAATATTTTTTTAAGGGAGCTCTCGACAGAGTATCTGCTATATATAAAAATTTCCCTGGTTTATATATAACATCAAGCTCATACATTTTTAAATTTAGCATGAATCTTTGTAACCTTAAGAGAATTTTATAGAGCGGTTTCTTAAACATCGGAATTAAGGGCTTGTGATCAGTTTCAACTGTCACTTTGAACCCATAAATGTATTGGTGGAAATGTGCACAACCAAATGCTATAGCTAAAAGCTCTTCCTCAATTTGAGCATAGTTGATTTGTGCTTCTGTTAAGGAAGCAGAAGCGTAAGCTATTGGATGAGACTCTTGCATTAAAGTAGTTCCCATGGCAATTTTTGATGCATCGACTGACATTGTAATTGGCTTATTTGAAGCAAAATACATTAACACTGGTGACTTTGTAAGCTCAACTTTTAAATTGTGAAATTCATATTCATGTATAGAATACCAGTGCCAAGGCACATCACCTTTTAACAAATCCCTCAAATGTTTATTCTTAGAAGATACATGTTTAATAAAAGACTCGACAAAATTAACCATACCATTAAAACGTTGAAGCTCTTTTTGATTTGCTGGAGTTGGAATTTTTAAAATTTACTGGATTCTATCTTTGTCTACTTCCATACCTTTTTCATTAAAAACATGACCTATGAATTTTATTTCTTTGACACATATTTTTGACTTACTTTTGTTAAATTTTACACCTGTAGTTCTTGCTCTGTCTAAGACCATTTTTAAAATGTTATTATGCTATTCAATAGTAGACGAATGAATGAGAAAATCGTCAATATAAATAATTAAACCTTTTATGTCACCTTAATACCAAATGGTAATCGCAAAAACCTATACCGACCAAAAGTTGTATTAAAAGTACATAATTTTGAAGAATATTCATCTAACTGCAGCATCCAAAACCCACAATTTGCGTCTAAAGATGTAAAGAACTTAGAACCATTTAGTTGGGTTTTGCAGTCATTAACATTTGAAAATGGATAATGAGGTATCATCTTACGCGGCGGATCAATTACGGGTTCCACTTCCGGTTTTATATGTAAATGGACTTTTTTTTGATAGCAAACCTAGACCCTCAAAAACATCTTTATAAGCACTAAATACTTACTTTTCATAGATAAAATTAATTTGACAAATTAAATTTAATTGTCTAGCCGTTTCTAAACCGGTAATATTATTACATATCATATCTAATATATAAAAGTTAGCACAGAAATGTTGATTATTATATTTAAAATTAATTTTAACAATACCAATTACTGGTAATTTTCACCACTAAATGTAGTAACATTAATATTTGACTTAAAGATATTTTTTAATAAATTCAATTTAGTTGCTGTTTTAATTGATATAACGTTGGCTTGAGCCCCAGTATCTATTTGACATTGAATTTTGTTGTTGTTAATAATTACCTCTACATTCCATTCCTTGTTGTCTTTTCTTGCTTCTGTTATGCTATTTATAACGAAAGTACTGTTTAACGCCTCTTCAATATGTTGGTCTCCCTCATCTGATGCCACGCACATTTCATTAACAGCCATTTCTAGACTGCCTACAAATAGATCTTCTTGTTGTTTTTGGAATGACGGTACATTTTGGCACATTTTTGCATTGTGCTGTTTTTTACATAAATTGCAAATGATACCTTCAGCTGGACAGCGGACTCTATGTGTTTCACAACACTCTTTACATTGTTGTTTTTTTTTAAACACATTAATTGTAGACGACACTGCTTCTTCTTCTTCTTCTTGAATATTTTTTACAACCGGCATCTGACCCTTGGACTGACGACAGACTCTAGAGAAATGATTTAGCTTTTTACAAATATAACAAGTCGCTCCATATGCTGGACATTTGCCACCATGTTTTAATCCACATTTAAAACACATTCGGTTGTCTCTGTTGCTATTATTTTAAAATTTTTTAATGGCATTGATAGATTCCGGTAACTCCGTTTGTAAATTGTTTGCATTCTCATGTGCACTTATCATATTTTTCGTTATTTGGACTGCTCTATCTAATGTTAACTTGCTTTCACTTAGAAGTCTCTCTTTTATATTTGAGAATTTTGATTATAAGCCGCATACGAATATGTCACTTACAAGATCAAGCCTTATGTTTTCGAATTCACATGACAAACTCAAATTTTTTAATGCGGTTACATATTCCTCTACAGACTCCTCATAGAGTTGTTTTCTTGAAAAGAAGTTGTGGCGTTCCATAACAATGTTGACTTGTGGCACAAAATGCGCTTCAAACTGCTTCACCAAAGTCTCATGTGACGTTTTGTCTACATCTAACTTGTAAGAATTAAAGATAACCATAGCGTCTGGTGCCATATGATGAACCAACAAGGCGACTTTCCTCTGATCAATTTCACCTTCCAGATTGGAGGCCCTTAAATAAATTTTAAATTGGGCAAACCAATTTTGCCAAGTCATTTTAAGGTTAGGTGCTTTGAAATCCATGTGGCTCAGCCACAAATTGCCACCCTTAGACATAGCATTTTGTTTGTTTTCATGTAAACCCATTTTAGCGTCTTTACTTTTTTCCATTTTTAAAGAATTCTCCTTTTTAATGATCTTTAGTTTTATTTCTTCTAAGGTTCTTTACACCTGACACCATGTTATGTTAATTGAAACACACTACTTGACGTTTACTTCATAACTGGTTGTTTTATTGTGTATTCTAGGTTTAAAAATTGAGGAAGAATACTTATGTTCTAAAATGAGTGAGATAGTACTTATGTTCTAAAATGAGAGAGATGATTTATATTCTAATATGATATGAATAATGAGTAGAGTGAGATTATTATTGAGAATAATAACAAAGCGGAGTATGTGATAACAGTATCAGTACGACAGCATTATTACAACAACAACAAGCAAAATTAGAAACTTCCTATCTAATATGCCAAAATAAAATAATAATCCAAACATTTTCCTATTGTTTCATTTCATTTGGTGAGCAACAGTAGCAAAGCAATATCTTCGAACATGTTGATACGAAGAGTGGTTTGTCCAGCGGCGCATTGGAGTTCGAGAGCATCTCCAATTAATCCACGTTATTTCAGCCATTTACACAGAAACAGAATGCAATGGTTTATGTCTAATTTACATCTTCTTATCTACAATTTTGTCCCTGTGTTTAGCGACAACAGCTCTCTCTTAGGCTTCAACAATGCCGTCTAGGGGTTGAGCTATGGATATACAAAATTATTACAAAGATATTATAAATGCTGACTTGTTAACATAACTGCACCATATTACTCATTAAAACAAAACAAAAATGAAATAAAAAAACAATAATATTGAGAAGAACGTAGATTGCATTTATTATATAACCTCAATGTACACATTTGAATAATTAGTATATAATATCTGCCTCTCGTAGTTCTTCGATTATAGAAACCATCTCATTTGTATGGTCATATTTTCCATTTTGATTTGATTCCATCAACAGCTTTAGTCGTTCAACAAGAACATTGGGATCGTTCCAATATACATATTGAGGTTTTTCGGGATTTACTCTCATTAGGCTTTTACCAGTATGAGTGTCATTATTATCTTCTTTATTATATAGAGCATTTATATCCTTTGTTAGATTTTACTCGTTCATTTTTGTAGTTTACTATATGTGCATTTGAGCCCAGTAAAATTTTCTTATATATCTCCAAGTCTGATTCATCGTAGTTTTTGGGTTTTTAAGGAAATAGGAGTTGAATTAAGCCGGATGTGAGTGCCCAATTCTGGTTTCCTACTACAATTTTTTCATTATTTATTTGTAAAGGTTTATCTCCATATTTCCATTCCCCATTATCATCTTTATGTGGACCGTATACAGTGTCCAGGTTATTCATATTTTCCAATTGAGAAAGATTATTTTCATAATCATAATCATGATGATCAGAATAAAAAGATTCTTCTCCATCCTCGTCTTTGCTTGAGTCATCTTGATTATTATCTTTTTCGTACTCTTCATAGCTTGCAGTGATTTCGTTTTTAATATCTTCCTTATGTTTCTTAATGCTGGAAAACGGTGATTTCTCATATTCATGCAAATTTTTTGGGAATCATGTATTTGGACGTATTTTCAATTGATGTTTTAACTAATTTGTTTAATTTATCTGTTATAGGTTTGAAGGTATTTTCTAATTGCGTTGTTCTTGCTTGAGCTCCCCTTTCAAATTTCAAATTTTCTTTTCAAAACATTGCGGGATTGAACCAGTCGTTCTAATATTTCTTCTTCCATTGTTAGAATTCTATTGTTAAATGTGGGATATTGTTACCATATAAATACTGTATCCCTTGACCTTAACTAAACATGATCCTTAACCCAACCTTACATAACTTGAACCCAAGCCAAACCCGAACTAACCTAACTGAACCCAACCTGAACCCAACCTAACATGAACCTAACCTAACCTGAACCCAACCTAACCCGAACCCAACCTAACCTAAACACAACCCAAACCTGAACTCAAACCTAAACTGAACCCAACTCAACAGCATGTGTATTTGTTCAATCTTTAATATTTTATAACTTTGCCTAAAAGTTCATAATTGCCTGATTATCAGTAGTAGATTACTAAAACTTACAGTCCCACAGATGTGTATTCACCTTTTCTATTGTTTATTATCTCAGAATAAAGATATATTTTTGTAGACAAACAATATTATTCATTTATTTAAATGTCAAAATTTTTCAAGAAGAAACAAATGCAGAAGTAAACAAAGAGTGGTGCTATAGGCATCTCTAATATACATATCAAAAGCTTGAGTGTCGTCTTCCGGCTAAACTATAAACCATGGATCGTTTTCATCCAATGTCCATACGTTTTGTGCTTCCGGTATATACGGATAATCTTCTTATGTACTTTCAAATGGTTTGGATTTCGTTTTCTTCGGCATCGGTTTCCAATCGCCGAGACCCATTATACTTCAGCTCGAATTCATTCACAGCTTTTACGCAAGCAGCCTCGAACTCATCATCCATTTCAAATTTAATTTGTTGTGGTCTAATTTGCATTGCCTCGTATAGATCTAAAATATTGCAGCAAGTCTTTTCAAACTCTGCATCATTATCGAATTCAACTCCAATCTCTCCGTTGTATTATTGACCATTTTTAGGTTTCTTACTTTTCTCTAAGAAATGTCTCACTCTTTTAAATGAATTTTGAAAACTGAATATAGTTTCCGAGTCTAGCTCAACTTTTATAGAGTTTTAATGTTTCTATTAAATACAAAAAACATTTATAATAAAGGACGTCAACAATTAGAGGAACTTTTTAGTTCGTTCTTCTATTTTCATAATAATTTTGTATATCCATAGCTCAACCCCTAGATGGCATTGTTTAAGTTTCTTTTCCTTCGAATTTTCAATTTGAGTGAGGTACACTAATATTTATTTGCTTGAAATAAATATTCTTGAAAATATCATATCTGTACTAGAGTTGGGCAATCTAGTTCCTGGAGCGGATCGATCTTTCCATTGCCTTTTCCTAAAAGGAACTAGTTCCTTCATATAGTTCCGTAATTCCAAATAGTTCCGAGAGCGATAAAGTTCAATGAATCTTTTTCTTTTATCGTTGTTTCTATTTCCTTCGTTCCAAATAGTTCCCAGACCGATATACATATATGGCCAAAATAATATGTACATCATAGTTTATTTTTGATGTTGTGATTCATCCTCAGTTTTTTCTAGAGAAAGGTGTGATCTGTGTAACATTTCGATAACCCTATTTGTAAACATTGATTCAACAACAACAAAAAAATAGTAACATTTTGTTTCTGAGTTACTTTTGTGTTAAGGTCCTAAAATTGGTTGGCCAAAATAATAAGTACATTTCGGATTTTTTTAATACAGAGTTATGAAAAATGCACTTCGTTCGATACATTTTATAAGCAGTTGCTGTAGAGATCCCTACAGAAAAAACCAGTTGGTTGATCCCTATACATTTCTTCAAAAAACAAACAAGAGTGTGACATTTCGGAGAATTGTTATTAAATAAAGAAATAGAAACTTATGTTGCGAAAATTTTTGCGGTAATTCACGAGACGGAAATTTTTAATGGAGCGGAGTTGGAGTCCATGTCGAAAGCTGAACTAGTGATGGGAAGGCAACATAAAAACCTTTTGGATGATGAAGCAAAATCAGATGCGCTTGGATTAAATTGAGAACGGGAGAAGTAAGCTCAAATGTGATTGAATTTAATGGAACATTTTTTTTTTTAAATTTGCATGTATATAATAAATTTGTGTTTATATAATAAATATAATAAAGTTCTTTTTTACACAAATAATAAATGCATTTTATTTATTTTTGGAAAGTCGAGTCGAATAATTGTTGATTCGAGACTTCAGAGCCACATTTACTCGATGGTTTGTTCTAGTGTTGGTTGCACCGATTCCGTTGATATTAATTGTTGACTTTTGCATTGAAATGCCAAGTCGCTTTACTAAACGTTCTGTAATGAAATTTACTTGTGAACCAGAATCAAGCAAAGCGCGGCACTCCACTTCTGCTTAATCCACCTTTATTTTGACTACTGCTGTGCTGAGTAGAACGTACGAGCTGATTTGTTTTTTATTTGCAGCGGCCAGCGAGGTGGCTTCCTGATTGTTGGGCGACTCAGTATTTACGGAGGCTACCCCTCCGGCAGGCTTTGTACCAGTTTCAGCTGATAAAGTCGTACGACTGTCTTGTTTGTTTGTCATTGCTTGAGCTCTAGATGCAACAGCGCGCAGTACATTGCTTCGATGAATGGTCCGCCATTAAACAGTTCACAGCTTTTGAGTGAAATTTAGTCGTTCTGGTGCTGTCATTTTGATAAAGTTCTGGCAATGATATAGTTTATGAGTGCCATTTTTACATAGAGTACATATGCTGTTTCCTTGGTTTGCCGATGCCACTGTAGCACAAGATTTAGATGAAGGTTTTTCCTTTTGACCCATTGCCTCCATTGACTGGAATCGAGTCTCCAGAAATTATAGGAATTGACTAACTTGCTGCAATTCCCTTGGGTTGACAATTGATCTTTCGTATTGATTGTAAATACTTCGGTCTAGTTTCTTCGACAGTAGATGAAGTAGTATTGGACTCCAAGAGGACGCGTCGACTCCCACGTTCTTAAGCGCATGTAAGCACTCTTGTGTGACGTCATGTAGCTGTTTTATGGACGCGGCTGATGATCCGGTCGATGGCTGATCAATCAGTTGATGTATAAGCGATGCTACCAGCACTCGCTTGTTGTTGTATCGGTCTTGCAAAATTTTCCATGCTGCTTCATAATTTTCGGCTGTTGCTGAGATATGACTTATCAAATTTTCCGCTTCACCAGTGATATTGGCCTTCAGATACCACATCTTTTGTACTGTGGGTATGCGTTGGTTGTTTACTAACTGCGTGAAAAGGTCAAAGAAGGCCGTCCATTTTAGATAATCTCCATTAAATTTTGGGATTGTGATTTTGGGCAGTGGCAAAACATTCGCTTGCCCAAGTTCTATTCCTTTTTCTGAAGTTGGTGTTGTTATTTTGAAGTTTTCTACTACCATATTCTCTAGAGTGGTGTAGGAGTCCATATCGTAGCCTTCTTCCTGCGGATTGCAACTGTTTTCCATATTGAGAAATGTAGTTCTTGAATTTGTTCCCACAGTTTTTCCTTTAGTTTCATGTTGGATGCTGTCGGATCCATGATAAGTACCCTCTTCAGAGACGCTATCATAACGTTTTGTCTTCTGATTGCCGAATTGGTTGAGGATACTGAAGCTATTGAGCCGCCGTTGTTTATGGTTGATTTCTTTGCAGGATGTTTATCAGCAGTTGTTTCTGATTCTTTTGAAGGCTCCAACATGGCTGACTCAAACAGTTCCCGGTACTTCATTGTAAGTTCAGACACCTGCTGGTAGTACTTCTCGGTGAAGTACTTGTGGTCCTTTGGATAATTTTCGAGACACGTATTTTCGAGTCTGTGATTTCGAATTCGGCCAATGCGGCGTCTAACTTTGTGAGTCGATCCTTGTAGAAGCTAGTTGTTCTTTTTGAGATTGGCTCCTTTTTTTGCATTGCGGATAATAGTTTCTATCCGATCACCCGTGGCTCGTTGAGCTTCTACCAATTTACTAAACGAGGCCATGTCTGCGTAATTCTCACCGGTTGCCATTTTTAATTAGTTAACGTCCGGAATTCGCCCCAAGATTGCCTTCTGCAACAGTAGCTATATGTAATCCTTTGGAAGCAATTTATTCGCTTTTTCCGTGTATTGTCCAATCAAAATTTCGACATTCTGTGCTTGATACGCTACTGTTCTAGAATGCCGACTGATGTCCTGGTGAACTTGCTAATGTTGATCCTGTGCCGTGTTACAGGATCTGAAATATTTTGGGATGTATTTTGTCCTATTGGCTGAGTGTTTCGTCCTATCGGAAGGACTAGGGGTCACCAAATGTGGTTGCGTGTTTCGTCCTATCGGAAGTACTAGGGGCCACCAAATATGGTTGCGTGTTTCGTCCTATCGGAAGGACTAGGGGTCACCAAATATTTATTGAATGGACTGTTTTGTCCTTCAATGAGGTTGTAGATGTCGTTTATCAAGGCGGATCACCAAGATAAATTAAATGAGGTTGTAGATGTCGATTATCAAGGCAGTGTCACCAAGATAAATTATAGTTTTAACACAAGCATATGAACTTGGTTAAGATCGGAGAGGAAAAGTACACACTAGAAGGCGTTTTTAAGTTCTCACATTCTTTATTGATAAATTGGTTCTTAAATACTAAATTATTGCTAAATTGCACATTTTGTTTGGTGTCTAGTGTGATGTAGCAATTGCTTAAATTACAAAATAATTATTATGAAAAGAAACGTTGTGGTTCATTGCCCCACAACAATACTACAATATTGATTTTTTACATTTTTAGGTAATGATGGTAAGTCTGCCTTTGCACTTTCAAGTAGAACATTTTGTTTGTTTACTTTTTTGCAATGACCTACTGCCTGAGTTATTTACAATTTCATTAATGCATTATGTGCTTAATTATACTAGGAAATGTGAATGTCTGAACATACTCCCAGCCGTTGAGCCATGCTCAACTGAAATTTGATATGCTGATACAACAGATGTTAATTGCTGTTGTTAAAAAAGAAATGCAGTAGTGTGGTTATTCCTGACCTAGACACCAAACATAATGTTTGTATGAATTTTATTTTCTTATGGATATTATGATACGGAAACTACAAATTCTGATGACGCGACATTTTGACGGACTGCTGCTATGGGAGGTTGTTGACTTGGCTTCATTTTAATGAATTGTCTTCTTTTGTAGACTGCTGTTATAATAATTCCAATTGCAAGAATGAGGGCGGCGTAAGCTACTGTTGCATGATGTCTCTTGATGTTGTTAAGTTGCAGTGGCAAGTCAGTTAGAACTTGTTGATGAAGTTGATTTTGAATCTCAGATATATTCTTGATGTGGTCAATGTAGTTTCTAAGATGTTTTTTGCTATATTGTGTTTTGTCTGGATAACTGATTTCTGTAACCTTGGCGGTGGCTGTGTATGATGAGTGAAGGGATGATAAATATGTTTCATGTCCCTGAATGAACATTGACCTGTACTTTACGGTACAATCTGGACTTATTTTAATGAGTCCGGTGCCCTACAATATTACTCGAGAGTGTTCCTGTAGTGCGATTCTGTAACTCCTTAACGACAGAATTAACGATGAATGTCGGTAGTTAACGACAATTTTCGGTAAGTGCTATTCTGTAACCAATTTTAACTATTTTTGTCGATAAATTTTGTCGTTAATTACCGAAAATTATTGTTAAGTTAACAACCAAAAAAAAAGTGGTCGTTAAGTGTTAACGACAGTACATTATTGCTGTATTTTGATGATTTCTTTTAACAACGGCGTTTTTTATATGAACATAATAATGAGAAAAATCTTCTTAAGGCATTTACATAAGTGTTAACTGTGCTTCGCCACTGTTGTGCTTTCGACAGCGCCGATTTATTGAAGCTGCGTAAAGATCATCACAGAGAACTTGTAAATCTTCGATTAACTCATAACTTTCCCTTGGACCACCCTTATGTAGCATCAATTAAATCGGAGCTGGCGAAGGCGCAACAGTGGCGAAGCTGCCCAATGCTACCCTACGTATGAAGACTGCGCTAACCCTCGTTTTACTTATTAAAGAGGAAAAACGTTAGCTAATGCTTCAAAAGAACCACAGTACCACACAGCTATGTAAGACCTATACCAATGTCCTTAACATTATCTTTCTAAGAGGCTTTCCTTGGCTTTAATTTAGCATTGGGCCAACACGTGAATAGTATTACTACTCGTATAATCTACATTGTTCTGTCATAATCTTATAGATTTAACTCAACATCACTAACAATCAGAATGCTAAAAATGGCGTATAAGCTTGGATTTTCGAACTTTTCATACTCTCCGCTATGAGGAACTACATTTAATGTGGGCGTGAATTGAACATGTGAATATATAAACTCAAATGACGGTAACGTGGATCCACGTTCACTGAAGGGGCTTAAGTCATGTCAAATATCAAAGCTCAGTCATTATATGGCGAAACTAGCTCTTTTTACACTGTTCTGAATTTCCATACAGAGCGCCACAACCCAAAATATGATCTTAACTTTTAATAAAAAAACAACTGCGCTTTTAAAAAAGATTAATGATTGTTTTATTACATTTATTACTTTTAAATCACACCCAAACACACAATAAAACATCTTAAAAAAAGCTTCTTTACTGGCATCCGTAGTCATCCAAAAGACACAAATTTGAACCACATTCCTCAAAAATCTAAATTGTTTCCATCTTAAACGCCTTTTGTTTTGTATTCGCGACGAAATAACGTTTTCAGCTTCAAAATATATTTTAATTAATACTAAAATATAATAATTGACATTTTTCTTCACATTGATATTCGTCGGTATGAGTTAACGATTTATACAATCGGTAACATAAAGTTACAGAATAGCACATTCGTTAACTCAACCGAATATTTTCGTTAACTACCGATGTCGGTTCGTTATTAAAAAATGTTACAGAATCGCACTACTGATTGCATACAGTGGTTATTTGAGTTTGATGTGACATTGTATACATCCACTGGTTGCCGTGTTTTAGTTGTGTCATCGACGTGTTGTCTATGAATGGGTCCACGGTACAACTGGGACGAGTGATATTATTAGGAAGTGAAATTTCGCATAGGCACTTGGCTGTGTCTGCATTTAATTTGGACATAACACTTCATCTTCTGTTAGTGGTGTGCATGCTGCCCATTCTTGTTCTGTTAAAGTATAATACTCATCTCTGTGGGCAGTTATAGCGATGAGGTCGCTGCATGGCCTAATGACCATCATGGTGCTATTGACAGGTGCAGGAATTGGATGTAGCTTAAGCAGTTCCAACGATTCTGGGTCACATAGAGGAATTGTTAAGTAGAAAATGATATGATTATCTGTGATTCCTCCATTTACATTCATAATTTTGTAGAGCTGCAGGAGATTCTCTTGACGGACAATGCTGGTGGAAGATGATTTCCGACTTGTATGAGCTCTGATTGAAGCTGTAACGGTGATAGTAACATTTTGCTGATTTTCCCATGATGTGAATCGGACAATGTTTTATTATTGCTGTTTGTATTCGGTGTAGCCTTACTGATATCAATGTCAATTAAGAAGATAGTGACACCATATTTTGTAACAGATTAAATTGGTGATTCTCTTGCTCGTTTTCGTGTAGCCGTTTCTCAATGTTGTTCATATGATAATCGAGGCTGTCGATGTTTGCTTTTAGTTGTAGTTCATCTTGTTTGAAAATGTTGAGGGTTGAGTTAATAATTGAAGTTTGGTTTTTCAAGAGCTGTTTCATGTGGTTTTCATCTTCCTTGATCAAGGTAATAGTGTCCGACATTTGTTCCGCGTAATTTGAGTCCAAAACTCCAAGAAATGAGTTAGCAATGTTTCCAACAATATTTACAGCACCACGTTTGCTTCTCTTGTTTTTTAGTAAAAGGTTTCCTACCTTTAGGTCTGAGAAACTGAGTTCAAGGGTATGCAGAATGTTCAGACATGGTGTCATTTGGGATATGAGGGTGCATAACTTCTGGAGTGCCAATGTGCCATTTGTAAATGTGTTCATCTCTCGCCAGTATGGTTGTAGTTCGTAGTACGCTATGAGTTGCCATTCAGATCTTGAGATACGTGTGGTGCCAATTCCTTCAAAGTGTATTCCAATCTTGGGTTCAATTTTGGTTACCTCTATTTTGTTTGCACAAATTAAAGGAAGTGCAAATAGAGCGACGATCATCGTTAGCATGATGCTGAAGCTTGAAGCCGTTCCTTTCCTTTTGCTTGGACGTTCGTCTGGTGATGCTGAAGATGATTGCGTCTCCTGCTCTTCCTCATTGATCGGATTTAATGACAATTGCATGCTCGGCTGATCTTTGCATGTATTGTCTTCTTCGAGTCGCGGAAGTGGTGCTAAATATGGGATGGCTATTTTAAAAATTCCGGATGCGTTTTTTACGTCAGCAACTCTCACTGCATTGTCGTTTCCTTTGTATGTTTTGATAACACGACGTAAAGGCCACTTCATGACCGGAACATTGTTTTCTTTTATAATGACAATGGCTCCTGGTTGTAGATTCTTCGACTGCTCTTGCCATTTATTACGATATTGCAATTCATTTAGATAGTCCCGTGACCACCTGCTCCAAAATTCGTGCTTAAGACGACAAACTAGATTCCATCTAGTTGCCAGGCTTAAGGTTGGTTGCTTTGCTTGTGAGTCCACTTGTGCAGTGAGTGGTTCTCCAATCAAAAAGTGTCCTGGAGTGAGTGCACCTATATCATTGGGATCATTTGACATTGGAGAAATAGGCCTCGAGTTTAATATGGCTTCAATTTCAATGACCAAAGTTTCGAGTTCTTCATAAGTCAAGGATGCGTTCGCCATGCTTCTGATTAGAAGATGTTTTGCTGACTTGACAGCGGCATCCCAGAGGTCACCAAAGTGTGGCGCTCTTGGCGGAATGAAATTAAACTGAATGCCACTGTTATTGCAAGCATTTGTAATGGCTTCTTTGGCATTTGTTGAATGTATTATGGTTGATAGTTCAGGTAGCTTGTTTTTGGCTCCTATGAAGTTCGTTGCGTTGTCGCAATATAGGTTTTGGCAGTGTCTACGTCGTCCGATGAATCTTTTAAGAGCACCTATGAACGCCTCGGTGGTGAGGTCACTCACTAGTTCCAGGTGTACTGCCTTTGTTGAAAAGCAACAAAATACTGTAATATAGGCCCTGTGTGGCCGTTTTCCGCGAAGTTTGTAATGTACTGCTATTGGGCCGTAAAAATCTACCCCAGTATTAATGAAGGGCCTGGCTGGTGTGACACGTGTGGAAGGCAAGTTTCCCATAACTTGATTAAATAATGCTGGCTTAGCTTTGCTACATGTTGTACAGCGATGAACCGTAGCTCGAGCCATAATCTTTCCTTTTAGTGGCCAAAACCGTTGTCGTACGATTCCCAGCAATGTTTGCGCGCCACAATGTTTATTTTCCTTGTGTACCATTTCAAATATTAATTTTGAAATTGGGTCATTATAGGGAATAAGGAGTTGATGCTTGGAGTCGAATGAAAAGGACGATGCTTCAAGACGACCCCCAACTCGAATTAAGCCGTCATTGTCCACAAATGGTGACAGGTTACACAGTTTACTTGTTCCACGCAATTCTTGGTACTTCTTCAGCTGTTGAATTTCTTCCTTAAAGTCCGACTCTTGTATGTGTCTGATTATATGCTTTAAAGCCGTGTCTAGCTCGACCGCTGTAAGTGATCCTTGGACCTGTCGAAGGGTACTTTTGCACCTGCTCTGAGTAATGAAGCCCAAAACGTATGCTATGATTCGTTGTAGACGGGTGAACGAGTTGTTGTGATTTATTTTGTACATAAAGTCGTTTGGTGTTACTGTGGTAACGAGTGCCTCTGGTACCTTCCTTTTTCTCTCAAGATTAGTCGAAATTGAAAGATGTGGATTGAATTTTGCTGGCCACATTGTGTCTTTTCCGTGTAAAAATAAAGGACCACAGAACCAAAGAGCACAATCTTTAAGGGCTGTTGGTGAAATGCCGCGAGATAGTACATCGGCTGGATTGCACTTTGAGCTGACATGGCGCCATTGTTCTGCCTGAGTGACTTCTTGTATGATTGCAATTCTATTGGCCACAAATGTGTTGAATGCTGTAGATGATGAGTTTATCCAGGCCAGCACGATTGCTGAGTCAGTGCAAAGCCAGGTTGGACACGTCAATTGAAGATCGATTTTGATTTTTGAAGCTAACTGGGCTCCAAGTGCTGCTGCGCAAAGCTCCAAACGTGGTATGGTTTGCCTTTTGAGTGGGGCAACGCGAGATTTTGCACAAAGGAGACGTGCCATGGTAGTTCCGTCTTTAAAGGTTGATCGCATGTAAGCCGCTGCGCCATACGCCTTTGCTGATGCATCTGTGAAGATGTGTAGTTGCCTTGATTCTGGGAGGTTGTTGACTTGGCTTCATTTTAATGAATTGTCTTCTTTTGTAGATTGCTGTTATAATAATTCCAATTGCAAGAATGAGGGCGGCGTAAGCTACTGTTGCATGATGTCTCTTGATGTTGTTAAGTTGCAGTGGCAAGTCAGTTAGAACTTGTTGATAAAGTTGATTTTGAATCTCAGATATATTCTTGATGTGGTCAATGTAGTTTCTAAGATGTATTTTGCTATATTGTGTTTTGCCTGGATAACTGATTTCTGTAACCTTGGCGGTGGCTGTGTATGATGAGTGAAGGGATGATGAATATGTTTCATGTCCCTGAATGAACATTGACCTGTACTTTACGGTACAATCTGGACTTATTTTAATGAGTCCGGGCCCTGCAATATTACTCGAGATCGTTGTTGTTTGCCGCGAGTGGACATGTGTTTGCCTGTGCTCTTATAAAAAACGTTTTTCTTCGGAAATAAAAATATTGAAATAAAATATAAGTATGCAAAGTAGAAAATAATACACCCTGTGTCACATCGCGCTCATAAAAACATATTTTCTATTTTCTGTGTCCAATTATTTTGCAAAACATTTTTTACAAGCATAATAAAGCAGTCACAAACTGAGAAAAAAGACAAGTGAGAAACACAAAAAAGCATGAGAGCAGTGAGAGAGCATGACATTTAACTTTAATATATTGTCAAACAAACAAACACAATTTAGCCAGGCACTCAATTCGAATACGACACTGGCATTATTCAAAAGCTCTATATGTACTAATTTCTTAACAGTAATTTTGGTGGTAACATACAAACTGTTAACTAAACCGCCCTAAAGTGTGCTACAAATTAACTACAAGACGGCCTTTAACAGTTTTATTTTTTTTTTGTGTCACCTTTTTGTATTGAATTGGCCGTTACTGACCAATACTTAATACTTATTCAATACATTAAAATTACACCAACACAACCATGCTTGAAGAAAATCAAGGGGACAATACCCAGATCAATTTATTTGCTGATAATGATAGTATCATTCGCCCCCCCAAAGCACCTAAGCGTGATAGAGAGAGTTTTATTCATCGTACGTATGGGAACTCTACTAATACTCCAAGATCGACAGACTCACCTTTCCGCGCTATGCAGATGCTCGACGATCGTTTTTCCAAACTAAGCGATCGACTCTTGAATAAATTTAAAACCATGTTACAAGAGACGGAGGATCGAATTTTAAAAGAGCTCGACAGAAAACTAAGTGACATCCGAACAGATTTCAACGAGCTTAATGAGCGTGTTTCACGTTTGGAAAAAGGCTCGGAAGAAATGGCTCAAATGAAATCCGAGATTGATTATCTAAGAATGCAATTGCTCAGACAAGAAAATTCGCATGTTGCCTCAGAGATTCGTGTAAATGGAATACCTTATCAACACGATGAAAACTTGCTGGAAGTGTTTACCAACATTTGTGACTCCATGAACTTGTCAAAACCTCGAGTAAAATCGATTCATCGCCTGCAAAACAGGAATAACACCAAGAAACAGAACTCGCCGTATGGCGTTATTCTTGTAAAATTTATGAATCCTTACGACAAAAACTTCTTCTTGAAATCTGTCGCCGCTTTCAAAAAATTAAATAGCAATGGTTTTATGCTTAATTCAATTGGATTCAGGTCAAACTCACAATTCTATATAAACGAAAACATATTGAACGCCCATTATCAATTACTCCAAGATGCAATTCATCTGAAGAAAAAGGGTCTCATCAAAGCCGCATACACATGTCGTGGTCTGGTTTACATCAAACGCTTTAACTGCAATGAGCCCATATGCGTTTTTCATCCTAAAGTTATTGATGAGTTTCGGATGGAGAAAGATATTCCAGGAGCAGAATCGCAAAGCTAAATTCATTATTTTTCATTACTATAATCCTACAATTCAACTCTTTTTCAATTTTTTTTTATATATTTTACATGGTGTACTTTTTTAGTTTGTTAATTCTATCCTATTTTTCCAATTTAAATTGTGCTTTATTAACTTTTCGTGCTGCTGATGCTTTTATTGCATGTCATTTTACTCTTATAAATGACTGGCTAAGAATAATATAAATTCCAAAGACGTAACTAAGGATATGGTAAGAATATTGGTTATACTGTATTCAGATTTGATGGGGAAAGGCGAGGAGGGGCGTTGCCATATTTACAAAGAATAACTTAAAAGCTAAGTTCAAGTTGAAATCTGTCGTTGGCGATCCCATTGAATACGTGTTTGTTGAACTAACTGCTAACAATAAGCACATTCTCATTGGTTGTATTTATCGCCCCAATAACACAGTCGATACACAAAAACTCATTGATGTTTTAGAAAGAGTTACTGTCGGCAACCATGATGTAATTATAACAGGAGATTTCAACTCAAATGTCTTTGTCGACACCTCTTTTATAGACAAAATGCTCACACTTAGCCTAATCAACGTTAATAATACGAATCCTACACACTTTTCCTCAACTGCAAATACACTTTTAGATCTGTTTTTTGTCAATAATCCAAACAACATTCAACTATATGATCAGATTTCTGTTTCATGCTTTTCTAAACACGACCTGATATACCTTGCATACAATTTTTCCATACGTGAAGAAGAGGAGACTTATACATACACATATCGAGCCTACAAAAATCTGAAGTATTCAGATGTTAACGATAAGATCTGTCAAGTTGACTGGAGTGAGTTATATACACTTGTTACGGTGGATTAACAATTGGATTTCCTTCAACAAAATATTATTTCGATTTATAATATGACGATCCCCATTAAAACCAAAAGAACAACGTCTAAAACTAAGCCTTGGTTTAATTCCACGATTCAAACACATATACGGGCGAGAGAATTGGCGTATTCTAGGTGGAAGAGGTATAAAACCCCAGAGCTTCATGAGGAATATCGATCAGCAAGAACACTTGTTAATAATCATATTAAAGCAGCAAAAACCTCGTATTTCTCAAATAAATTTAACAGGGCAGCAGACTCTAAAGGCGCTTGGAATATTATAAAGGACATAGGCATTGGAAAATCAAAAACTTTCACAGAATACCAGGGAGACATCGATGAACTCAATAAAGCTTTTTTAAGCATACCGACATTACCAGTAGACACATCTTTTTATGGCGTTAGTAATGAGTCTGTGCATAATTTCAATGTAGACCGTTGTTTTGAATTTCGTTGTGTCACGTGCGATGAGGTCTTTTAAAGTTTTAACCAAGTAAAATCGAATGCTATTGGGCTAGATGATATAGATCCAAAATTTATAAGATTAATACTTCCAGAATTTTTACCATATTTTACGTACCTCTTTAATTCTATCCTGACCACAAGTTCATATCCAACAGTATGGAAACACGCAAAAGTAATTCCTGTCCCTAAATCTAATCAGGATTTCCGACCTATTTCTATACTATGCTACATGTCAAAAGTCTTTGAGAAAATATTACATTCTCAAATGACAGAATATCTCCACCGGGAGTCCTTGCTTACTGATAGACAGGCAGGCTTTCGCCCTAACCACAGCTGTACTACGGCACTTGTAGAGGTGTCAGAATCGATACGAAAGGATGTTGACGATAGTAAGATTAGTTTTCTCGTACTGTTGGATCACTCTAAAGCCTTCGATTGTGTGGATCACCTACATCTTTGCATGAAACTAAGGCGTCTTTTAAATTTCACTTCAACAGCTTCAAACCTAATTATGGCCTACCTTAGCAACAGGATACAGTCAGTTTGTTCGGCAACTAAGAAATCAAAGCCGTTATTAGTACCCAAAGGCGTACCTCAGGGCTCAATCATCGGTCCTTTGCTTTTTTCAATATATGCTAACGATCTCCCCCAGCAATTAATATACAGTCAAATTACAATGTACGCTGACGATGTTAAAGTCCTGTTAAGCGGGCCCGTTAAGAATGTCGGTGACACCATTAACAAGCTTAATATTGATCTCTCTCGAGTCTCTAACTGGGCTAAAGCAAATGGCTTCTTGTTAAACCCCGGAGAAACAAAATGCTTAATGATACATAAAAACAAAAGGTTCAGTCTTCAAAATCTCCCCAATATCTACATAAACAATCAGAAAATTGATATTGTTTTTAAGGCAAAGAATCTCGGGGTAGTATTAAATAGCTCACTGAGTTGGTCAGATCACATAAATTCTGTTACTGGCCAAACGTATGCTAAGCTACGAGCATTATGGATTGTACATTCGTACACACCGATTAATATACGCATCCTCATAGCCAAAACATTGCTGGTACCAGGATTGATTTATGGTTGCGAGCTGTTTGCAAACTGCGACTCTATAAGCCTCCGTAAGCTTAACGTTGTTTTCAATAGCATAATACGCTATGTGTATGGTCTGAATAGAAGGCAGCATGTCACCCAAACTGCACTTTCCCTCTACGGATTCAGTTTAAACACCCTACTCAAAACTAGGGTTTTACTCTTTTTGCACAAAATTATTGTAAGCCAAAAACCTAAATACCTATTTGAAAAGCTCGTTTTTACTCGTTCACGCCGTTGAAGAAAGTTAGTACCATTTAGAAGACAAAGCTCTGTCTCTGAATGGCAATTTTTCATTACCACAGTACGTCTTTGGAACACATTACCCCACAATATACAAAGCATCAGCAATGATATTTAAAAAACAAATAATCCAATTTTATTCAATATTATTATAAACTAATTTACAAAAATACCTTCACTTTAAATTTTAAATCATTTTTATTTTTATTTGTGATAATTTTTAACATGGATACCTGATGTATATTTATAAATCTACACTGTAATCATAAGATTTTGTCTTGTTGTGTAGAAAAAAGAACCAAAATAAATAAAATAAAAAAAAGAGTGTTCCTGATTGCATACAGTGGTTATTTGAGTTTGATGTGACATTGTATACATCCACTGGTTGCCGTGTTTTAGTTGTGTCATCGACGTGTTATCTATGAATGTGTCCACGGTACAACTGGGACGAGTGATATTATTAAGAAGTGAAATTTCGCATAGGCACTTGGCTGCGTCTGCATTGAATTTGGACTGCATATTTGGACATAACACTTCATCTTCTGTTAGTGATGTGCATGCTGCCCATTCTTGTTCTGTTAAAGTATAATACTCATCTCTGTGGGCAGTTATAGCGATGAGGTCGCTGCATGGCCTAATGACCATCATGGTGCTATTGACAGGTGCAGGAATTGGATGTAGCTTAAGCAGTTCAAACGATTCTGGGTCACATAGAGGAATTGTTAAGTAGAAAATGATATGATTATCTGTGATTCCTCCCTTTACATTCATAATTTTGTAGAGCTGCAGGAGATTCTCTTGACGGCTGCGTCTGCATTGAATTTGAACTGCATATTTGGACATAACACTTCATCTTCTATTAGTGGTGTGCATGCTGCCCATTCTTGTTCTGTTAAAGTATAATACTCATCTCTGTAGGCATTTATAGCGATGAGGTCGCTGCATGGCCTAATGACCATCATGGTGCTATTGACAGGTGCAGGAATTGGATGTAGCTTAAGCAGTTCCAACGATTCTGGGTCACATAGAGGAATTGTTATGTAGAAAATGATATGATTATCTGTGATTCCTCCCTTTACATTCATAATTTTGTAGAGCTGCAGGAGATTCTCTTGACGGACAGGTAGCTGCAATGCTGGTGGAAGATGATTTCCGACTTGTATGAGCTCTGATTGAAGCTGTCACGGTGATAGTAACATTTTGCTGATTTTCCCATGATGTGAATCGGACAATGTTTTATTATTGCTGTTTGTATTCGGTGTAGCCTTACTGATATCAATGTCAATTAAGAAGATAGTGACACCATATTTTGGAACAGATTAAATTGGTGATTCTCTTGTTCGTTTTCGTGTAGCCGTTTCTCAATGTTGTTCATTTGATAATCGAGGCTGTCGATGTTTGCTTTTAGTTGTAGTTCATCTTGTTTGAAAATGTTGAGGGTTGAGTTAATAATTGAAGTTTGGTTTTTTAAGAGCTGTTTCATGTGGTTTTCATCTTCCTTGATCAAGGTAATAGTGTCCGACATTTGTTCCGCGTAATTTGAGTCCAAAACTCCAAGAAATGAGTTAGCAATGTTTCCAACAATATTTACAGCACCACGTTTGCTTCTCTTGTTTTTTAGTAAAAGGTTTCCTACCTTGAGGTCTGAGAAACTGAGTTCAAGGGTGTGCAGAATGTTCAGACATGGTGTCATTTGTGATATGAGGGTGCATAACTTCTGGAGTGCCAATGTGCCATTTGTAAATGTGTTCATCTCTCGCCAGTATGGTTGTAGTTCGTAGTACGCTATGAGTTGCCATTCAGATCTTGAGATACGTGTGGTGCCAATTCCTTCAACGTGTATTCCAATCTTGGGTTCAAACTTGGTTACCTCTATTTTGTTTGCACAAATTAAAGGAAGTGCAAATAGAGCGACGATCATCGTTAGCATGATGCTGGAGCTTGAAGCCGTGCGTTTCCTTTTGCTTGGACGTTCGTCTGGTGATGCTGAAGATGATTGCGTCTCCTGCTCTTCCTCATTGATCGGATTTGGTGACAATTGCATGCTCGGCTGATCTTTGCATGTATTGTCTTCTTCGAGTCGCGGAAGTGGTGCTAAATATGGGATGGCTATTTTAAAAATTCCGGATGCGGTTTTTACGTCAGCAACTCTCACTACACTGTCGTTTCCTTTGTATGTTTTGATTACACAACGTAAAGGCCACTTCATGACCGGAACATTGTCTTCTTTTATAATGACAATGGCTCCTGGTTGTAGATTCTTCGACTGCTCTTGCATTTATTACGATATTGCAATTCAGTTAGATAGTCTCGTGACCACCTGCTCCAAAATTCGTGCTTAAGTCGAGAAACCAGATTCCATCTAGTTGCCAGGCTTAAGGTTGGTTGCTTTGCTTATGAGTCCACTTGTGCAGTGAGGGGTTCTCCAATCAAAAAGTGTCCTGGAGTGAGTGCACCTATATCATTGGGATCATTTGACATTGGAGAAATAGGCCTCGAGTTTAATATGGCTTCAATTTCAATGACCAAAGTTTCGAGTTCTTCATAAGTCAAGGATGCGTTCGCCATGCTTCTGATTAGAAGATGTTTTGCTGACTTGACAGCGGCTTCCCAGAGGCCACCAAATTGTGGCGCTCTTGGCGGAATGAAATTAAACTGAATGCCTCTGTTATTGCAAGCAATTGTAATGGCTTGTTTGGCATTTGTTGAATGTATTATGGTTGATAGTTAAGGTAGCTTGTTTTTGGCTCCTATGAAGTTCGTTGCGTTGTCGCAATATAGGTTTTGGCAGTGTCCACGTCGTCCGATGAATCTTTTAAGAGCATCTATGAACGCCTCGGTGGTGAGGTCACCCACTAGTTCCAGGTGTACTGCCTTTGTTGAAAAGCAACAAAATACTGTAATATACGCCTTGTGTGGCCGTTTTCCGCGAAGTTTGTAATGTACTGTTATTGGGCCGTAGGAATCTACCCCAGTATTAATGAAGGGCCTGGCTGGTGTGACACGTGTGGAAGGCAAGTTTCCCATAACTTGATTAAATAATGCTGGCTTAGCTCTGCTACATGTTGTACAGCGATGAACCGTAGCTCGAGCCATAATCTTTCCTTTTAGTGACCAAAACCGTTGTCGTACGATTCCCAGCAATGTTTCCGCGCCACAATGTTTATTTTCCTTGTGTACCATTTCAAATATTTATTTTGAAATTGGGTCATTATAGGGAATAAGGAGTTGATGCTTGGAGTCGAATGACAAGGACGATGCTTCAAGACGACCCCCAACCCGAATTAAGCCGTCATTGTCCAAAAATGGTGACAGGTTACACAGTTTACTTGTTCCACGCAATTCTTGGTACTTCTTCAGCTGTCAATTGAAGAGCAATTTTGATTTTTGAAGCAAAGCTCCAAACGTGGTATGGTTTGCCTTTTGAGTGGGGCAACACGAGACTTTGCACAAAGGAGACGTGTCATGGTAGTTCCGTCTTTAAATATTGATCGCATGTAAGCCGCTGCGCCATACGCCTTTTCTGATGCATCTGTGAAGATGTGTAGTTGTCTTGATTCTGGCACTCTCCCTTTAAAGATGTGTCTATATATCTGAAGGATTTTTAGAGCGTTTAAGTCCGATCGAAACGTGGTCCGTTTAGAGTGTAAGGATTCTGGTAACGATTTGTCCCAGTCTAATTTTAACTCCCACATTTCTTGTATGAATTTTTTGGCCGTTACTGTGACTGGAGACAATATTCCTAATGGATCAAAAAGCCTGGCAAGATCCGATGTAACAGTACGTTTAGTGATTCTTCTGAAGGAATCAATATTAACTTTTACACAAAATGTGTCATCTTTTGGAAGCCATGTTAGTCCTAATGTTTTAACGGTGTCAGCTTTAGAGCTCTCGAAATCTAAGTTTACTTCTTGATCTCCTTCTGAAATGTTTTTAAGCAGTTGAGGGTTATTAGCACACCACTTGCGTAAGTTGAAACCGCTGTCTTTCATAACTTGAATGAGTTGCTGCTGCATATTAATTGCCGTTATTAAACTGTCGGCTCCGCCCAGGCCATCGTCGACGTAAAAATTCTCTTGGAGAAATTGCGAGGCGAGCGGGTAACGGATTGCGTTCTCCTTAGCTAATCGTTGCAGGAATTTTGTTGCCAAATATTTGGCGGCTCTTGTGCCATATGTGACTGTGTTGATATGGTAGTAGGTTATAGGCTGAGTGACATCCTTTCTCCAAATTATTAGTTGAAACTGGCGGTCCTCAGGAGAGATAAGGGCCTGCCTTTACATTTTCTCGACGTCAGTTGTGAAAACGTACTTGGGTAGCCTAAATTTCAGTAGTATGGAGAACAGATCGCTTTGAACAGTAGGTCCTGTGTGCATCAGATCGTTTAACGAATGTGATGACGAAGTTTTGGCCGATGCGTCGAATACTACACGAAGCTTTGTTGTTGTGCTCTCAGGTCGTTGCACGCAATGATGTGGGATGAAGTAGTGTGGTGAGCGAAAAGCATCCGCCGATATTTTTGTCATGTGTCCTAGGTCCTCATATTCTTCCATGAATTTGACATATTGTTCCTTCAACTCAGGATCTTTCTGCAACCGGCGTTCGAGGGAGAAAAATCGATTGATTGCGATCCCATGTGAGTCTCCTAAAGCGTCAGTGTTTTGATGAAAGGGTATTCGGACTACAAGTCGATTTTTGTTGTCCTGGATGGTGTGCTGCTCAAAGTGATTTTCGCATTGTCTTTCTTGGATGGACATTGGTTTGTTGGTTGTCTTGATTTCCTCCAATTCCCATAGCCGGTCGATAGAGGCGTCAAGCGATTCATCCGTGGTACAGATTCCACATGTAAAGTTCCTGGGCTTTCCTCTTGAATTTTTCCTGATATTATCCACCCAAACACAGTGTTCTGCATTGTGGGGAGATCCTTGGCTAATTTTATTTGTCCAATCGACAACAGTTCGTGATAGTGTTCTGCACCTAATAATATATCAATTTTATCAAGGGTATTCGGACTACAAGTCGATTTTTGTTGTCCTGGATGGTGTGCTGCTCAAAGTGATTTTCGCATTGTCTTTCTTGGATGGACATTGGTTTGTTGGTTGTCTTGATTTCCTCCAATTCCCATAGCCGGGCGATAGAGGCGTCAAGCGATTCATCCGTGGTACAGATTCCACATGTAAAGTTCCTGGGCTTTTCCTCTTGAATTTTTCCTGATATTATCCACCCAAACACAGTGTTCTGCATTGTGGGGAGATCCTTGGCTAATTTTATTTGTCCAATCGACAACAGTTCGTGATAGTGTTCTGCACCTAATAATATATCAATTTTATCAGGACGGTTGAAGGCTGGATCAGCTAGCGTCAGATTCTTTGGAATCGACCAATCTTCAATGTTAATGAATTGTGATGGCTGTGGTGACAGGATACGAGGCAAGACAAATGCTTCAAGCCGAGTCGAATAATTGTTGATTCGAGACTTCAGAGCCACATTTACTCGATGGTTTGTTCTAGTGTTGGTTGCACCGAATTGCTTTCGTACTGAAGCACGCGAATACGCAAACATAACTTTGTTGGTATATTGCTTGTCGTACATTGCATGTTTTTGTAGAGAACGGGCCGGTAAAGTCCAGTCCAGTATATGAAAAATTAAGTGAAAATGTACTTCTCTCTAAGGGAAAAGCTGCCATGATTTGGGGTTGTACTTTCTACTTGTAGATAGTGCATGTTTTGCAATTTCGTATACACTTTTTAATTGACGATCGCAGTCGGGATATGTAATATTCTTTACGAATAGTTCGTAACATTAAACTATTTTCAGCATGCAGCAAAGCGTCGTGGACAAAGTTTATATATAACTAGCAAAATGCCCGCTACTTCGTATGCGGAAAGGATATAAAAAAACAAATAAACAATATATAATATGGAAATGACAAACACAGAAAATTTGGTAGCACTAATACCAATTTTAATCAATATTTATTTTTATCTTAGTACTGTACGTACCCCTTAAGTTCGTTTTTAAAAAAGATCAGCCGTATCTCACCCTTACACATTAACTGCGAGATCAACGTTGCACACCAATACACACCCTAACTCCAAAAAATAAAAATTCCAGCACTGTCCCTACACCCAAAAACAAATTGAGTACCATTAAGTAATTTTCGTATACTTATGGTACGTATTTCGACGACATATCTCAGCCATACACGGACATTAATACAAAATAATTACAGTAAATTCCATAATAATTACAGTAATTCCAAATCTCAAGATTCCAGCTGTATCCGTTCGTCCAATTCCAAATTGTACCAAACTTAGTATCAAGTCGAACTCTTCGTACCCATAAGAAAGATTTTCCAAAACTACCTCAATCATTCACTTTAGTAGTAATCTTACTTCCAAATTTCAGGATTCAAACTCTATCCGTTAAACCAAATTAAAATTGTACTAAATTTAGAACAATTTAGAATTTTCGTACCAATTTTTAAAACTTCCTCAACGCAACAGGGCTACAATAATCATACTTTCAAATTGCAGGATTCCACCGCTATCCGTTCACCTACATACAAATTGTACTAAATTTAGTACCATTTAGTGCTTTTCGTAACCATAAGTTTGCTTTTTCAAAACAACCTGAATCCTACTCTTCGAAGGTATTCGTAATTCCAAATTTCAGGATTCCAGCTCTATTAATTCACCCGAATCCAAATTGTATCAAATTTAGTACCATTTCTTTCCCAAACAAAAATTTTAGGATTCCAGCTCTACCCGTTCACCCAAATCCACATTGTACCATATTTAGTACCATTTAGTACTTCTCGTACGCACACGTACGACTTTTCAAAATTTCCTCAATACTACACTCCTACAGTAATCTTAATTCCTAATTCCAACACTATCCGTTTACTAAAATTCAAATTTAGTGCTTTCTGTACCCATAAGTACGAATTTCCAAAACTAACTCAATTCTACTGTCCGACAGTAATCTTAGTTCCAAATTTCAGAATTCCAGCTTTATCCGTTCATCCAAATCCAAATTGTACCAAATTTAGTACCATTTAGTACTTTTCGTACTCAAAGGTACGAATTTCTAAAACTATCTCAATCCTACACCCCTACAGTAATCTTAATTCAAAACTTTAGGATTCCAGCTCTATCCGTTCACCCAAATCCAAATTTAGTACTGCTCGTAATCATAAATACGAACTTCCAAAACCATTTCCTTATTTCAACGCCATTTCCCTACCTTGATACTTAAAATTCAGGATTCCAGTTCTATCCCTTCACCCAAATCCAAATTGTAATAAATTTTGTACCATTTAGTACTTTTCCTACACATAAATACGAATTTCCAAAATTTCCCCAATCCTATGATCCAACAGTAATCTCATTTTCAAATTTCAGGATTCCAGCTCTGTCCGTTCACTCGAATCCCTATTGTACCAAATTTAGTACTTTTAGAACACATAAGTACGAATTTCCAAAACCACCCTCATATCTCAGTCCTACACTTCACAGTAATCTTAATTCCAAATTTCAGGTTTCCAGCTACATACATACGTTCACCCAAATCCAAATTGTACTAAATTTAGTACCATTTAGTACTTTTCGTACCCATAAGTACGAATTTTCAAAACTACCTCAATTCTACACCCCACCAGTAATCTCAATTCCAAATTTCGAGATTCCAACTATATCCGTTCACCCAAATCCCCATTGTCCCAAATTTAGTACCATTTAGTACTTTTCATTCACATAAGTAAGAATTTCCAAAACTTCCCCAGTCCTACACTCCAACAGTAATATCAATTCCAAATTTCAGGAATCCAGCTCTATCCGTTCACTCAAATCCAAATTGTACTAAATTTAGTACCAATTATTACTTTTCGTACACTCAAGTTTCCAAAAACCCTTTGGTGCATCTTTCTTACTCTTCATCAGTGATCCTCAGTCCAAATTTGAGGAATCAAGCCCTATCCGTTCACCAAAACCGAAACTGTACCAAATTTAGTGCTATTTAGTATTTTTCGTACCCTATGTACGAATTTCCAAAACTTCCACAATATTAAACTCCACCAGTAATCTCAGTTCCAAATTTAGAGATTCCAGCGCTATCCGTTCACCCAAATCCCCATTATACAAAATTTATTTCCATTTAGTACTTTCCGTACACATAAGTACTAATTTCCAAAACCACCTTCATATCTTAATCCTACACTTCAACAGTAATATTAATTCCAAATTTCAGGTTTCCAGCTCTATCCGTTCATTCAAATCCTAATTGTACTAAATTTAGCACCGTTAATCCTACACCCCACCAGTAATCTCAATTCCAAATTTCGAGATTCCAGCTATTATCCGTTCACCCAAATCCCCATTGTATCAAATTTAGTACTTTTCATACACATAAGTACGAATTTCCAAAAGTTCTTCAATCCTACACTCCAACAGTAATCTCAATTCCAAATATCAGGATTCCAGCTCTATCCGTTCACCCAAATCCCTATTGTACCAAATTTAGTACTATTTAGTACTTTTCGTACACATAAGCACGAATTTCCAAAACTACCCTCATATCTCAATCCTACACTACAACAGTAACCTTAATTCCAAATTTCAGGTTTCCAGCTCTTTACGTTCACCCAAATCTAAATTGTACTAAATTTAGTACTTTTCGTACACATGATTGGTAATTTTTCAAACCATTTCCTTTTAGAAGCACCACTTGCCAACCTTGATTTCCATACCAAATTCCTATATTCCTATATTCCTGGGGCCTATTATTGATTTCATTAATTATTTAGCGATTTCATCAAATTACAGATTTTGAAATTGAAAATTGAATAGTTATGACTGTACATCTCCATATACGATAAAATTCTTAATTGCAAATAAATCGTGGTAATATGCACAATTCTATTGCACTTTCATTGATTTGCAAACATTTAGTTATTACCAAAAAGTCAGGTCCATACAGTTTTTAGTTGTTGTTATTTCTGGCCGATTTCTGAATTTATTCCCCTAATGTTGTCTTCAACAGCAACTCATTTGTTAATTTGCGTAATTGATGTTTATACACCATTATCACCAACTGCGACATCTGTTGCAATGGAAGATAACAAATGTCTTGTCTTTCTATTATTTAGTGGTTTACGATAAAATATGTGCGCCTAGAAGTAAACTACAAAATTTGAAATTATGTGTGATCTCTTACGATATCAAGAAGTTATGGCATTGTTAATTTTACACATGTCTTGCAGAGGGCCAACTAAGTGAATAAGTACGTAATAGCAATGAAAAATAAGGATTTTTGTTGTTGTTATTTTTTGTGGTTCCAGGACGAATTTTCTAAAACCCGGCCTTATCTCGCACATTTGCATCAACAGTGACCCACTGGTAAAATTTCAAGCTCCTAGCTTTAGCCGTTTTGGCTGGGCGTTGATGATGAGTCAGTCAGTCAGTCAATCACTTATCACCAAGCTCATTTATATATATAGATTTGGTATATTCCGAATCCTTGTGAAGTATTATAGGATGTCGTGTGTTGTAGAAAATATCGGAGTTAGAAATTCTTCCGTTTACGCGAAGAATATCTTGATTATCGATGAAAAGGTTTAGAGGAAAGAGTGAGCTTTTCTTATGGACTTGTTGGAATTGTTTGAGACCGCAATATTCGCGACTGTAATGTTAAGTTTTTGCTAATCTAATCATTCGAGTTTTTGCTTCTACGAATTTTTAGTGAGGTATTAGTTGAGAGTAATAAGTAATAATATTCCGAGAAGCTTTGTAGAATCTTAGTACGTAGGCAATAACACGAATAGCTCTTCGTCGGAGTGCGATGATTGGAATACTTCGATTTTGCGTGCTTCAGGAGGGTCTTCATTCATTCGAGTGGTTTTACGCCATGAGAAATTTAAGGTAAGGATTCTTGCAAATTGATTCCACTTTAGCAATGTGATGGGCTTAACGTTTTCGTCCCATTGAGTGTCTTCTATCCATAATTGTTGAAGCATGATTTTGGCTACTACGATTATTGGAGATATCCAACCAGCGGGGTCGAAAACTTTTGAAACGATGGATATTTGTCGTTTTGTAAAGCTGAGCACTCACCTATCAGTCTGCCCGACAGCATTTGTGATAGTATGTGTAAATTTTCGAAATTTTGAGAATGTATGTGTGACTTTTTGAAGGCTGATGGAAATCAAAATAGTTTTGAAATAAATATGAAACCCCATTAGTCTGGGTGAATTGTGTTTATTTTCAAATTGTCAATAAACAATACGAAAACCGAAAATATTGTTGGTAAAGGAACACAACAAACGTAGAATTCATTCATTTTTGGAGGAGAAATTCAAGATTTTCAAACCTGACTGATGGTTCGTGCTATACACTTATCAGTCACACATAAAGAAAGGACTGATGACACAGACTGATAAATGAGAAGGGGCAAGAACATATCCTGCATTGCGTTCCACTGGACGCCTAGTGTTTTAGTCCCACTAGTTTCGTAGAACTTCAAAAATTTTGAATTCAATTTGTTTTCTTCAGAAACTGAGTTCAGTATTTCAGGGTCAATAGAAGTGATTTTCTTTAAAGGAAATCCAGCTGAGTTTAACTGCGATATTAATTGTGATAAGGAATTTATGGCGGCTTCTGGGCTGTGAGTTCCGGAGAGAACGTCGTTCATAGATCGCTTGTTCATATCCGGCTCGAAGGACAATGAATAATTTGAAAGTTTCTATAATCTTATGGAAAAATCCGTGCCTAATTAGAAATTGTGTTCTAATTATTAGAGCTAATGTTCAAAGAGTAGAACGAAGGTTCTAATGGGAAAACGCTGTAGGATTAGGACTTAGGTCCTTAAAAGGGATTACTTACGGAATTCTTTTGGGTTTCAATTTCGACAGATGAGTTGTTTGAAATTCAAACTTACATATGGTGTTTATTTATTGTGAGTTATAAAAATCCAAGAGTGCGATATCGGCTTGAGTAGTAAATCCAAAAGAAAAAGTTATTTTGCATGCTGCTCATCGGCAGCCACCAGAGAAAGGCCGAACAAAAGCACGAATAAAACATAGGTTGCAATTGTTGCCATTATAAATCAAAATAGTTTTGAATTAAATATGAACCCCCATCAGTCTGGGTGAATTGTGTTTATTTTCAAATTGTATATAAACAATTTGGAAAACCGAAAATAATGTTGTTAAAGGAACACAAAACACGTAGAATTCATTCATTTTTGGAGGACAAATGCAAGATTTTCAAACCTGACTGATGGTTCGTGCTATACACTTATCAGTCGCACATAAAGAAAGGATTGGAGACACAGACTGATAAATGAGTTTGGGCCTTAATAGAGTTAGTCGTTGAAGGAGCTTCAACTTTATAAAAGAACATATCCTGCATTACGTTCCACTGGACGCCTAGTGTTTTAGTCCCACTAGTTTCGTAGAACTTCAACAATTTTGAATTCAATTTGTTTTCTTCAGAAACTGAGTTCAGTATTTCAGGGTCATTAGAAGTGATTTTCTTTTAAGGAAATCCAGCAGAGTTTAACAGCGATATTAATTGTGATAAGGAATTTATGACGGCATCTGGGCTGTGAGTTCCGGAGAGAACGTCGTCCATAAGTCGCTTGTTCATATCCGGCTCGAAGCACCATGAATAATTTGAAAGTTCCTATAATCTTATGGAAAAATCCGTGCCTAATTATAACTTATGTTCTAATTATTTGAGCTAATATTCAAAGAGTAGAACGAAGGTTCTAATGAGAAAACGCAGTAGGATTAGGACTTAGGTCATTAAAAGGGATTACTTACGGAATTCTTTTGGGTTTCAATTTCAACAGAGGAGTTGTTCGGAATTCAAACTTACATATAGTGTTTATTTATTGTGAGTTATAAAAATCCAAGAGTGCGATCTCGGCTTGAGTAGTAAATCCAAAAGAAAAAGTTATTTTGCATGCTGCTCATCGGCAGCCACAAGAGAAAGGCCGAACAAAATAACGAATAAAACAAAGATTGCAATTGTTGCGATTATAAATTCAGACAAATTCGATATAAATATATTTACAATAGGAATTCATTTTAGATTATTTTATATGCTGTTTATATTAGAGCTTTTTGCAGGGTTAACCCTCTTTATGAGGATTTGTTTGAAATATAAGCAATGGAATTGACATTTAAAACCCAGTCGGTTTGTTTAATCCGGTTATATATAAACGGGATATTTAATTCAATTCAATTTCTTAATTAAAGATGATTAAGATAAACTACTCTAAACAGTTCAAAGCTGTTGAGAACGCAAAGCGCAACGCGTCGCTTAAAAGTATTTTACAGATTTTGGCCGCATTTGCCCACCGAATTGGTTGCATTTTATGACTTTGCATGTCCACAAGTTAGAAAACATTTTTTTAAACAGTTTTTGGCCACATTTGCGCACCGAATTGGTTGCATTTTAGGATTTTGAATGTCCAGAGGCTAGAAAAATGTCCAGCGCAAAGTGTCGCTTAAAAGTATTTTACAGATTTTGGCCACATTTGCCCACCGAATTGGTTGCATTTTATGACTTTGCATGTCCACAAGTTAGAAAACATTTGTATAAAAAAAAACGATAAAACAACGAGTGATACATTGCATTTTGAAGCTGTTGGCAACGAAAAGCGCAACGCGTAGCTTAAAAGCATTTTACAGTTTTTGGCAACATTTGCGCACCGAATTGGTTGCATTTTAGGATTTTGAATGTCCAGAGGTTAGAAAATGTCCAGAGCAAAAAGTATTTTACAGATTTTGGTAATATTTACGCACAGCATTAGTTTCAATTTAGGATTTTGGGTGTCCATTAGCTAGAAAACATTTAAAAACAATCCATATAAACCAACGAGCCGATTAATTGCATTTTGAAGCTATTGTCACCACAATGCGCAACTCGTCACTTAAAATTAGTTTTCAAATTTGGGCCACATTTGCGCAGTAAATTTGTTAGCAATTTAGGATTTTGGGTGTCCAGAAAGTAGGAAACATTAAAAAAAACAAAACTTACTATTTGTATGTATGTCAAGCTTAATCTCATATTTGTTGTTTTCAAATTTAAAAACAAGTTTAAAGTGGGATGTAGTTAAAATTTATTACTTTAGGGGATGGCAGAGAAGAATAGTTTCGTCCAACGCCACTTGGACTCATCAGTTCTCTTAGTTCTTTGTATTAAAACAAAGAACCGTTCCCCAATTTTATGACGACTCGAGCTCAACAATAAGTGTGACTGATGAATTCGTTTAAATGCGAATTCAATCGAAACACTTAAAAATTCTCGTATCCGCTTATGTAAACCAAATTAACTACTCCCACTGTCATGTGTCTCCACATTGCAGAGAATCCACATAACTATTTTGATAGTTGTCAAAAAATAACAACAACCAATCGTCCACGGTAATTTGTGTCTATTTTTAGAATTAATTGTTGTTATTTTTAAGCTATTGTCAAAACAAAGCGCAACGCGTCGCTTATAAGTAGTTTTCAAATTTTGGCCACATTTGAGCAGAAAATTTGTTTGCAATTTAGGATTTTATATTCCAAAAGGTAGCAAATATTTAAAAAAACAAAACCTAAAAGAACCCTCGATTAATTGCATTTTAAAGGTGTTGAGAACTCAAAGCGCAACGCGTCGCTTAAAAGTATTTTACAGAGTTTGGCCACATTTGCCCACCAAATTGGTTGCATTTTATGATTTTGGATGTCCACAAGTTAGAAAACATTTTTATAAAAAAAAACAATGATAAAACAAGGAGTGATCAATTGCATTTTGAAGCTTTGCCAACAAAAAGCGCAAAATTCCACTTAAAATTAGTTTTAAAATTTTGGCCACATTTGCGCAATGTATTTGCTTGCAACTTTGGATTTTGGGTGTCCAGAAGAAACATTTTTATAAAAAAAAAACAAGTGAGATAAGGCTATAGTCGGTACGGGGCCGACTATGTGATACCCTACACAACTACCTCTGTGCATACGAAAGTTTTTTCCTATCTGGCTTCTATACCAAATGACTTAAGGCGAACTGAACCAAAAAAAAAAAAAAAAATAATGTTTAATTTTATATTTGACTACTATCGACATCACCAACATCAATATGCTTCTATCTCTGTGAGAAAATTTCGTGATGATCCGATCAAAAGGGAAAAAAGGGATGTATTACCGACTATTGCTATATCTCTATTATTTGACCACCTACGACAACCTACGTTACATCGTTGTAAAGATGATATTTACTACTTTCCTTACCAGGTTTTGCTTCTTGTATACCCCTTATAGACGCTGAGATATTTGCTTTGGAATAAAGTGCTGACTTTTTCTACAAATAAATTTTTTGCTCATTCCGACCCCTAAATATTACCCGACCATAACCAAAATCAATATGCTTCTTCCTCTGTGAGACCTCCATTAACCCTCGAAATTTTGTGACGATCCGTTCCAAATGACGACCTGTAGCGTGATTTCCAAAAAATGGGAAAATGGAATGTATTACAGACTATTGCGATATCTCCGTTAGATGGTCACCTACGCCGACCTAGTTTGCATCATTGTAAAGATGGGTTCTTCTGCTTTTATAGGGTTCTTCTGCTTCGTTGATTGATCACCTACGAGAACCTACTTTACATAATTAGAAAGGTGATGTTTTCTACTTTCATTGTAAGGTTTTGATTTTGGTATACCCCATACAGAAGCTGAGATATTCGCTTTGGAAAAAATCGTTGTCTTTTTATCCTCATAAGTTTTTTGCCCATTCCGACCCCTAAATATTATCCGACCATCACCAAAATCAATAGACTTCTCCCCTCCGAGACCTCCATCAACATCCAAATTTTCGTGACGACCTGATCAAAATTGCTACCTGTAGCGTGATTACAAGGTTTAGATGGACAGACGGGCGGACACACATAGCCAGATCGACTCAGCTCGTCGAGACATTAATTTTGGTATATGTAAATATGTTGGGTGCCACCGTGGTGCAATGGTATGCACGCCCGCCTTGCACGCAGAAGGTCGGTGGTTCGATTCCCCGGCCAGGCAACATCAAACATTTTTTCAACGGTGGCAAAATACCCCTCAGTAATGTTGGCGACATTTCGTGAGTATTTCAGCCTTGAAAAACTTCTCCACAAGTGGTGTCTTATGACACGCCGTTCGGACTCGGCGATAAACAGTAGGTCCCATGTCATTGAGCTAAATATGAATCGGGGTGCACTCATTGATATGAGAGAAGTCTCCCTTGTCCCGTATGGGATGTTGTGGAACAATGTTTGTTATATGTAAATATGGGTCTACGACCATTATTTCGATGCGTTACAAGCTTTTTGGCCAAAACGAATTTAGCTTTGTTCCAGAAATAAAAAGTTTTTACGACATTTACACATTTTATCCGAAAACCCGTTCCCGTACACAAAAAAGTTGTAAAATGTTCTCTTCTCTTTAAACAAAAATGGCGCTGAATGACGCTCTCTTTAAAAACTTTTTACTCGACAAATTTGAGCGTGTTAAAAATAATAACATGGATTCCGTTTCACTTGTTCGCTCCAACGAAGCTTTGGCCTTCTAGATCTGCGAGAACCTCCGTGCGGCCCGTACTTATACGCCTTTTTAGCGGGTTCATCATCACTCATTCTTATAACATGGCCTAGCCATCGCAATCATTGTATCTCGATTCGTTCAACTACATTGATGTCATTGTATAGTTGATACAGCTCGTTGTTCATACGACGCCGATATTCGCCGTCAACACAAATTGGCCCGTAGATCTTTCGAAGAATTTTTCTCTTGAACACACCAAGCACTGCCTTATTTGCTTGAGCAAGTACCCATGCTTCGGAACCATACATTAGCACGGGTAGTATCAGTGTTTTGTAAAGCGTTACTTTTGTTTGACGAGAGGTGGCTTTATTCCTAAACTTCTTACTCAGCCCAAAGTAGCATCTGTTAGCCAACACTATTCTTCTTCGTATTTCACAACTGATGTTATTTGTTGTGTTTATGGCGGTGCCGAGGTAGAGGAAGTCTTTTACTACCTCAAAATTGTAGGTACCAATATTCACAGATGGTGCGGGGTTTGTGGACATATTACGCGTCGATACCATCAACTTAGTTTTTTCGCCGTTTACTGCCAGACCAACTTTAGCAGATTCTCTTTCGACTTTTGCAAAGGTGTCAGTTACTTCCCTTACCGATCGACCCATGATGTCAATGTCGTCGGCATAAGCCAGTAACATATGGCTGTTCGTGTATATCGTTCCATTTATTTTGACCTTCGCGTCTCGTATGACCTTTTCCAGCAGGATGTTGAATAGATCACACGACCTTGTCTGAAACCTCTTTTGGTAATAAACTCTTCGGAGAGGTTTTTTCCTATTTTAACTGATGATCTCGTCTCAGTTAATGTCACTCTACAAAGCCGGATGAGCTTTGCAGGAATACCAAAATCAGACATGGCTTGGAACACCTTTGAACGTATAGGGCTGTCGAATGCTGCTTTATAATCGATAATATTAACAACAATCTCACTCCCCTTGCTGCCAAACTGAGCTTTATGTGCCGTACTCTTATAAAAAAGAAGAAAATAAAGAAGTTCTCTGTTTTCAATAAAAACATACCAGAAGCTAGGATTATTTATGATGATGACACATCTCAAACCTTAACAGTTCACAAACTGGCATTGGTTCTTAAAGAATTTGCTACCGAGTCTTCAACAGATATATTATAATCATAAAATTACATAAACATTGTTTTTGCTCTTTTTTAATATTATATTTTGCATGCTGAATTTATTAGACAAACACTAATTATTCATACTTTTTATTGCAATTTAATTGAATGGTCATTTATACGTATATATGGAAAAATTTAATAAATTTGTATTATATATATGTAATTTTAGTTTTAGTTTAATTTTACACTACTATGTCTTAACGCGAATATGGATAGATATACACAATTTTGATTATGGTTAGTAATCTTGGTCCAACCATTGGCATGGAATCAATAGAATATTTGAGACTTGATAATAATAATTTGAATGTAATACATTTTAATGCACAAAGCATTATGCCAGGAAATAACTCATGTAAAATTGATGAAATAAGGTCTGTTTTCGCTGGAAAATGTTTTGACATTATAGCTATATCTGAGTCATGGTTAAAGGATGTGGTTATGGATGAATCGGTCAATATTGACGGTTATCAACTTTTTAGAATGGATAGGGCAATTGGACGAGGTGGAGGTGTCTGCATGTATGTTAAACGTTCTATAAATTCAAGTGTGAATTGAAAAAAGATACGGTATCAGAAGGGATTTTTATAGAAGTAGATATAGCGGGAAAGGACAAAGTCGTGATTGGAGTAATTTACCTTCCATATGGCAATAAAAGTAGTTGTGAATCCGTTATTGCTGAGCTTTCTTCGCGGTTTAAAAACATAATTCTGGCTGGCGACTTCAATATAAACATTTTTGAACACAGTGACATGATTAGGAGTTTTTGCTCACAGTATAACCTTGAAATTGTTCATAACTCATTGCCGACTCACTTCAGCGTTACAGGAGAAAGGTGTTCTCTAATTGATTACTTCTTAGTAAGTGATTCCAACTCAGTAATCCAGAAAGGCCAATTCCTTTTTCCTGCGTTGAATTCCCATCATGCTGCTATTTACATTTCTTATAAACTAGAAAAGGTCGAAACTGAACGCTCCTTTGTAATTCGTGATTATTCCAAACTTGACATCAATGCTTGTATCCGTGACTTGGAATATTGCAATTTTCAGGGAATTTACAACTCTAATGACCCTAACATACAAGTTGAGTTATTTAATGAGAATGTCCTCGAAGTATTTAATAACAACGTTCCTCTAAAGACAATACACCAAAAGAATAATACTGATTGGACTAACATTTCACACGTTGTGTCTGCGAAGGAAATGCGTGATTTTGCATATGCATCTTATGTTAACAGTAGAACCTCTGATAATTGGAGAATATTTGACAAATTTGAGCGTGTTAAAAATAATAACATGGATTCCGGCGTCTGATTGGCTGGTACGCCGGCTTTGACATTTGTTCCAACTTTTTGACGTTGTTTTCATTTTTATGATTTTGGATGTCCAGAAGTTAAAAAAGTATAAAACATTGCGTAATACGTTGCATTTTGAAGCTATTGTCAACGCAAAGCGCAACGCGTCGCTTAAAAGCATTTTTCAGATTTTGGTCACATTTACGCACCTCATTAGTGTCAGTTTAGGATTTTGGGTGTGCAGTAGCTACTTACTTACTTAGCTGGCCTTTTACAGATTATTTGTTCCATAAGCCGAACTAAGAAAAAATCTCCAATCCTCTCTGTTTGCTGCTGTATTTTCCCAATCTGGGATATGTAGCTTTCTGATATCTCGTTTCACTTGTTCGCTCCAACGAAGCTTTGGCCTTCTAGGTCTGCGAGAACCTCCGTGCGGCCCGTACTTATACGCCTTTTTAGCGGGTTCATCATCACTCATTCTTATAACATGGCCTAGCCATCGCAATCGTTGTATCTCGATTCGTTCAACTACATTGATGTCATTGTATAGTTGATACAGCTCGTTGTTCATACGACGCCGATATTCGCCGTCAACACAAATTGGCCCGTAGATCTTTCGAAGAATTTTTCTCTTGAACACACCAAGCACTGCCTTATTTGCTTGAGCAAGTACCCATGCTTCGGAACCATACATTAGCACGGGTAGTATCAGTGTTTTGTAAAGCGTTACTTTTGTTTGACGAGAGGTGGCTTTATTCCTAAACTTCTTACTCAGCCCAAAGTAGCATCTGTTAGCCAACACTATTCTTCTTCGTATTTCACAACTGATGTTATTTGTTGTGTTTATGGCGGTGCCGAGGTAGAGGAAGTCTTTTACTACCTCAAAATTGTAGGTACCAATATTCACAGATGGTGCGGGGTTTGTGGACATATTACGCGTCGATACCATCAACTTAGTTTTTTCGCCGTTTACTGCCAGACCAACTTTAGCAGATTCTCTTTCGACTTTTGCAAAGGTGTCAGTTACTTCCCTTACCGATCGACCCATGATGTCAATGTCGTTGGCATAAGCCAGTAACATATGGCTGTTCGTGTATATCGTTCCATTTCTTTTGACCTTCGCGTCTCGTATGACCTTTTCCAGCAGGATGTTGAATAGATCACACGACCTTGTCTGAAACCTCTTTTGGTAATAAACTCTTCGGAGAGGTTTTTTCCTATTTTAACTGATGATCTCGTCTCAGTTAATGTCACTCTACAAAGCCGGATGAGCTTTGCAGGAATACCAAAATCAGACATGGCTTGGAACACCTTTGAACGTATAGGGCTGTCGAATGCTGCTTTATAATCGATAATATTAACAACAATCTCACTCCCCTTGCTGCCAAACTGAGCTTTATGTGCCGTACTCTTATAAAAAAGAAGAAAATAAAGAAGTTCTCTGTTTTCAATAAAAACATACCAGAAGCTAGGATTATTTATGATGATGACACATCTCAAACCTTAACAGTTCACAAACTGGCATTGGTTCTTAAAGAATTTGCTACCGAGTCTTCAACAGATATATTATAATCATAAAATTACATAAACATTGTTTTTGCTCTTTTTTAATATTATATTTTGCATGCTGAATTTATTAGACAAACACTAATTATTCATACTTTTTATTGCAATTTAATTGAATGGTCATTTATACGTATATATGGTAAAATTTAATAAATTTGTATTATATACTAGCAAAATGCCCGCTACTTCGTATGCGGAAAGCATATAAAAAACAAATAAACAATATATAATATGGAAATGACAAACACTGAAAATTTGGTCGCACTAATACCAATTTTAATCAATATTTATTTTTATCTTAGTACTGTACGTACCCTTTAAGTTCGATTTTCAAAAAGATCAGCCGTATCTCACCCTTACACATTAACAGCGAGATCAACGTTGCACACCAATACACACCCTAAGTCCAAAAAATAAAAATTCCAGCACTGTCCCTACACCCAAAAACAAATTGAGTACCATTAAATAATTTTCGTATACTTATACATTAATACAAAATAATTACAGTAAATTCCATAATAGTTACAGTATTTCCAAATCTCAAGATTCCAGCTGTATCCGTTCGTCCAATTCCAAATTGTACCAAACTTAGTATCAAGTCAAACTCTTCGTATCCATAAGTAAGATTTTCCAAAACTACCTCAATCCTTCACTTTAGTAGTAATCTTACTTCCAAATTTCAGGATTCAAACTCTATCCGTTAAACCAAATTAAAATTGTACAAAATTTAGAACAATTTAGAATTTTCGTACCAATTTTCAAAACTTCCTCAACGCAACAGGGCTACAATAATCATACTTTCAAATTGCAAGATTCCACCGCTATCCGTTCACCTACATACAAATTGTATTAAATTTAGTACCATAAGTTTGCTTTTTCAAAACAACCTGAATCCTACTCTTCGACTGTAATCGTAATTCCAAATTTCAGGATTCCAGCTCTATTAATTCACCAGAATCCAAATTGTATCAAATTTAGTACCATTTCATTCCCAAACAAAATTTTCAGGATTCCAGGTCTACACGTTCACCCAAATCTATATTGTACCATATTTAGTACTTCTCGTACCCATACGTACGACTTTTCAAAATTTCCTCAATACTACACTCCTACAGTAATCTTAATTCCAACACTATCCGTTTACTAAAATTCAAATTGTACCAAATTTAGTGGTTTTCGTACCCATAAGTACGAATTTCCAAACTACCTCAATTCTACTGTCCGGCAGTAATCTTAGTTCCGTTCATCCAAATCCAAATTGTACCAAATTTAGTACCATTTAGTACTTTTCGTACCCAAAGGTACGAATTTCCAAAACTATCTCAATCCTACACCCCTACAGTAATCTTAATTCAAAACTTTAGGATTCCATCTCTATCCGTTCACCCAAATCCAAATTTATTACTGCTCGTAATCATAAAAACGAACTTCCAAAGCCATATCCTTATTTCAACGCCATTTCCCAACCTTGATTCCCATACCAAATTTGAAGATTCTAGCTTTATCCATTAAAAATATGCAATTGGTACCAAATTTAGAAACTTTTAGTACTTTTCGTACACTTATAGGTCGAGTTTCTAAATACCCTTTGGTACATCTTCCTAACTCTCCACCAATGACCACTCGTTCAAAATTTCAGAATTCTAGCTCTTCGCGTTTGCCTAATACAATGGATTCCATATTTAGTACACTTTAGCACTTTTCGTACCTTTCTACGACGAATTTCCAAAAACCCCTTTACACAAAAACAAATTGTACCAAATTCTGTACAATTCGATTTTCCAAAACAACCTTAATCCTTCACTTAAACAGTAACCATAATTCCAAATAACAGGATTCCAGCGCTATCCGTGCACTCAAATCCAAGTTGTACCATTTGGTACATTTCGTACCCATAAGTACGAATTTCAAAAACTACTTCCATCTCAATCTTATACTCCAACAGCAGTCTGACCGAATCACTTAGTAATTTTCGTACCCTTACTACCTCAGTCCTACACTCCAATAGTTATCCTAATTTCAAATTTCAGGACTCAAACACTATCCGTCACCCAAATCCAAATTCTACTCTATAGCCTACCGCGAACGGGTTTCAAATTCTAACTCTTTCCGTTTACTAAAATTCATACTTTAAATTAAAATAAATAAAATTAAAATACTTAAAATTCAGGATTCCAGTTCTATCCGTTCACCCAAATCCAAATTGTAATAAATTTAGTACCATTTAGTACTATTCGTACACATAAGTACGAATTTCCAAAATTTCCCCAATCCTATGCTCCAACAATAATCTCAATTTCAAATTTCAGGATTCCAGCTCTGTCCGTTCACTCGAATCCCTATTGTACCAAATTTAGCACTTTTCGAACACATAAGTACGACTTTCCAAAACCACCCTCATATCTCAGTCCTACACTTCACAGTAATCTTAATTCCAAATTTCAGGTTTCCATCTACATACATACGTTCACCCAAATCCAAATTGCACTAAATTTAGTACCATTTAGTACTTTTCGTACCCATAAGTACGAATTTTCAAAACTACCTAAATTCTACACCCCACCAGTAATCTCAATTCCAAATTTCGAGATTCCAACTATATCCGTTCACCCAAATCCCCATTGTCCCAAATTTAGTACTTCTCATTAACATAAGTAAGAATTTCCAAAACTTCCCCAGTCCTACACTCCAACCGTAATATCAATTCCAAATTTCAGGAATCCAGCTCTATCCGTTCACCCAAATCCAAATTGTACTAAATTTAGTACCATTTAGTACTTTTCGTACACTCAAGTTTCCAAAAACCCTTTGGTGCATATTTCTTACTCTTCATCAGTGATCCTCAGTCCAAATTTGAGGAATCAAACTCTATCCGTTCACCCAAATCGAAACTGTACCAAATTTAGTGCTATATAGTATTTTTCGTACCCTATGTACGAATTTCCAAAACTTCCACAATACTAAACTCCACCAGTAATCTCAGTTCCAAATTTCGAGATTCCAGAGCTATCCGTTCACCCAAATACCCATTATACAAAATTTAGTTCCATTTAGTACTTTCCGTACACATAAGTACTAATTTCCAAAACCACCCTCATATCTCAATCCTACACTTCAACAGTAATATTAATTCCAAATTTCAGGTTTCCAGCTCTTTCCTTTCACCCAAATCTAAATTGTACTAAATTTAGTACCATTTAGTACTATTCGTACACATAAATACGAATTTCCAAAATTTCCCCAATCCTATGCTCCAACAATAATCTCAATTTCAAATTTCAGGATTCCAGCTCTGTCCGTTCACTCGAATCCCTATTGTACCAAATTTAGTACTTTTCGAACACATAAGTACGAATTTCCAAAACCACCCTCATATCTCAGTCCTACACTTCACAGTAATCTTAATTCCAAATTTCAGGTTTCCAGCTCTACGTTCACCCAAATCCAAATTGCACTAAATTTAGTACCATTTAGTACTTTTCGTACCCATAAGTACGAATTTTCAAAACTACCTCAATCCTACACCCCACCAGTAATCTCAATTCCAAATTTCGAGATTCCAGCTTTTATCCGATCACCCAAATCCCCATTGTATCAAATTTAGTACCATTTAGTACTTTTCATACACATAAGTACGAATTTCCAAAAGTTCTTCAATCCTACACTCCAACAGTAATCTCAATTCCAAATATCAGGATTCCAGCTCTATCCGTTCACCCAAATCCCTATTGTACCAAATTTAGTACTATTTAGTACTTTTCGTACACATAAGTACTAATTTCCAAAACTACCCTCATATCTCAATCCTACACTTCAACAGTAATATTAATTCCAAATTTCAGCTTTCCAGCTCTATCCGTTCATTCAAATCCAAATTGTACTAAATTTAGTACCATTTAGTACTTTTCGTACCCATAAGTACGAATTTTCAAAACTACCTCAATCCTACACCCCACCTGTAATCTCAATTCCAAATATCGTGATTCCAGCTATTATCCGTTCACCCAAATCCCCATTGTATCAAATTTAGTACCATTTAGTACTTTTCATACACATAAGCACGAATTTCCAAAACTACCCTCATATCTCAATCCTACACTACAACAGTAACCTTAATTCCAAATTTCAGGTTTCCAGCTCTTTACGTTCACCCAAATCTAAATTGTACTAAATTTAGTACCATTTAATACTTTTCGTACACATGATTGGTAATTTTCCAAACCATTTCCTTTTAGAAGCACCACTTCCCAACCTTGATTTCCATACCAAATTCCTATATTCCTGGGGCCTATTATTGATTTCATTAATTAGTTATCGATTTCTTCAAATTACAGATTTTGAAATTGAATAGTTATGACTGTACATCTCCATATACGATAAAATTCTTAATTGCAAATAAATAGTGGTAGTATGCACAATTTTATTGCACTTTCATTGATTTGCAAACATTTAGTTATTCACGACATCTGTTGCAATGGAAGATAACAAATGTCTTGTCTTTCTATTATTTAGTGGTTTACGGTAAAATAAGTGCGCCTAGAAGTAAACTACAAAATTTGAAATTATGTGTGATCGTTTACGGTATCATGAAGTTATAGCATTGTTAATTTGACACATGTCTTGCAGAGGGCCAACTAAGTGCATAAGTACGTAATAATAATGAAAAATAAGGATTTTTGTTGTTGTTATTTTTTGTGGTTCCAGGACGAATTTTCTAAAACCCGGCCTTATCTCGCACATTTGCATCAACAGTGACCCACTGGTAAAATTTCAAGCTCCTAGCTTTAGCCGTTTTGGCTGGGCGTTGATGATGAGTCAGTCAGTCAGTCAGTCAGTCAGTCAATCACTTATCACCAAGCTCATTTATATATATAGATATGTAATTTTAGTTTTAGTTTAATTTTACACTACTATGTCTTAACGCGAATATGGATAGATATACACAATTTTGATTATGGTTAGTAATCTTGGTCCAACCATTGGCATGGAATCAATAGAATATTTGAGACTTGATAATAATAATTTGAATGTAATACATTTTAATGCACAAAGCATTATGCCAGGAAATAACTCATGTAAAATTGATGAAATAAGGTCTGTTTTCGCTGGAAAATGTTTTGACATTATAGCTATATCTGAGTCATGGTTAAAGGATGTGGTTATGGATGAATCGGTCAATATTGACGGTTATCAACTTTTTAGAATGGATAGGGCAATTGGACGAGGTGGAGGTGTCTGCATGTATGTTAAACGTTCTATAAATTCAAGTGTGAATTGAAAAAAGATACGGTATCAGAAGGGATTTTTATAGAAGTAGATATAGCGGGAAAGGACAAAGTCGTGATTGGAGTAATTTACCTTCCATATGGCAATAAAAGTAGTTGTGAATCCGTTATTGCTGAGCTTTCTTCGAGGTTTAAAAACATAATTCTGGCTGGCGACTTCAATATAAACATTTTTGAACACAGTGACATGATTAGGAGTTTTTGCTCACAGTATAACCTTGAAATTGTTCATAACTCATTGCCGACTCACTTCAGCGTTACAGGAGAAAGGTGTTCTCTAATTGATTACTTCTTAGTAAGTGATTCCAACTCAGTAATCCAGAAAGGCCAATTCCTTTTTCCTGCGTTGAATTCCCATCATGCTGCTATTTACATTTCTTATAAACTAGAAAAGGTCGAAACTGAACGCTCCTTTGTAATTCGTGATTATTCCAAACTTGACATCAATGCTTGCTTACAAGTTGAGTTATTTAATGAGAATGTCCTCGAAGTATTTAATAACAACGTTCCTCTAAAGACAATACACCAAAAGAATAATACTGATTGGACTAACATTTCACACGTTGTGTTTGCGAAGGAAATGCGTGATTTTGCATATGCATCTTATGTTAACAGCAGAACCTCTGATAATTGGAGAATATTTTGCAAATTAAGGAATCGGCTAAAGAGAGTAATGCGCAGAGAAAGGAAAAAATACTTCATTAAAATATTGTCTGTCTCTTCATCCAAGCAGTTATGGTCTTTGTTTTACCTCAAATATCAAATGCACCTCCCGTGGCGTATCAAGAGCAGCATGTACATTTGCAGGATGGATTTTTTTTAAGAAATACTCACGCGGAAGAGATATGGAATTCATTATGTAAAATAAAATCGAATGCTGTTGGAAGCGATGAAATTCCGGTAAAGTTTATAAAAATAATATTTCCTTACGTGTCTCAGTATTTAGTACATATTTGTAATACAATTTTAATGACCTCAACCTTTCCTATCGCATGGAAATGTGCCAAGGTCATCGCATTGCCAAAAGTGAAGTGTGCAAATTTATGCTCCGATTACCGCCCGATTAGTATCCTTCCTGGTCTATCCAAAGTTTTTTAATCAATTGTTCATGATCAGCTCTGGCGCTACCTGTTGGAAAGGAACTTGCTTTCCCAAAATCAATCTGGTTTTCGGAAAGGGCATAGCACCACAACGTTAATGATTGATTTAACTGACTCAATTAGAAAGCTAGTGGATGAAAAGAATGTTGTTGCCTTGATAAGCCTGGATTTCAGTCGTGCATTTGATTCCATATGCCACGAAGTTTTGCTTAATAAACTGTTGGAGCGCTTCAATTTTTCATTATACTCATGTCGTCTTTTTGAATCGTTCATATGTGGAAGGTCTCAATTCGTTCAAAGCAGGGAAAATAAGTCTTTAGTTCGTAGAATATATAGAGGAGTACCACAAGGATCTATGTTGGGACCACTGTTATTTTCTCTATATATGAATGATATCTTCCAAAATTTAACCTTTATGAAGTGTCACCTTTATGCGGATGACTTGCAGATCTTTTCACATTGTACTCCCGAAAATATAAATATATTTCGTGATGATGTAAATGATGAGCTGTGTCGATTAAATCACTGGTGCCTAAACAACTTTATTCACATCAACGCTGCTAAATCTAAAGCACTGATATTTAATTCGAGCAGCAGTAGTTCTTTGCACTTCATGCTAGGAGGGAGTGATATTGATAACGTTGAGTATTTAAAAATTTTGGGGTTCTATTTGGACTCTAATTTGAAGTTTGATTATCATATACATAATTTAACATCAAAGATTTCTGGTTTACTTAGAAGGGTATACTCCGCTGGTTCCTTACCACGAGATGTTAGGAGGAAAATTGGTTTCACTTTATTGATGCCTCATTTGACATATGGACTTGAGGTGATTTCGGGTGCAACTTTAGGCGGGTTAGATCGACTACATTTATGCTTTAACCGCATTATAAGATATGTTTACAATTTAGGATATTATGATCACGTTTCATCATATGTTCTGCAATTTTTGGGATGTACATTTGAGCGTTTCATAGACCTAAGAGTGTTGCAAATGCTTTTTAAGATTATGAAATTTGGGCTTCCTTCCTATTTGTCATCAAAGTTTGTAATTGGCTCAATTAGAACATCTTCTTTAAAAGTACCTAAATTCCAAGGTCTTATAATGCAACGCTCATTCCAGATAAGAGCGATAAGGCTATGGAACTCTACTGTTCCCTATAGTTCCAGAAATTTTCCGATGTCTTGCAAGACCTTTAAGAATACGTGCATGTCTAATTTTTAATTTTTTCACTTTATAAAATAAAATCCTTGCCAATGGTTTCTATAGTAATTGCATCTCTATCCATATTCGTGTTAGAATATATTGTATTTGCATTAACATATAATTAATTTAACATTATGTATAATTTTGCTTTATATAGCGTCAATTTGGGTAACAATTCTATGTAATCATTTTGGCCTTAACCGGCCTTTGGATTATAATTGGTAAATAAATGAAATGAAATGAAAAAAAATGAAAAGTAGCTGGAAAACATTTTTATAAAAAACATGAGCCGATAGCTTTAGTTGCTAGTGCTTTTTATATAAAATTTTTATGGTAATTTATAATTATAATAAATTTTTCAATAAATAAATAAAATTAATAAAAAAACGTATAAAAACTCGCCGATTAATTGCATTTTGAAGGTATTGTCAACATAAAGTGCAACGCGTCGTTTAAGAGAAGTTTTCAACTTCTGGCCATATTTGCGAAGTATAATTACTTACAATTTACGATTTTGGGTGTGCAGAAGGGAGAAAACATTAAAAAAATTAAAAAAACGTGTGGTTAATTCCATTTTAAAGCTGTTGGAACGCAAAGCGCAACGCGTCGCTTAAAAGTATTTTACAGATTTTGGCCACATTTGCGCACCGAATTGGTTGCAATTTAGGATTTTGATTGTACAGAAGTTAGAAAACATTTTTATATAAAAAACTTATAAAACAAAGCGTGATTAATTGCTTTTTAAGCTCTTGGCAACACAAAGCGTCGCTTAAAATTATTTTACAGACTTTGGTCATATTTACCCACCGCATGATGAGGTCGACTCCTCAGCCTCATCACCAAAAATGCAGCCGAAGAAAAACTAAAGATAAAACCCAAGAAAAGAAAACACGCGGGCTGATGTTGTCTGTTCTACGGTTCGAAAGAAACTCAATTTTATTTTATTTTACTACTTTGTTACAACTAGACCTTAAATCTCTAATCACTAAACAATACACATGCACTTATTTACTAATGCACGATGTGCCTAAAAGTATATGCACTCCATGACGTGTGTGCGTTGCGGGTGATAAGGAACATAGATATTTTATTACCGACCCTTTCTATTTATGGCCGACAGCTGTTATGTGTAAAGATAGATTAATAGCACATTGGTGCGTTGACTGAAATCTGCCTGACACCATTAAAAACAATTCTACAAAATTTTCCATACTCCCCGCAGTGAAAAGGTCCTAATCTTTTAACAATTGTATGTATTAGTATCATATCTTTTTATCAACTAAATATTTTTGGTAATATTAAAAAATTTTTCCATCTTGAAATTGCTAAGGGATTACTTAGATTCTTCATGAATACTAGATAAAGAAAGAATTATGATAACTTAATTCTAGGTGATGGCACCCAACACTTTCAGCAACCAGCTAGGATGAGGACTTCTTTTCCATTGCTTAAATACGTAGTAAGGGATTACTTAGATTCTTCATGAATACTAGAAATAGAAAGAATTATGATAACTTAATTCTAGGTGATGGCACCCAACACCTTCAGCAACCAGCTAGGATGAGGACTTCTTTTCCATTGCTTAAATACGTAGTAAATCCATTTTCTTCTTAGAGGATTCTTCTCGCCACTAGACCTTTCTTCGATAATTATACGACGACTTGACACACGGCATTACACGGAGACGTCTTTATGCTTTTGCCACTCTGCCATTTTAGTGACTTTAAACAATATTGGTTGATGGTTCATGTGCTGCACTCGTTACATTCCATTGATACACGGGAGCACCTCCATCGGTTTCTACGGATCGAATTTTACGTTTATCTGGCCTGCTATCGATTCGCACTTCATTGGTACCTTTGTTTTGTACCGTTACCTTCGGCTCATGTTTAGTAACTTCGATGTCATCACTGATGGTTATAAAACATTGCGTTTGGCTACTATTTTCTTCGCCACACAGTAGTTTGTCGTTGGCAGTACTTTCTTGTAGTAGTTGTGCCATTTCATCACAGCACCGTTGTAATTCAGCTTCCAAATTTATTACCTCAGAAGCATGACGTGTACGTTAATTTTTTAGCAATTTCTCCAAATCACCATAGCGGGAACTTACTGCACCGTTTGTAATTTCCAATTCGCTAATACGATTATTCAAGCGAATAATGTAATCTAGCACTTGAAGCTTCTCTGGAGTTACTATTGACTTGTCGCTAAATGTCTATAAAGTCTATTTCAGCAAAATTCACAAGTGCAAGAAAAATACGAATTATAACAAACAATCGATATTGTCGGAAAGGAAAAAGCCTGAGATTGTGGTGTTACCTAAAGGAAACTCAATTGATATTCCATTTTATATCACGATTCCAGAGGTAATCATTGGAGTTCTGGATAAACATATTCTCAAACCTTGTACAAATGTGAGTTTTTATGTTATTATTGAAGTGATCGTTAGAAAAAAGAATTAAAGCGAAAATTGTACAGATTTATCAGTGGAAGAGATTAATTTCCTGTTCACCATCAAATACGTATTTTACAAAATAGTAACTTGTGCATTAAACTATCGCTGTTAATTTGCAGCGATAACTACAACGTGTTCTGTTCATTTACTGTCAAAAATCTATTTCTGTCATGCGTTAGCAGTGATAGTGTTAAGGCTTGTTTCATTCCACATCAGTCTCCTACCAGAACTTAACCATAAAATAGTATCCACTCGTATCCAATTTGTAGCTCTATCCCAAGACTTGAGTTTTTACCCTAAACAAAATTCCACACTAACACGTTTACTTACAACACTCTCCTATTTTGTAATTTGCAATTGTACGAAAACTTCACTCAAGAGTTAGTGGTTATATCGAGAGAGTCAGTGGTGAAGAGCACCATCCGTTATTCTCTTGTCACATTCTCAATATAATAATCTCTAACGTATGTTTTATTCACACTGTGTATGTATGTACGTTTTGCATGCATTTGTAACAAATTCTCAGAGTTGTCGTGAGAGATCGTGGTGAATATTTCGTTTCATTATATTTCGACAAGAACAAGAACCAAGACTTATGAAAGGGGAATCAAAACAAAAAGCATAATTCCTTCCAAGTTTAACTTTCTGGAAATAGAGTTCATTGAACTTTTTCCTCTGCTATTGCGACCATATGTTTTTTGTGTGCATAAATTCTGTCGACTGAGTGATCTATCTTCAGCATCAGAATATCTATATTTGAAGATCACAGATACATATTATACAGTGTTTCGCATGCACTTTGTATTGACACTGAGACCTTATGTTTATAAAAAAATCAATTTTCTACTTAAAATTAAGTTAACCTTCATATATGTTAAAGAGTTGCTTACATTTCTACATAGATTTCGATTTGCCTTTCGAACAAAGTTTTTCGCTGTATTATCCAATCGTCATCGCCTTTCAAGACCAAAGATACTGGTTTGCACAGCAATTCACCGGTACTTTCTATCGATACCGAAACTTATTTTTATAAAATAAGTACAATTTTTATTCAACATCGAACTAAGGTTTGTAGACATTTCTTTGAATGAAAATAGAGTACAAACTAGCATAAGCTGGAAAGATTTGGGCCCAAAAAGGCTGAGGACTTCTTTTCCATTGCTTAAATACGTGGTAAATCCATTTTCTTCTTAGAGGATTCTTCTCGCCACGAGACCTTTCTTCGATAATTATACGACGACTTGACACATGACGTATAATTGTATGCTTGATACCGTCTGCACCGGCAACTTCTTCCTCATCGGCATTACACGGAGACGTCTTTATGCTTTTGCCACTCTGCCATTTTAGTGACTTCATAACAATATTGGTTGATGGTTCATGTGCTGCACTCGTTACATTCCATTGATACACGGGAGCACCTCCATCGGTTTCTACGGATCGAATTTTACGTTTATCTGGCCTGCTATCGATTCGCACTTCATTGGTACCTTTGTTTTGTACCGTTACCTTCGGCTCATGTTTAGTAACTTCGATGTCATCACTGATGGTTATAAAACATTGCGTTTGGCTACTATTTTCTTCGCCACATAGTAGTTTGTCGTTGGCAGTACTTTCTTGTAGTAGTTGTGACATTTCATCACAGCACCGTTGTAATTCAGCTTCCAAATTTATTACCTCAGAAGCATGACGTGTACGTTAATTTTTTAACAATTTCTCCAAATCACCATAGCGGGAATTTACTGCAGCGTTTGTAATTTCCAATTCGCTAATACGATTATTCAAGCGATCAATGCTGTAACGAGCGACATCTAATTCTTCACTGGCACTTGAAGCTTCTCTGGAGTTACTATTGACTTGTCGCTAAATGTCTATAAAGTCTATTTCAGCAAAATTCACAAGTGCAAGAAAAATACGAATTAATACAAACAATCGATATTGTCGGAAAGGAAAAAGCCTGAGATTGTGGTGTTAACTAAAGGAAACTCAATTGATATTCAATTTTATACTACGATTCCAGAGGTAATCATTGGAGTTCTGGATAAACATATTCTCAAACCTTGTACAAACGTGAGTTTTTATTAAAGTGATCGTAAGAAAAAAGAATTAAAGCGAAAATTGTACAGATTTATCAGTGGAAGAGATTAATTTCCTGTTCACCATCAAATACGTATTTTACAAAATAGTAACTTGTGCATTAAACTATCGCTGTTAATTTGCAGCGATAACTACAACGTGTTCTGTTCATTTACTGTTAAAAATCTATTTCTGTCATGCGTTAGCAGTGATAGTGTTAAGGCTTGTTCCATTCCACATCAGTCTCCTACCAGAACTTAATGCGCATGTCCATAAAATAGTATCCACTCGTATCCAATTTGTAGCTCTATCCCAAGACTTGAGTTTTTACCCTAAAAAAAATTCCACACTAACACGCTTACTTACAACACTCTCCTATTTTGTAATTTGCAATTGTACGAAAACTTCACTCAAGACTTAGTGGTTATATCGTGAGAGTCATTGGTGAAGAGCACCATCCGTTATTCTCTTGTCACATTCTCAATATAATAATCTCTAACGTATGTTTTATTCACACTGTGTATGTATGTACGTTTTGCATGCATTTGTAACAAATTCTCAGAGTTGTCGTGAGAGATCGTGGTGAATATTTCGTTTCATTATATTTCGACAAGAACAAGAACCAAGACTTATGAAAGGGGAATCAAAACAAAAAGCATAATTCCTTTCAAGTTTAACTTTCTGGAAATAGAGTTCATTGAACTTCTTCCTCTGCTATTGTGACCATATGTTTTTTGTGTGCATACATTCTGTCGACTGAGTGATCTATCTTCAGCATCAGAATATCTATATTTGAAGATCACAGATACATATTATACAATAGGTGTGTCTTTTTACGTGATAATTTGTAATAATTATTACGAAATGTTACTAAATGCAACATCTGCTAATGGCCAGCTGCTCAATGTTTATGTTATTTTTGTGGAAAAAATACTACAAGTATTACAATTCAGCTATATTTACTGATTATTTTATTAATATATTAATTATTTTTTTATTTATTTAGCTTAAAATTGAGAAACTTTTTCATTGCTTTGGAGTTAGTTTTTCTTTCATGCATTGGCGTCAACTGTTATCTTGCTAAAGTTTACTAAATGCTGTCTTTTTACTTTTTTCTCTATTTTCGTATCAAAGAGTAAAATCTCTCTTACTCTCTGAAAACAAGTTACTGAATAATTATTACTGAAAAAGTAAAAAGACACAACTAATGTTTCGCATGCACTTTGTATTGACACTGAGACCTTATGTTTATAAAAAAAAATCAATTTTCTACTTAAAATTAAGTTAACCTTCATATATGTCAAAGAGTTGCTTACATTTCTAAGTAGATTTCGATTTGCCTTTCGAACCAAGTTTTTCGCTGTATTATCCAATCGTCATCGCCTTTCAAGGCCAAAGATACGGGTTTGCACAGTAATTCACCGGTACTTTCTATCGATACCGATTTCTATCGATACCGATATAACTTTATAAAATAAGTACCATTTTTATTCAACATCGAACTAAGGTTTGTAGACATTTCTTTGAATGGAAATAGAGTACAAACTAGCATAAGCTGGAAAGATTTGGACACAAAAAGAAGATCGATAATCATGGATTATAAATACATTGCATATGTTTTAATCATCTAATAAATATTTTCATTATCTTCAAAAGTTTTCTAATAATTAACTTTTAATCTAGCAAAATCATTGAATATCCGCAAATGAACGTACAATCTGAGTTCCAGTGGGCTCAGTGTCATCATCTAAATAAACCCAATAGATTCTTCAGTTACTGATCTATTTAACTCATACACATCTCTTAGTTAAACAAACTTAAAAAAGAGGTTATCTTCTTTTATAAAATAAATTAAATTTTTATTCAATCGGCTCAAGATTTATACCTACACGTAGGGTCCTGTGAATATAGGAATTGATCAAACCTTTATACCAGTTATTTCCGAACAAAGTATATTCTTCTGTTCACTACTTCGAGCCATCGTCTTGCGAGTTGCATAGATCTTACGTATTTATTTATTTATTTTATTTATTTATTTTAAGGCTTTTCCAAATTACTAGCAATGTCTTTAGATCGTTTCATCCGTTTAGCCGATACTCTTGTAGAGTTCGAAGCTGCATTAAACGGCAACGAACTTCCAGTATCAACCAAGTTCCACCTTGAGACTCACCTCGATGAAATAAAGTCCACTTGGTCTCAGCTAAAGCACTTTTACGGGTAATGTCTGTCCGACCTTCCAAATCAAGAAGAGGAGGAGGACGACGAGGGAGAAAAGAATGAAGACAAACTAGTGAGGTTGAGACGGTCAAAGACAAGTCTCAGAAGTCATATACTACATATTGTCAATGTGTCTCAAAACTCAAAGAATTGATGCCGAACTTGTCTTCAAAACAAGCTACGACCAGCCCTAATGTGGGCGCCGTTTTAAATCACCCGCCATGCGAACTACCTACTTTCAAAAGTGACTACAAATCCTGGTTAACGTTCCGGGTATGTTCACGGCCCTATGTCTCAATAATTTAAAGTTAAGTCCAATTGAAAAGCTTGTTCACCTTACGCACAAAACTCAAGGAGAAGGTTATTAGATCGTATCACGAAGTCCGCTGACAAATGAAGGTTTCTCCTCGGCTTGGAGTAACCTATGTGCTAGGTTCGAAAACAAGCGCGTCCTGCTCAATGCGCAGCTAAGATGCTTGTTCAACCTCACAGCAATTACCACGGAGTCGGCTTTTTCTCTCAAAAAGCTACAACGTGACATCAACTCTTGTATTAATATGTTAAAGTTGTACGATATAAACATTGGCAGTTGGAATCCCATCTTCGTGTTTTTCGGCTCGAATTGCCTCCCAGATTACACACTGACTTTGTGGGAACACACATTGAAAGATAAGACTAGCATTCCAAAATGGTCTGATCTCGATGCGTTTCTTACTAACATATATCGTACACTTGAGTCGGTCACCGAAATTAGAAACTGTTCCGATCCCAAGTCCAAAGCTAAATCTTCCCCCGTTCACAAAACCGGCTTAAGTAAAGTTAGCACCTTTCAGACAAACGTTAGCAAGAATAAATGCCATCTCTGCCCTAACGATTATCACCCCATTAGGAAATGTCCGAAATTCCTAGCCATGGACAACAATAAAAGAGTTGCGGAAATAAAAAGCAGCAACCTCTGTTTGAATTGCTTCTCCAGTGCAAACACGGTTAAGCACTGTAAAAGCAAACATTCCTGTTTCAAATGCCATAAGCGTCATAACACGCTACTTCACAAAGATTCCGAGCGTCCAAATGATACATTGAACTCCTGTTGGAATTCCAATCGGTCCACATCCTTATACCCAAACTCACAGGTGACTCCGGGCTCGCCCTGTTCGCAACTACAGTCCACTAACTTGTTGGTTGTGTCACGAAAATTTTCATACTAAATGTAGTGACATTTCTGGGCTAGTTGCTGACGCCATTTCAAACAACAGGGGAGTTCATTGGTGCTGCGCTGATTGTAGAAAAATTGGTGTTAGTTTTTACCGATTTTTCCAATCGCAAGGGGAAATATTTTTGGAAATTCAGGATGAAACCGCTAAGCTATCAAATCGAATAGATGATTATGGAAAATTGTTTCAAAATTACAAGTTGCTAGAAAATATGAAATTGCCGCAATCATCTCCGAAGCGACGTAAGTCAGCCAGGAACTTAAATAAAGATAAACGTGACGATAATGAAAATTATGCTCCTTCACCTGCAAATCACCCTTCTACAACGTCCAAAATTTCTTCACAAAATTCAAAAAATCCTTCTACGTCCAATAATACGATACCCTTAAACTGTCCTCCCAACAATGACTCTAATATGGAGTGTGAAAACATACCATTGAGTTACGCTGGATCTGCCAACAACCCTCCTGCTTCCTTTACAAATAATGAACACGCTGGTATAGTTACTCTTAGAGCCGTTCCGCCGAAAAAAGTATATTTTTAATGAGACTTACAGCTGAAACTGCTATAGAATCTGTTGATCTTTTTATTAAATCAAAACTTGGTCAAAATGCTGATATCATAATACACAAATTCAATTCCCCACAACAACGTTCAATTTCCTCATTTAAAGTTACTGTTTCTGATGATATATATTACCAGCATATTGATCCTGATTTTTGTCCAGAAAACACTGATGTTCGGGAAAGACAAAGACCTGCTAATATTGGCTACATTCCTCAATATAATGAATATGTTTCAAAAAACTAAGTACAGTATCCATTGCATATCAAAATGGCCGTGGTATTCGTACTAAGATATCGAAATTGTATGCCGAAAGCTTTGTCCTGGATTACCATATCATTGCAATGACTGAAACCTGGTTAAACGAGACAATTATGAACTCATAAATTCTGTCAAAAAAATACAGTATCTTCAGACGTGACCGAGGAAGCAACGGTAGTGGCGCACTTATAGCTGTCTCTACTATTTTTACCTCCGAATTATTGGATTTCGACTCTTCACTCAATATCGTGTTTGTTGCCGTTGAAGTTAAACACAACTTAAAAAATGTTTATAATATATTCTTATATTCCACCTTTGTCTCCCCAAGTAATATATGAAAAGCATAGCCAAGCGTTTAAGACTGTTTTGCAAAAAGCTAAACCAGAAGATTTGATTCTTGTACTCGGTGATTTTAATATACCAAGTATTTTGTGGAATTTCTTACCCGAGGACAAATACCTAATGCCAGCGAATAACCAAAAATCTTATGAAGAATTCTTTGATACAATTTTTGATTTTGGTCTCTTTCAAGTAAATTATATTCGTAACATCAGACATAAGTTACTAGACCTTATATTTGTAAATCAAGTCGATGAATGTTACATTATACGAACTGATCCTTCAACATTCCCAGAAGATCTTTACCATCCAACTGTTGAAATAAGAATTTCCTTTCCAACTAAGAATAATATTGAACCTACAAATCGAAATGAAAAATCATTATGTTTTTCCAAAACAAACTATTTACAGTTACTGGAATTGTTGCAGAACACTGACTGGCATGACTTATGTCATGCACTTATAATCTGAATTGCGCCATAGATATACATATGTTATAAAAAGATATATGAATACATTGATATATGCGTACCGAAACTATTTTATAAAAAGCTCTCTGGACGACCATGGAACACTAGAGAATTAGCAAGATCAAAGAATAAGGAAAATAAACAATTCAAACATTATAAACGTACGGGCTCTGCTATCGACTACGGATAATATTCAGTCGCACGCTCGGAATATACCACTTTGAACAACATTTGCTATTCAAAATATATTTCAAAACTTAAATACAATTTCAAACAAAATCCAAAATCATTTTACAAATTCGTCAATTCTAAGCGTAAAGCCGGTGGCCTCCCTGCAACGTTAAGGTATGGAAATACTGAATCATGTGACAACACTCACTACAACATATTCAACTAGAATTTATTCTAGCAACAAATACACGTTTGAACTCAAATCTTACCAATCAATATCAATTACACTATTGGACAGTAAAATGGTTTTAAATGGATTGAAAAAATTAAAATATGGCTACGATCATGAACCTGATAAGATCCCAAGTTGTGTTTTAATAAAATGTGCTGATGCCTTTGTTTTACCTTTAACCATATTGTTCAACGCTTCTATCAGTCAAGCTGTTTTTCCAGATGCATGGAAAACATCATATATTATTCCCCTTTTTAAATGTGGAAATAAATCTGATGTTTCAAATTATCGAGGAATAGCAAAATTAAGTGTGATTCCAAAGCTTTTCGAAAAAATCATCACTGATAACCTTTACCATGATGTCTGTTCTGTTGTATATCCCTATCAACATGGATTTCAGAAAAAATGCTCCACAACAACTAACCTTCTCCACTTTTCCACAGCTGTCAATCGGGGGTTTGTTCAAGGAAAGCAAACCGATACTGTTTACACGGATTTCAGCAAAGCTTTCGGTAAAGTAAATCATAAGCTGTTACTACTAAAACTTGAGAGCATAGGTTTTACTAAGAGAAGTGTAAACTGGATTTCCTCGTATCTACAACGAAGAATACATCATGTAAATTTTAAAAATACAATATCAAAAAGAATCGATGTTACTTCTGGAGTCCCACAAGGCAGCCATCTAGGACCACTTCTGTTTTCATTATTCATAAACGACTTGCCTCAAACAATAAAGTTTTCTATTATCTTGATGTACCGCGACGATGTAAAAATATTCCTCAGTTTTGCAGATATGTCAATCAATCAGTTGTTGCAAAATGAATTGAATTTGTTTACTAGATGGTGTAATATTAATCTTATGGAACTCAATCATTCGAAATGCAAACTTATGAGATTTACTAGAAAGAAGTTATTGGATACTAGTTATACGCTCAACGACTATTTTTTGGAAAAAGTTAACACCTTTGTTGATCTTGGAGTTTTGTTGGATTGTAAACTAAATTTTAATGCACATATTTCAGTAACAATAAACAAAGCAAAGTCTGTGCTGGGAGTCTGGGTAGAATCTCCAGAGTTTTTTACGACAACGATAAACGAGTCTGCGTCGCAGACGTGAGAATTAAAAGCGGTGTGATAACTTGCCCCATAACCAAACTAGTTGTTCTAAACTGTGTTAATATGAGTATTTCACTAACATAATTTCTTTAGTTGTTATTATATCCTACCTCTCCTGCAGCCACTAACCCTCCTTACCTTTATTTAAATCCTTCTTTTCAGAAAATGCCTCCAAACCAAGGTACTCCTCAAACCACAAAATACACCTGTCGGCTATGCCGGCAAGTCCATCCATTGATATCATGCCCCCGTTTCCGTAGGATGAATTCCGTTGATAGACTACAGACAGTTAAAAAATATGGATACTGCGTTAACTGTCTAGCTCACTCGCACTCACAGAAATCATGTTTTACCGGGACCGGATGCATGTATTGCCAAAAACCACACCATAGTTTGCTTCATGCCATTCCAAGATTATCGGGAAAGTCCGGTGACAACACTTCCAAGACCTCTGAAGAAAAAAATTCCATATCTGCTACAACACCAAAACAAACTTCCTTAGTTACCCCATCTACTTTGACTTTCCTTACTGAAATCATTCAGCGCAATTCAGCAACATTGTTCCCTACCATACTCATTAAAATACCTGTGAATGATGTTAAGTGCTATGGTAGGTGTTTAATCGACTCAGCAGCCCGCATGAGTTACGTTTCTAAAGCCGTAGTGGAAAAATGGGGACTCACATGCTTAGAACTCGACAACGAGAAGCTTTGTCCAATCACTCTATGCTCCAGCGTTGACTCCAACTACAAAATAGAGGCTCTACTGAAGGTACACCGTAGACTGAATACAAAGACACCACTAAAATCATTGCTCCAAGATCTACAAGGAAGGCATATTCGTTCGCACAGGCTTTCCCATGGCACAAAACAACGCTTTTGGAATAATCGTATACGGAACATTCAATATGCCAACAGCCCTGTAATATGCGTCCGAGTCAACATTACCACTACATTTCCATTATCCTACGAACAGAATCCTTTGAATTTCTAACCTTTAGAATATAATAAGACAAACATCTGAATTATACTGATACATGAATTTGTTTACTGCTAAGCACTAGTCTTAAGTACCATCTCTTTAACCAATCTAACGCTTTGCTAGACATTTCCATAGCTCTCTATCTGTGGAGGTGGCGGCAATGTTTACGCCAAACGTAAAATAAGTTTTAAATTCAAAATTTTCTCCTAGAATACAATCATAATCTCCAAATACTTAGGTGTAAAATCGCAACTAAATATACCGATTGTAATCGACATTTCTTTTAGTACCATACACTGTATCTAAAAATAGCCATCTTGAGAATTATATTTCCGTCAGCTATTGAAACCTTCTTGTTCAATTAGACTTCAAGTGCGACTGACATACTTTAATGTAGTATTGAAGAATAAAAGTCCAAGTTTCCAATCAAAATCATGTTTTAATTTATGTTCGATTGCTTGGTGTTCCTGTACTTTCATGCTGTGAGCAACAACAAATAACCTACGTTGTCTGTTTTTGGACTTGGCTCGAGAGAATTATCCATCATTTCTTCATCCACTTCATCCATTTGCTTGGTCTAATCTTCTTTGGAAAGACCTTACACTACCTGAAAACTGTACATCATTATTTATGTTCACCTTTTTTGGTGCTATTCTTGAAATGGTCCCACTTCGCACTAAGTGGTAACAAATCTTTAAAAAATGGTAGTGACTTGTGTAGTCATCCTCTTTCCCTACTACCTCTAAATATTGCACGCAATGTGACGATAATGACTGATAACTTTTTCCGCAATCTTCTGTTCTTGAGAAAAGTGCTCTCCTAATCTCCCCCAAAAACTCAAAAGAGGCGTTAATTGTTGAGACTTCTATCATATCAATGAGTGCACCCCGATTCATATTTAGCTCAATGATATGGGACCTACTGTTTATCGCCGAGTCCGAACGGCGTGTCCTAAGACACCACTTATAGAGAAGTTTTTCAAGGCTGAACTACTCAGGAAATGTCGCCAACATTACTGAGGGGTATTTTGCCACCGTTGAAAAATGTTTGATGTTGCTTGGCCAGGGAATCGAACCCCCGACCTTCTGTGTGCAAGGCGGGCGTGCATACCATTGCACCACGGTGGCACCCAACTTAAGCTCTTCACTTCAGCTATAAAATCTGCATGATCTAGACGTGGCACTTCTATGGGCACAAGCAAACCCATAACTTCCATGCCTTCCTCTTTTCTTTTTATCGCATACTGCACTCCCACAGCGAATAAGCATTGATCGTATGGTACTTTTTTCATACGTCGGAGCTCCCTTTCGTTACCTAATAAACGCTTTCTTGCTTCCGTGAAAGAACTAACCATTTTTGAACACTTTTATCCAGTTACTCTTACTACACTTTTTTGAGCAATTTTGCTCATTTCTAAATATAGCGACACAATATATTTGCCCAACATCTTTTGATGTTGAATGAATTCTCCAAAATGCATCTTGACGAAATAATATATTGTGCGCTTGAAGAAAACAAATTTAACTTTTTGTGTTTCTTAAATACACATCTTCGACTGTTTGCCTTTTAACTTAGCAGACGGATAAACTAAGGAGGTATCTTCTTAACCCACGCGCCTATCACGTCACTAAAATAGTGGATAAATCCAACGCAGTAACTTTTTACTACGCGCTTATTCCGCTACTAACCTACGGATAGACTACAGCAATTTCTTTTTTCAAAATGTGAGCCTACTACGTTACTACACTTCGCACGAATAAACTACACTAATTTCACTACACAGAAACCGCGAGCCTATCTCGTCTCTATACTACACGTGAAATTATCACGTCACTACACTACACGTGAAACTATCACGTCACTACACTACAAGTGAAACTATCACGTCGGCGTCACCAAATGATGCGACGGACTCCTCGTCGCATCACAATTTACCAAGAAACCTTAAGGAAAAAACCCAAGAGAAGAAAACACGCTGGCTTATGTTGTCTGTTCTACGGTTCGAAAGAAACTCAATTTTATTTTACTACTTTGTTACAACTAGACCTTAAATCTCTAATCACTAAACAATACACATGCACTTACTTCCTAATGCACGATGTGCCTAAAGGTATATGCACTCCACGCAGTGTGTGCGTTGCGGGTGATAAGGAACATATATATTTTATTACCGACCCTTTCTATTTATGGCCGATAGATTAATAGCACATTAGTGCGTTGACTGAAATCTTCGTGACACCATTAAAAACAATTCAACACAAGTGTCCAGTAGCTAGAAAACATTTAAAAAAAATCCATATAAATCAACGAGCCGATTAATTGCATTTTGAAGCTATTGTCAACACAAAGCGCAGCGTGTCGCTTCAGAGTAGTTTTCAAATTTTGGCCACATTTACGCACAGAATTCGCTGCATGTTAGGATTTTGGTTGTAATGAAGTTAGAACACATTTTTATATAAAAAATAAAAAAACAACGCGTGATTAATTGCATTTTTAAGCTATTGGCAAAACAAAACGCAAAGCGTCGCTTGAAAGTATTTTACAGATATTGGTAACATTTACGCACCGCATTGGTTTCAATTTTGGATTTTGGGTGTCCAGTAGCTAGAAAACATTTTTATAAAAAACATCTATAAAACAACGAGCCGATATATTACATTTTGAAGCTATTGTCAACACAACGCTCAACGCGTCGCTTAAAAGTAGTTTTCAGATTTTGGCCACAGTTGCGTAGTACATTTGTTTGCAATTTAGGATTTTGGGTTCCAGAAGGTAGAAAACATTTTAAATAAGAAAACCTAAAGGAACCCGCGATTAATTGCATTTTAAAGATGATGAGAGCGCAAAGCGTCGCTTAAAATTATTTTACAGATTTTGGCCTCATTTGTCCACCGAATCGGTTGCGTTTTTTGATTTTGGATGTCCAGAATTTCTAAGACATTTTTATAAAAAAAAAACGATAAAACAACGCGTTATATATTGCATTTTGAAACTATTGGCAAAGATTTTTGGCTCATTTACGCAAAGAATTCGTTGCATTTTAGTATTTTGGATGTAAGGAATTTGAAAACATTTTTGTATAAAAAATGTGTAAAACAACGCACGATTAATTGCATTTTTATGCTCTTGACAACAGAAAGCGCTACGTGTCGTTTAAAAGTAGTTTCCAAATTTTGGCCACGTTTGCGTAGTAAATTTTCTTTCAATTTAGGATTTTAGGTGTCCAGAAGTTAGAAAGCTATTTTATAACTGTAGTGTTATCGAATTTTATCGATTCACGTACCTACAGATCCCCACTTAATAAGCTGTTGTTGTTTATGTTTTACTGTATACATTTAAGGATAATAGTTCATAAGAAAATATGATTAAGTAAATCCCGTTACTTTTTATATATATGTTGGACAATTTCCTAAATAAATTAATCAAGTTTTTACTGCCGACTTATTGGCAACTAATAAAAACTTACTTTCATTTAGCACTCTGGAAGTGCTGATTAAATAGTTGTGTTGGCATTTTTGAGTACCTACAACCAACAAACAGAATACCAGTGGCGTTTGTAAGCGCCGGTACAAAAAGTCAGGCGGGAAATAAATTAAATTCTCCACAAATAAATCTACCCTCATTACATGGCAGATAACCCTGTCGAAGAAACTCCGTCTGTGAACAGGCCTGGTCCAGCACGATTAACCATCGAGGAATATTTTATGAGGCAGCAAAGGGAGAAAGAAGAAGAGCTGGTTAGGATTCCGTGGACGGAAAAGCCACATCATAAGCGAGGCGGTAAAATTGTGAAACTCCGTCGTCAGTTGGCATATCTGAAGGCCAGAATAAATTCTGATCCTCCGCCGCCATGGAAGTCGGTAGACAAAACTAAAACCCAAATGAAGCAGAAGAATAAAGAAGCACAAAAATTAACATGAAATAAACAACAGTATATATATGTATCTTCTTATTATATATTTGAGCTTGGTGATAAGTGACTGACTGACTGACTCATCATAAACGCCCAGTCAAAACGGCTAAAGCTATGAGATTGAAATTTTACCAGTAGGTCACTGTTGGTGCAAAAGTGCGAGATATGGCCGGGTTTTAGAAAATTCGTCCTGGAACCACAAAAAATATCAACAAGAAAAACCCTTATATTTTGCTATTATATACCTTAAAATATTATATACCGTAAATTATATCACAAATAATTTCAAATTTTGTAGTTTACTTCTAGGCGCAGGTTTTATCGTATAATTTTATCGTAAACCACTAAATTATAAAACCACATTAGAAGTTTTTCTTCCGTTTCAACAGATGTCGCAAATGTATAGTATTAACGTAATGTAAGCAGTAAAAACCAACCGATCCAGATTTACGTGTCTGGAGTAATTTTGTTTTCACTTAACAAATGTCGCACAACAGATTTTCTTTTTTAAACAAAAATATTATTACCAACGAATTTGGAAAATTTAATTTTCAATTTAAGATTAAAACAGAATTAAGTTCAATAATGTTAAGTTTTTTATTGTTTAAAATATCATTAAGGCAATAAAATCAGAAATCGGCCAGAAATAACAACAACAAAAACTGTATGTACTTGATTTCCTGGCCTTGGTCTAAATGTTTGCAAATCAGTTAAAGTGCAATAAAATTGTGAATATTCCCACGATTTGTTTGCAATTAAGAATTTTTATGGCGTTCTTGGTATATAGAAATGTAGAGTCTATAACTTTTCGTCACCAAATAATTTAGGAAATCAATAATAGACCACAAACCAAAATCAAATTTTAGTTTTGTAATTGGAAACGGTTTTGGAATATGTGCGTTACGTGAAAAAGTCAGAAAAGCATTATCACGAATTGATAGGAAAAACCACTGCTCTCCCCGTAAAATATAGGGGAACGAATTTTCTACAGAGAAGATTTCAAGCCCTTTAAAGTACTTTGATGACGTTATATTTTCTAATGAGACGAACATTATGTTGTATTATTACGAGGGGACCCAAAAAGTATGGCGCAACCATCTTACAACCCTGGAAAATAAAAATGTAATACATACTGAAAACTTCGGAGAACTGTAAGTTATGGTGTTGGCATAGACAAACGAATTGTATAGACAAAAGATTACTCATGCTGTGTGCAACAGACTCAAACCAAAATACTAAATATTTTTCAAAGGCGATTTTTGAGAAAAATGGCAAGATTTTTTTTTTACATTTTTATCCGAGGATGTAGATTCCGTCAAAAACTAACTTTATAGAATTGTATTTATTGTAGTTTTAATTGAGCATGTTTAGAGCATTCCTTTGTCTATATGTACATTTAATTTGTCTATGGCAAAGGGTTGTATATGAAGCAATGGCTTTAGGTAAAATAAGTTTTCTGAGGTTTATTTGAAGATCTTCTACAACTTATTTAACGACAACGCCAAAATTGTGGTTTTTGGAACCTGAAAATCAAAAAAGTAAATACAATATAAAATCTACCAAGACAAGACATTCTAGACGTAAATCTTATTTACAAAAACTTTATGGATTCACCTGAGGAAAAAAGCTGGAAAAAGACCCTCCACTAATATGCGAAACTTAATAAAGATCAATGGGAAAAATACCAATAAAATATGACATTTCGAAATGTATGTTTTCATATCGTGTAAAGTACCCTTACCTATGCATATAACTTACATTTAAAATTAGTGTTCATTGAAAAAGAAATTTGTGTTTTGAATGATGGTTAATGAATGACTATATTATATTTGATTTCTTAGACGATCCGAAATCAAATTCGTTAGAATTACTACTAAACCCCTTTCGGTGTAGAAAATGGTTGTTCGACTGAAAACAAAAAACAAACAAAAATAAATCATATATAAACAAAACGTAACTCAGGTAGCAGTTTGAACACATTTGTATTCGTATCGTCTTAACGAAACTGTTCATAAATCTCAGGTGGCAATAGCAATATTAAGCATCACAAGTAGTGCAATTGCAAAACGATTGAAGACCAGACTATAAACCGGATTATGTCGGTCTTAAACTCGAGTTGTTTCCGTGCTGTATGAAGGGTTTGATTTTTATTTGTTTTGCAAGATGACACACGGTGATATATAAAGCTGGGGAAGTTGGTGTTTTAATAAAAAAATGTGCTTTTTTCTTTTGTGTTGTGGTGAATCTATGTTAAGGTTATGTAATGGTGAAATTTCCAAAAAATTTGCACGTTTTTACGTTCATTAGTAGTATAGATAATTGTCGGTAAAATTAAAATGCTTATAATTTCGATAATTAACGAATTTTTTCGGTATGTTAAGGAAGAATAAAAAGTAGTCGCTGGCCTCTAGCGACACAAACAGTGATGTCAACTTTTCTTTATGTTTTTAGTCATTTATTTAATTTTACCGATTTTTGCCGGTAACAGCAAAAATGAGTTACAGAATCCCACTACAGGTTTGTGTACCCTCAAATTACTCGACTTCGAAAATAATTAATACCGTTTTCTAAAAAATCAATTTATATTTTGTATATGATTAAATCCTTAATAATACTACACAACTATAAACAAGCATACATCATAAGACCTCTGCCCCCTATTAACTATTTGACAATATGTCTGTCCGTGTACTCGATAATTTGTAATAATTAGTACAAATGTTTCGAATTTTGATAGTTTCGAAACATTTGTAGTTTGTATGTCCTTCATAGGTTACTAATTTTTACAGTAAAACACAAAAATTCCACTTATATTAAGTGGTAGTGCGAGGCTCAATATTTACCACATAGACACGCGGTTTCCTGTAGGGTTAATGTAGCGGTAGCGTCCATTTTTACGTTATAGACTCATTCAATCAATTTTGCTGCAAATTAAGTATAGTACACATTGACAAGCAAAACTGACAGTCATCGAGGTCTATTTCGTGAATATCAAAGCCTAACTGAAAAATTTCTTTTGTAATATCTAAATAATATCGTATATATTGTATTTAAAAGGTTTTTCGCTAAATATAAGTTGCTATTGGCTGTCATTTTTGATTGATAGTGTGTACTCCCCTTTAAGCGAGGTACACACGATCAGTTTTGACCCTTATATTTTGCTATTATATACCTTAAAATATTATATACCGTAAATTATATCACAAATAATTTCAAAGTAGCAGGTTTTATCGTATAATTTTATCGTAAACCACTAAATTATAAAACCACATTAGAAGTTTTTCTTCCGTTTCAACAGATGTCGCAAATGTATAGTATTAACGTAATGTAAGCAGTAAAAACCAACCGACCCAGATTTACGTGTCTGGAGTAATTTTGTTTTCACTTAACAAATGTCGCACAACAGATTTTCTTTTTTAAACAAAAATATTATTACCAACGAATTTGGAAAATTTAATTTTCAATTTAAGATTAAAACAGAATTAAGTTCAATAATGTTAAGTTTTTTATTGTTTAAAATATCATTAAGGCAATAAAATCAGAAATCGGCCAGAAATAACAACAACAAAAACTGTATGTACTTGATTTCCTGGCCTTGGTCTAAATGTTTGCAAATCAGTTAAAGTGCAATAAAATTGTGAATATTCCCACGATTTGTTTGCAATTAAGAATTTTTATGGCGTTCTTGGTATATAGAAATGTAGAGTCTATAACTTTTCGTCACCAAATAATTTAGGAAATCAATAATAGACCACAAACCAGAATCAAATTTTAGTTTTGTAATTGGAAACGGTTTTGGAATATGTGCGTTACGTGAAAAAGTCAGAAAAGCATTATCACGAATTGATAGGAAAAACCACTGCTCTCCCCGTAAAATATAGGGGAACGAATTTTCTACAGAGAAGATTTCAAGACCTTTAAAGTACTTTGATGACGTTATATTTTCTAATGGGACGAACATTATGTTGTATTATTACGAGGGGACCCAAAAAGTATGGCGCAACCATCTTACAACCCTGGAAAATAAAAATGTAATACATACTGAAAACTTCGGAGAACTGTAAGTTATGGTGTTGGCATAGACAAACGAATTGTATAGACAAAAGATTACTCATGCTGTGTGCAACAGACTCAAACCAAAATACTAAATATTTTTCAAAGGCGATTTTTGAGAAAAATGGCAAGATTTTTTTTTTACATTTTTATCCGAGGATGTAGATTCCGTCAAAAACTAACTTTATAGAATTGTATTTATTGTAGTTTTAATTGAGCATGTTTAGAGCATTCCTTTGTCTATATGTACATTTAATTTGTCTATGGCAAAGGGTTGTATATGAAGCAATGGCTTTAGGTAAAATAAGTTTTCTGAGGTTTATTTGAAGATCTTCTACAACTTATTTAACGACAACGCCAAAATTGTGGTTTTTGGAACCTGAAAATCAAAAAAGTAAATACAATATAAAATCTACCAAGACAAGACATTCTAGACGTAAATCTTATTTACAAAAACTTTATAGATTCACCTGAGGAAAAAAGCTGGAAAAAGACCCTCCACTAATATGCGAAACTTAATAAAGATCAGTGGGAAAAATACCAATAAAATATGACATTTCGAAATGTATGTTTTCATATCGTGTAAAGTACCCTTACCTATGCATATAACTTACATTTAAAATTAGTGTTCAGTGAAAAAGAAATTTGTGTTTTGAATGATGGTTAATGAATGACTATATTATATTTGATTTCTTAGACGATCCGAAATCAAATTCGTTAGAATTACTACTAAACCCCTTTCGGTGTAGAAAATGGTTGTTCGACTGAAAACAAAAAACAAACAAAAATAAATCATATATAAACAAAACGTAACTCAGGTAGCAGTTTGAACACATTTGTATTCGTATCGTCTTAACGAAACTGTTCATAAATCTCAGGTGGCAATAGCAATATTAAGCATCACAAGTAGTGCAATTGCAAAACGATTGAAGACCAGACTATAAACCGGATTATGTCGGTCTTAAACTCGAGTTGTTTCCGTGCTGTATGAAGGGTTTGATTTTTATTTGTTTTGCAAGATGACACACGGTGATATATAAAGCTGGGGAAGTTGGTGTTTTAATAAAAAAATGTGCTTTTTTCTTTTGTGTTGTGGTGAATCTATGTTAAGGTTATGTAATGGTGAAATTTCCAAAAAATTTGCACGTTTTTACGTTCATTAGTAGTATAGATAATTGTCGGTAAAATTAAAATGCTTATAATTTCGATAATTAACGAATTTTTTCGGTATGTTAAGGAAGAATAAAAAGTAGTCGCTGGCCTCTAGCGACACAAACAGTGATGTCAACTTTTCTTTATGTTTTTAGTCATTTATTTAATTTTACCGATTTTTGCCGGTAACAGCAAAAATGAGTTACAGAATCCCACTACAGGTTTGTGTACCCTCAAATTACTCGACTTCGAAAATAATTAATACCGTTTTCTAAAAAATCAATTTATATTTTGTATATGATTAAATCCTTAATAATACTACACAACTATAAACATGCATACATCATAAGACCTCTGCCCCCTATTAACTATTTGACAATATGTCTGTCCGTGGACTCGATAATTTGTAATAATTAGTACAAATGTTTCGAATTTTGATAGTTTCGAAACATTTGTAGTTTGTATGTCCTTCATAGGTTACTAATTTTTACAGTAAAACACAAAAATTCCACTTATATTAAGTGGTAGTGCGAGGCTCAATATTTACCACATAGACACGCGGTTTCCTGTAGGGTTAATGTAGCGGTAGCGTCCATTTTTACGTTATAGACTCATTCAATCAATTTTGCTGCAAATTAGGTATAGTACACATTGACAAGCAAAACTGACAGTCATCGAGGTCTATTTCGTGAATATCAAAGCCTAACTGAAAAATTTCTTTTGTAATATCTAAATAATATCGTATATATTGTATTTAAAAGGTTTTTCGCTAAATATAAGTTGCTATTTGCAGGAAAAATGTCCTAAAAGTACGTTGGCTGTCATTTTTGATTGATAGTGTGTACTCCCCTTTAAGCGAGGTACACACGATCAGTTTTGACTGTCAGTTTTGCTCAAGTAATCGGTTGCCTGCCAGTGTGGCCGTTCATTTTTGTCAGTCATCATAAAATATTTTGTGGTTGCTGGATACTTTGACATTTATCGATATTTCCGAAAAATCGACAGTAACAGCAAAAATTAGTTACAGAATCCCACTACAGGTTTGTGTACCCTCAAATTACTCGACTTCGAAAATAATTAATACAGTTTTCTAAAAAATGCATTTATATTTTGTATATGATTAAATTCTTAATAATACTACACAAATATAAACAAAAATACATCATAAGACCTCTGCCCCTATTAACTATTTGACAATATGTCTGTCCGTGTACTCGATAATTTTTAATAATTAGTACAAATGTTTCGAATTTTGATAGTTTCGAAACGTTTGTAGTTTGATATGAAGGACATAGGTTACTAATTTTTACAGTAAAACACAAAAATTCCACTTATATTAGTTGGTAGTGCGAGGCTCAATATTTACCACATAGACCCGCGGTTTCCTGTAGGGTTAATGTAGCGGTAGCGTCCATTTTTACGTTATAGACTCATTCAATCAATTTTGCTGCAAATTAGGTATAGTACACATTGACAAGCAAAACTGACAGTCATCGAGGTCTATTTCGTGAATATCAAAGCCTAACTGAAAAATTTCTTTTGTAATATCTAAATAATACCGTATATATTGTATTTAAAAGGTTTTTCGCTAAATAAAATTTGTTATTTGCAGGAAAAATTTCCTAAAAGTACGTTGGCCGTCATTTTTGATTGATAGTTTGTACTCCCCTTTAAGCGAGGTACACACGATCAGTTTTGACTGTCAGTTTTGCTCAAGTAATCGGTTGCCTGCCAGTGTGGCCGTTCATTTTTGTCAGTCATCATAAAATATTTTGTGGTTGCTGGATAGTTTGACATTTATCGATATTTCCGAAAAATCTACAGTCAAAACTGATCGTGTGTACCCCGCTTTAGAATATAGTGTTTTCGGAATATGTACAAAATATTTTCAATACACGTTGGTATAACCCTCATTTAACCATACCGGCCGTTAGGAAACATTTTCCTACGTATTTTGTTGTAATTTGGCATTTGTTGTTCTTTGTAGATAGAAAACCTCTGTGCGAAATATTAGCAACATAGGTATAGGTTTTGAAGTATTTTAAAATTTAAAGACAAAACTTTCAATCGACTTTGGTCCATCATCATACCATCAATTTTATACAGAAAGTCTTACATTAAGTTCAGGTTGTTACTGCATTTCTATTTTTACCGTTTCATTTCCGAGAGGATTCTTAGTATCACAGAAATCATCATTTGTAATGATTAAATTTCAACTTTAAATTTCCACTTTTTTACATTTCTGATTTTAAGAGTAAAATATAACTGTTTTGTAAAATATTAAGAATGATAGATTTGTGTATACCGTTCGTTCCTTACATAAAATTATGAAACAAAAGTGAAACTTTTAAATGCGTTTTTTAAGGCGTTGCGATGGGTAAATTGCGTTGGGTACTTATCTAACGAATTCAATAAAATTCAATAAAAAACGGAAATGTAAAAAAGGTTTTAATTTGCGTACTAAATTTGGTACCTTTGGTTTTGTGTGAACAGATAGATTTCTAAACTGATATTTAGTATTGGTTGAGATAAAGCGGTGATTTTAAAATATAGTTCTGTAAGTTTACAAATGGGGATCACTGGGGATGTGTGAACAGGCAGAACTAGAAGCAAGCTCAGTTTTTACAAACGGGTAGAGTTTTTGATAATTAGTGTTTTCGCGGTACGAATATTACTAAATGTTAATTAACATTAAAGTGCTTGTACAATCTTGGGGATTGGCCTTTAATGGACTGTAAATGGTTAGTTTGCGGTGGCAACTCCCTTGATTGTAAAGTTGAGGAAGAAAAGAAATGCTTGTGTTTTTCTATAAATGTGATCGTGATTAGGCTTTATTGTTCGACTTCTTGTCGTATTAGCGGTTAAAGTACAAGTAAAATATTCATATAATATATGTGGATGATGAAGACATTTTTGTATTTTGTAATATATGAAACAAATGGAATTCGATACAATGGTTGCATATAAAACTAATGAGTGAAAGCTCTTTTTATTTCAGAACTAAAAGGTTACCAGATCGAATCCATTAAGATCTTGGGTTTTAATTAAATAGGACAAATTCAGATGCTAAAGTTCATATATAATTTGTTAAACAAGGTTTAACATGCCGGGGCCTCTTGCGGTAACGCAACTTAATAGTGACATCTTCCGGAAATTGTCCAGCCAAAGACAGTGCTTTGCGCAATTGGCATGTTTGTCGAAGTTTGGATGAGGCCTGCTTTGAGAATTTTTGGGATTTGGTCATTGGCTAACATGATCTCTATGTTTATCGGGTTGAAGAAGTGTGGATCTGCAAGATCTGTCAAGTGATTGTAGATTGCCTGCAGACGTTTTTCTTTTGTAGATTCAGGTGGGGATATGTTGAGTTGACCCTTGATTTCGCCAGTAACATGTATCTTAATTGTGTGATCATGAAACGATTGTAGATTAATAAATTAAATTGTTTCCCGGCTCGTTGAGTAAGAGGTAATTGTAGTAGTAGTAATTTTCTTCTTCTTTATTGATTAAATATGATATTTTTTTTGTTTAAAATTCATATAAAATAATTTAGATATATTTAATATCAATTAAAAAGAAGTTTTAAATATTTTTACGACAATGTTTAAAGACACGTCTGTCGTTTAATAAAATAAAAATAAATAAATATATTTTTACTTAAATTTAATAAAATTCATTTAACAGAAGGTTGCGGTATTTGTAGCTTGTTTCCATGTAATTTACTAGATTTCCCCAGTCGTCATCATCTTCACCGTTCAGTATATTGATTATCTCAGCCTCATGTAGTATTGGTTTTTGAAATGACATCATTCTGAATTCGCGCAGAACAGGGCAAGTTCCTAGGAAATGTTGCATTGTTTCAATCACATTCAAATTGCATAGTTTGCAGTCTCTAGATGATGTGTCTGACTCATGTTTATTATATCCCAAATATACCATTCCACTGCGGGCCCTAAATATCCAAACTATTTGTTCGAACGTGTATTTCCTCTCATTTAGGTAAAGATAGGCTCTATCAGGATTTAAATATTTATATATGCGAAGGCTTTGGCAATTTTGTTGTCTGCATAAGCGTTCCTCACTCAATCGTAATTTTATGTTAGCGATTAAATTTGTGCAGAAAATATCCCAGTTATTTGAGGACGGGATCGAGTGTGGCCAGGATGTGTTGAACTTTTGGGCCAGTTCTTTTAATTCCTTTGCCCAAAAAGTGTTGTTTTGAAACGTGAGTTCTGATAGCTGTTTCGGTAGTCTCTTGTGTGAGTAACGGTACATGATTTTGCCTAAATATTTTAGATGGAGTCCCAGAGTATATATGTGTGCATCCTCCACACCTGTTTCCAACATCAACACATAGTTTGGGGTAAAGCTCGGTACATGTAATATTCGCTTTAGAAAGTATTTTTGTAACATGTTTATCTCATCGAAGTACGAGAAACCCCACACTTGCGCCGCATAGCTTTGTATGGATCTACAGACAGCTAGGAATAGTTTCCATTTGGCATTCATTTGTATATCTGTTCTGCCTACAAATTGGTTCCATGTGGCATTGATTGCATTCTTCGCTTCATTTGTTCTATTTTGCACATGTTTGAGGAATTTCATCTTTGGTGTGAACGTAACTCCGAAATACTTAAATTCGTTGGAGATCTTTATTTCATTTCCTTTAAAAGTCCATTTTTCATTTTTACTTAGTCTTCCTCCGTTTCTAAACACCATGATTTCGGATTTAGTTAAGTTAACTTCCAAGCTCCATAAATCGCAATAGGTTTTCAATTTATCTATCATAGATTGTAGTACTTTTATATCATCGGCGAGGATAACAATGTCGTCAGCATATAATAATATCCTGATGTTAATGTTGTGCACAAACAGTCCACCGTCTATATAATCATGCAGGTCATTTACGTATAAAGCAAACAACAATGGCGATAGAAGGCATCCTTGTTTTACTCCCTTCGTTGTATCAAAGTAATCGGAGAGCTCTCTTCCATTCCAAACTGCAGATTGGGTATTATTATATATATTTTCTATTAATGTGACCAATTTATTCGATACGCCTATATAGAAAAGTTTGTAAATGAGTGCTTGCCTCGATATATTATCAAACGCTGCTCGAAAATCAACAAAAAATTTGTACAACTTTTTCTTTTCATTTAGTTTAAGTGATACGATTGAAGCCAGATTGTAAATATTATCAGCAGTCGAATAATTTTTTCGGAAACCAGCCTGATATTCCGTAAGGATTTCATGATTTTCAACCCAATTATATAACCTTTCATTGATTAGTCCCATGAATACTTTAGCTACGCAATTCATGAAGGATATGCCTCTGTAGTTTGATGGTTGATTTAGATCACCTTTTTTGTGTATGGGGAAAATTATTGTTTTAGAAAATAAAGGGTCAATTTGTCCATTCGTGAATATTTTGTTGTATACCTTCAACAATTGGGTGTGTAATTCATTTGTTCCATTTATGAAGAATTCATACGGAATCCTATCCCCACCAGGGGCTTTGTTGTTTTTAACTGTTGACAACATTTTATTTAAATCATGTATAGTAAACGGTCTATCCAAGTCCATATCCTCTTTAAAGGGTGTGCATAATAAATGATCGTGCTTTCATCGCTGCTGTTTAATAAACTTTGATAGTAACATTTAAACTCTTCTGGTGCAATATACGTTCCTACGAGTTTATTCTGATTACGTATTTCTCGGGCCATTTTCCACCATTCTTTAGAACTTTTTATATTGTTGAGTTTATTTGCGATTGTATTATAATACATAGTTTTACTGTCGTTACATACACTTCTATATAGCTTTTGTGCGGTTATGTACCTAGTCTTATCTTCTGCTTTGTTTGATTTTCTGTAAATTTTTAAAAGTTTGAAGCTTTTTATTCGTGCTTTATTGCAGTTTGTATTGTACCATTTCTGTTTCTTTTCAAACGACTTTTTCCGGTTAGGCGTTTTTGAGGAGGATTTCTTTATAATTTCGCATATATCCGTAAGGCTTAGTTCATCATTAATGATATGACGCATGTTTTCATTCAATTTGCTCTGATATACGCACTTCTCTTCCTCCTTCCACATCAGCTTTGGTAATAGTGCCATACATTCACTGTTTTCAGGTTCGGTTTTAAAGTTCATTCTTACAACAATTGGAAAATGGTCTGACCATACCTTGTCTTCAACTTTAAATTCATCAATGTTTTTTGATGGTGTATTTGTATGTATTTGTTCATAATCTAAGGAGAGTGATTTTATTTCTTCTCCATATAATTCAATGAGTACTTTCTCTGCATCAGCATTGCCGCAAACAAGTTTATTTTCAAAACTCCATTTAAACCAACGATCGTTTATTCTCAGTTTATCTTCTCTTACAGATACTTTATGCTTCTTACTGAAAGTTAAGATTTGTTTTTGAGCAATAAAAATTTTCTTTTGTGTTCTTGCTTGTTGGGTATCATATCTCTTTCAATATACACATTTGAGCCAACTAATTTGTTTGTGTTTCGAAAAACTTCTTGGATTGCTTCCTCATTTTCAAGCTATACTGTGACTGCCATTTTGCCGTTACGTTCAAACACTTTGTAGGCCTGTTTAACATTAACTCTGGTTTTTAAAGTTTCTATAAAAAGTTTCTTCACCTCGGCCATTGCGTTTCTAGCATTTGGTAGCCCTTTAATAAAGATTTTATTAGACCTGGGTACGTATTCTGTAACTTTATAACAACTTCACTCATTGTTTATTTTACAACAATTTCATTTGTTTGTTTTGTAGTTGTTACAAAAACAAAAGAAATTTTAACAACTTTTCAATCGATAAAAGTTACAGAATAGGCCTACTGGTGTAATTTTGCAACCATGTAATATCTTTTTTAAATTTAATATTTTCTTGTTTCACTTTGTTTAATTCTTCCTTGAGCATCTGGTTCTCCACTTTTAACACACTTATCTCTCCGCTAATTGAGGTTAAATCGGCTTTTATTTCCTCAATGTCGGATTTTGTGGCTAGAGTTTTTAGTTTTTCATCCAAATTTGAGTTGATTGTATCTCTAATTAGGCCTATTAATGCTATTGAGTCCATATTTGACGTTACCCCTTTGTTCACTGGTGATACTACTTCTGTGTGTTTACGTTTTGGTGTTTGAGTGTCGTTACTCATAGTCCCGACCCCTGGATTGTTAATGAATGGCAATGCTGTTGATAGCAATATTTGTCTATCGATAAATTATTTATCGATTGTTGACATAGGCAAACTTGGTTGGAGGGAGCCAGCTGATAAGTTTATTTTGTTGTGGAAGTAAATTATTTATCGATTGTTGACATAGGCAAACTTGGTTGGAGGGAGCCAGCTGATAAGTTTATTGTGTTGTGGAAGTGTTTATTATTTTTGTTTACTCGTTGTTTCAACGTTTTGAGTGAAAATATTTGATGGATTTGTGATTAATTAAAATATTAATTATTTCTCACCAAAAACCCTTATGTGTGACTTCGTGATATTGTTCTGGAGAAGGTACGGATGGGCTACGAGTTGGATTCCAAGATGATGTGGTGAGTTTGTTTATTACCGGCTTTTGGCCAAAAAAAGTGGGAGCAGCTTTTATACACAACCGTCTGTTACAATTACTCGTCGAGGTTGTTTGTGTTGAACCAGAATTCAATACTAGGCGTACCTTGTCACAGCCTTCAGCAGTCAAGACCTTCACAAGAGCGGTTGGCAAGAACCCATGCGACTTTGCACGGCAGCTTAGTCTCTCACTGACGCTGTTTTTGCGGTATGATGTTTTGGAAGACGTGGAAGGTTTTGATGTTGGCTTAGGTGACCTCTTTCTGTGTTCATCTGATCGACTTTGTTGGGGTTTTGCCGGTCTTGTCTCCGGACTGGAGTTAGGTGATGGTGACCTCCGTTTGATGGTTGCTCTGGTTTTACTGTTGTTGTCAACATGCAGCATCGTATGGTGTCCTTTTTGACATACCATACAGGTTTTTCGGCTTGGGCACCATTCCCGGATATGAGCCGTACACTGGCAGTTAAAGCAAAAACCTTTTGTTCTTGCTTCCTCTCTACGTTTCATGACGCTCATATTGTGGAAGGTAGGACACGAGTGGATGAAATGTCACTCTTGACAGATGCGACATTTGGGCAGACTAGAAGCAGGGTACAGAGCTAACAATTGGGAAGTATACATAGTTTAACAAGTGGACGTGTTACTAGTCCATTTAGTCGTCTGGTTTTAAATCTCGTTGGTTTCTCTTCCATTTGTATCTACGTTGGAGCTCAGTTATGTATTCGTTTGTAGTTTGATATGAAGGACATAGGTTACTAATTTTTACAGTAAAACACAAAAATTCCACTTATATTAAGTGGTAGTGCGAGGCTCAATATTTACCACATAGACACGCGGTTTCCTGTAGGGTTAATGTAGCGGTAGCGTCCATTTTTACGTTATAGACTCATTCAATCAATTTTGCTGCAAATTAGGTATAGTACACATTGACAAGCAAAACTGATAGTCATCGAGGTCTATTTCGTGAATATCAAAGCCTAACTGAAAAATTTCTTTTGTAATATCTAAATAATATCGTATATATTGTATTTAAAAGGTTTTTCGCTAAATAAAAGTTGCTATTTGCAGAAAAATTTCCTAAAAGTACGTTGGCTGTCATTCTTGATTGATAGTGTGTACTCCCCTTTAAGCGAGGTACACACGATCAGTTTTGACTGTCAGTTTTGCTCAAGTAATCGGTTGCCTGCCAGTGTGGCCGTTCATTTTTGTCAGTCATCATAAAATATTTTGTGGTTGCTGGATACTTTGACATTTATCGATATTTCCGAAAAATCGACAGTAACAGCAAAAATTAGGTACAGAATCCCACTACAGGTTTGTGTACCCTCAAATTACTCGACTTCGAAAATAATTAATACAGTTTTCTAAAAAATGCATTTATATTTTGTATATGATTAAATTCCTAATAATACTACACAAATATAAACAAAAATACATCATAAGACCTCTGCCCCTATTAACTATTTGACAATATGTCTGTCCGTGTACTCGATAATTTTTAATAATTAGTACAAATGTTTCGAATTTTGATAGTTTCGAAACGTTTGTAGTTTGATATGAAGGACATAGGTTACTAATTTTTACAGTAAAACACAAAAATTCCACTTATATTAGTCCCAATTTACATTGGGCGAGTTTACTTGCGGCAATTGTCATTTTGTAGGAGAGAGAGGTGAGGCATATGGTAACCCTTTGCCTCTCAGCACCCTCTTTCACCTACAAACTGACAATTGCCGCAAGTAAACTCGCCTAATGTAAATTGGGACTTAGTTGGTAGTGCGAGGCTCAATATTTACCACATAGACACGCGGTTTCCTGTAGGGTTATTGTAGCGGTAGCGTCCATTTTTACGTTATAGACTCATTCAATCAATTTTGCTGCAAATTAGGTATAGTACACATTGACAAGCAAAACTGACAGTCATCGAGTTCTATTTCGTGAATATCAAAGCCTAACTGAAAAATTTCTTTTGTAATATCTAAATAATACCGTATATATTGTATTTAAAAGGTTTTTCAATAAATTAAAGTTGTTATTTGCAGGAAAAATTTCCTAAAAGTACGTTGGCTGTCATTTTTGATTGATAGTGTGTACTCCCCTTAAGCGAGGTACACACGATCAGTTTTGACTGTCAGTTTTGCTCAAGTAATCGGTTGCCTGCCAGTGTGGCCGTTCATTTTTGTCAGTCATCATAAAATATTTTGTGGTTGCTGGATACTTTGACATTTATCGATATTTCCGAAAAATCGACAGTCAAAACTGATCGTGTGTACCCCGCTTTAGAATATAGTGTTTTCGGAATATGTACAAAATATTTTCAATACACGTTGGTATAACCCTCATTTAACATTAGGAAACATTTTCCTACGTATTTTGTTGTAATTTGGCATTTGTTGTTCTTTGTAGATAGAAAACCTCTGTGCGAAATATTAGCAACATAGGTATAGGTTTTGAAGTATTTTAAAATTTAAAGACAAAACTTTCAATCGACTTTGGTCCATCATCATACCATCAATTTTATAAAGAAAGTCTTACATTAAGTTCAGGTTGTCACTGCATTTCTATTTTTACCGTTTCATTTCCGAGAGGATTCTTAGTATCACAGAAATCATTATTTGTAATGATTAAATTTCAACTTTAAATTTCCACTTTTTTACATTTCTGATTTTAAGAGTAAAATATAACTGTTTTGTAAAATATTAAGAATGATAGATTTGTGCATACCGTTCGTTCCTTACATAAAATTATGAAACAGAAGTGAAACTTTTAAATGCGTTTTTTAAGGCGTTGCGATGGGTAAATTGCGTTGGGTACTTATCTAACGAATTCAATAAAATTCAATAAAAAACGGAAATGTAAAAAAGGTTTTAATTTGCGTACTAAATTTGGTACCTTTGGTTTTGTGCGAACAGATAGATTTCTAAACTTCAAAGCATTTCCCAAATAATGTTTATTTGAATTTTTTGCACATAATGCACTGTGAAAGCAAATTGTTGAGTTTTGAAAGTATTCGCAATGGAACAGAGAAGGATGAACTATTGATGAAGGTTAAGGATTTGATATCTAGAGGCTGGCCGAAAAAATGTCTTGATCAGGAGCTATTACCCTATTTTTTGAACAGACCTGAACTGTCGGAGGAGTCGAGTTGCATATTTTGGGGATATCGTGTTATTATACCCACCGCGTTTAGGAAGGATCTATTAAATTTCTTACATGCCTCTCATATGGGAATAGTGAAGATGAAAGCTATGACTCGAGAGTGTTGTTGATGGCTGGGTCAGAATAAGGATTTGGAAATGGTTGTGAAATCTTGTGAACCATGTCTTATGACACGGCCAACCCCACCTCAGTAGGAATTAATACCGTGGCAAAGAACAGATGAAGTGTGGTCGAGAATTCATATAGATTTTTTTGGTCCGGTTATGAAGCGTTGGTGTCTGGTGGTAGTGGATAGTTGCAGTAAGTGGTTGGAATGTATTGATATGGGTACAAATACAACGAGTACAGCCGTAATAGCAGTTTTGAGGGGACTGTTTGCTCGTTTTGGTTTGCCAAAATATGTAGTATTGGTTGAGATAAAGTGGTGATTTTAAAATATAGTTCTGTAAGTTTACAAATGGGGATCACTGGGGTTGTGTGAACAGACAGAACTAGAAGCAAGCTCAATTTTTACAAACGGGTAGAGTTTTTGATAATTAGTGTTTTCGCGGTACGAATATTACTAAATGTTAATTAACATTAAAGTGCTTGTACAATCTTGGGGATTGGCATTTAATGGACTGTAAATGGTTAGTTTGCGGTGGCAACTCCCTTGATTGTAAAGTTGAGGAAGAAAAGAAATGCTTGCGTTTTTCTATAAATGTGATCGTGATTAGGCTTTATTGTTCGACTTCTTGTCGTATTAGCGGTTAAAGTACAAGTAAAATATTCATATAATATATGTGGATGATGAAGACAATTTTGTATTTTGTAATATATGAAACAAATGGAATTCTACACAATGGTTGCATATAAAACTAATGAGTGAAAGCTCTTTTTATTTCAGAACTAAAAGGTTACCAGCCCCCCTATTCCGTAACTTTTTAACAACTTTACTCATTGTTTATTTTACAACAATTTCATTTGTTTGTTTTGTAGTTGTTACAAAAACAAAAGAAATTTTAACAACTTTTCAATCGATAAAAGTTACAGAATAGGCCTACAGATCGAATCCATTAAGATCTTGGGTTTTAATTAAATAGGACAAATTCAGATGCTAAAGTTCATATATAAATTCAGGTGCTTATACTAATTTGTTAAACAAGGTTTAACATGCCGGGGCCTCTTGCGGTAACGCAACTTAATAGTGACATCTTCCGGAAATTATCCAGCCAAAAACAGAGCTTTGCGCAATTGGCATGTTTGTCGCAGTTTGGATGAGGCCTGCTTTGAGAATTTTTGGGATTTGGTCATTGGCTAACATGATCTCTATGTTTATCGGGTTGAAGAAGTGTGGATCTGCAAGATCTGTCAAGTGATTGTAGATTGCCTGCAGACGTTTTTCTTTTGTAGATTCAGGTGGGGATATATTGAGTCGACCCTTGATTTCGCCAGTAACTTGTATCTTAATTGTGTGATCATGAAACGATTGTAGATTAATAGTGGCAAATTGTTTCCCGGCTCGTTGAGTAAGAGGTAATTGTAATCTATCTACAAGCTTCGAGAAAAAGGTTGTTTGTGTTGAACCAGAATTCAATAATAGGCGTACCTTGTCACAGCCTTCAGCAGTCAAGACCTTCACAAGAGCGGTTGGCAAGAACACATGCGACTTTGCACGGCAGCTTAGTCTCTCACTGACGCTGTTTTTGCGGTATGATGTTTTGGAAGATGTGGAAGGTTTTGATGTTGGCTTAGGTGACCTCTTTCTGTCTTCATCTGATCGACTTTGTCGGGGTTTTGCCGGTCTTGTCTCCGGACTGGAGTTAGGTGATGGTGACCTCCGTTTGATGGTTGCTCTGGTTTTACTGTTGTTGTCAACATGCAGCATCGTATGGTGTCCTTTTTGACATACCATACAGGTTTTTCGGCTTGGGCACCATTCCCGGATATGAGCCGTACACAGGCAGTTAAAGCAAAAACCTTTTGTTCTTGCTTCCTCTCTGCGTTTCATGACGCTCATATTGTGGAAGGTAGGACACGAGTGGATGAAATGTCGCTCTTGACAGATGCGACATTTGGGCAGACTAGAAGCAGCACTGAAATGTAAGGTGTTATTAAATATGTGAGCAGGGTACAGAGCTAACAATTGGGAAGTATACTTAGTTTAACAAGTGGACGTGTTACTAGTCCATTTAGTCGTCTGGTTTTAAATTTCGTTGGTTTCTCTTCCATTTGTATCTACGTTGGAGCTCAGTAAAGGCCTGCGTACATAAGCTGCTTTGCCTGATTGCGTTGCTTACCTGCTTCATTTCTGACGTAATAAAAATAATAGAATAAAGACGAAATTTCGAACTGGGTTGCCATCAGTTGGAAATTGGGTCGGCCTTCTTTGTTCTTTTATTTTTTATTGAAGCAGCAAAGCAAGGCAATCAGGCAAATCAGCTTATGTACGCAGGCCTTTATGTATTCGTTTTTCCAACGCTTGGCAAAATGAAGTTGCAAAGTTTTCAATCTTTGCCACCTATTCATCAACGATAAGTTGTCTGAATATTGTTCTGGTATGGCAACAAGTGGAGCTCCTCGTAACAAGTGACAAGGTGTTAGCGGTATTAAGTCGGTTGGATCTTCGCTTAGAGGAGACAGTGGTCTGGAATTCAAAATACTTTCGATTTTTATCAGTAAGGTTGAAAACTCTTCGTACGTATATTTTATATGCCCACCTACTTTTCTGAGATGAGTTTTCATACTCTTTACCGCAGCTTCCCATATGTGGCGCTTGGGGCGGGATGAAATGCCAAGTAAACCCATGTAAATTATATTTTGCTATTAATTGTTGTTCTGCTGACAGTAAAAATTGTTTATACTCTTGCTTCAGTATGCGGTTGGATCCAACAAAGTTGGTTCCATTATCTGAAAATAGTTGATTCGGAAGAACTCTTCGTCCAACGAATCAACTAAAAGTGGCTAGGAATGCTTCCGATGACAAGTCCGAGCATACTTCTAGATGTATGGCACGAGTCGAAAGGCATACAAAAATAACTGCGTAACCTTTTTGTAACTTTGCGCTACGAATGCGAGAAATTTTGATCTCAAACGGACCAGCGAAATCAAGTCCTGTATTTGTAAATGGTAGTGAAAAGTTGCAACGTTCCGGAGGTAAGGCGGCCATAATCTGATGCTGAAATCAGTGCTTATAAATTGTACATTTGACACATTTTCTTATGCAGTGCCGCACAGCGCTTTTCAATCGTATTACGAAGAACTCTTGACGGATTGCTCGTAACATGGCCTGATGTTCTGCATGCAACAAAAGTTCATGAGTGTACTCAATTAATAATTTGCAAAATCTTGATTTTTCTGGTAAAATAATTGGACTTCTTTCATTATAACTTATATCGGAATTTGTCAAGCGACCATTGGCTCGCAATAATTTATTCTCGTCCAAAAATGGATTTAAAGTCAACAACCTGCTCTTGGGGGGAATCGATTGATTGGATTCGAGCGCCTGATATTCCCATGCGTAGTATGTCATTTGCGCCAATCGGATTAATTCATACTTTACAAACGAGATCTCTCGAGTAGTGATAACATTCTTCTGCAGTGAGAAAGCTAAGTCTTTTTTGCATCCATGAATAAATCTAAAAACATAGGAACATACCCGATGGGCCCTTTTAATGAAGAGAATCTTTCCAAAAAATCGTCGTCAACAACATGAGCATGGCGTGCAATAACTTTTCTTTCAAGTGCTGGTTCTTTGGGATTGATCTGGTTAGGCCAGTGATTAGGGGTTTTTGTCAACCATTGTGGTCCCTTCCACCAGAGGGAATTGGGCTGTAGTTCCGCAGCAGTGCACCCCCGTGTACCAAGATCTGCAGGATTATCAGCAGACGAGACATGTCTCCAGTTGACATTGCCAATGTTATCAAGTATCTCGGAGACTTTATTAGCAACAAAAGTTTTCCAATGGAAAGGTGGTTTACTGATCCAAGCAAGCGTAATTGTGGAATCAGTCCATAAAAATATTTCTGCTGTTGAGAGCTCCAAGTTTTTGCAAACAGTTTTTACAAGTTTAGAAAGCATTGCTGCGCCACATAATTCTAACCTGGGCAGGCTAACTGTTTTCAAGGGAGCTACTTTGCTTTTAGAAACAAGTAAATTGATGTGGGTACCACCTTGAGGAGACGTTGAGCGAACATACAAGCAAGCACAATAAGCTTTCTCTGAAGCATCACAGAAGCCATGAATTTGTATATGCCTGTTGGGAGAGAAATGTATCCAACGAGGAATTATTATTTTTTTAATATCAGAGAAATTCGTAATGAAAAACTTCCACTTCTCTAAAGAATGTGGTTTGACTTATTCGTCCCAATTTGTGCCATCAATCCACAATTGCTGCATCAGAAGCTTTGCGACAACAATAATAGGGGTTAACCAACCGGCTGGATCGAATAACTTTGAAACAATTGACAAAATTTGTCTCTTTGTAACAAAATCAGTTGGTAATTCTATGTGTATTATGTTGTAGAAGATGTAATCAGACATGGCATTTCATTGAATTCCCAATGTTTTGGTTGCACTAACGTCCTCTATTTTTAAAAAATCCTCGCTTAGAAGATCTTCTGGTGGAAGATTTTGTAGAATTTGAGGGTGATTTGACGTGATTTTTTTTAACTGAAATCCAGCAGTGTTTAGGTACGATCTTGCCTCTGTCAAAGAATGGGCTCCAGATAAAATGTCATCAACACAAATTTGACTATTTAGAATAGTCAAGGCAGTTGGGTGTGACTCTTTTCTGTCACCACTTAACTGAAGCAAAGTAAGAATTGCCAGATAAGGTGCACAATTTACGCCAAAGGTAACGGTTTCCAAACAAAAATCTTGAACTTTCTCCAATGGAGAAGTTCGAAACAGAATCCGCTGGTATTGCTGATCATCTTCGTGGACTAATATTTGGCGGTACATTTTTTGAATGTCACCATTGAACACATATTTAAATAATCTCCAACGTAAGACAATATTCATCAGATCATTTTGCAAAGTAGGAACAGTATGGAGCATATCATTTAATGAGAATCCACTATCAGTCCTTTTTGAGGCATTACTTTAGTAGAAGTCCTTTCAGGTTTCCCAACAGCGTGGTGTGGTAAGTATAAAGACAGGAATTTAGAATTGTCGACGATTTGGAATCCATTTGTTGGTCTCATGTGACCCAAGGAGATGTATTCAGAAAGGACGTTGTTGTATTCCGAAGAAAGGTTAGAGTCCTTGGAAAGTGTCTTCTCCATTATCAGTAATTGGCCCATAGCGGCACGTCTAGATGATCCGAGATACTGGTTGGTTGGTAGATTGCGTTTAAATGGTAATCGTATGACATATCTACCATCAGATCTTCTGTGTACACTTTCTTTGTAAAATTCTTCACACCAAATATCAGATGCCGAAAGAGATTTTTCGTGTGAAACATTTTCGAGTTCCCCGAACTTTTTTAACTCTTCATTTAAAGGATCTACTGTTGCATTCCAGGAGGCAAATGAAAGGACTGGTCGTGATTTCGGTTTTCCACTGACGATCCACCCTAATTCCGTGCCTTGTGCTATTAAATTTCCGGTAATATTCTTTTCCAACCCTGGCTTTATAATGTTTGGTAAAATGTCACTGCCGATGAACATGTCGATGGGAGCTGGCTGAAAAAAGTTGGTATCGGCTAGTTCTAGACATAATAACTCCGAAAAATCGTCAACCGTTGTAAGATTTGATTGCATTAATTGGTTTACACTGGAAACAACAATGGCTGATGAGGTTATTTTAAAATTTGATCTTCTAGATTTCAGGGTAAGCTCACAAATTTTGGAAGAATTCTCTAAAAGTGTACCACCCAGGCCAGAAATCATAGTGAACGATTTCTTGGTTGGTATTTTAAGTTTGTTACAACACGACTCGGCACGAAGGATTCCTGCGATCCTTGGTCAATGAAAGCACGTTTCGTGAACAATATGCCTTGGTGTTCTAGGTCGATCAGCGCTGTGGGCAGAACTGTTCTTTCTCCAGATTGAGAAAAATTAGAATGAACATTTGTTGCCTTATTATACGCGGCAGCTGACGTTGTCGGCTGTTCGTCGTAATATGTGTCAACGTGATATGATGCAGACTTATGTGCCTGCCAGTTTGGTTTGGGTCGTAAACCCGCGGTGTTGGAAGCGGAGGAACCCTTATCAGGGTGTAGTAAAGTATGATGGGTTTGTCTACATGTTTGACAAACATGTTGACTTTTACATTTATTTGAGACGTGACCATATGATAAACAATTTTCACAAATTTTGTTATTGGAAACAAATTTCCTTTTTTCCGAATGTGACCAAGACTTAAAAGTAGAACATGACCTTAAGTGATGCGCTTGGCGGCATTCCTTACATGCCTTATGTGGTGACTCAACGGTAGTGTTGTAATTGTTAGTCTTTTGGAAATTATTGGTATGTGAGGATGGTTTTCGCATGTCAATTATTGACTCAATCATATATAGCCGTTTTGTAATGAAATCATCCAACTAATCCCATGATGGCATCTCTTTATGATTGGATAGCGAATTTTCCCAAGCAGTCAAAGTTTCTTCCGGTAACTTGGAAGAAAACCAGTAGACCAAAAAAGGTTCCCATGAAATGACCGATACATTATAAGTCCGGAGGACTGAGAGACAATTATTGATGGTATACTGAAGATTACGCAATGATTTCCCACGCTCATTTGAAACTTGTTCAATTTCGAATAATTTTCTAAGTTGATGGTTAATGAGAATACGCCTATTCTCATAGCGCTGACGTAAGGCCTCCCATGCCAACTGGAAGTTATCATCTGTCAAAGGAAATCTTTTTACAATTTGATTTGCTTCGCCTCTGGTTTTGGCTCGCAAATTTTTGTGCCGGTGACAATTTTGTGTGTTCGTAATAAATTGCGGAGAACATATCCCTGAAACTTGGCCACTTATCGTAGCCACCACTGAACACCTCTGTATCACAAGGAGGTAATTTTAATGAAAAATTCGTATCAGTAACATTTTCCTCCTTCGACTTTGGCACTGAGTTAAGCAGTTTCTGGTTTTCAATTTGAATGACGTCGAGAATTGAGGATTTGCATTCCTTATATGATCGACAGCATTCCGAAAATGTTCCATGTATCGCCCTTTTGCCTCTTTTGATAAATTGTAATCAGAAGAAGTCATCTCATCTGCATACACATGAACGAGTTGTCGCCAACGCCTCTCTAAATCTTCTAGCTCAACTTGTAAACTAGAGGACGTGTGATCTTCAAAAGGTATTTGTCCAAAATCGGCACAAAACGTAATCACTTGGCAAAATGGTACAATTCCAAATAGCAAGATATGCTCAATTAGTTGAGATTTTTGTACAACAATTGATAAATATTCTAGTAAAAATATTTTTTGTTATTGCTCAATGCACAACTTGTGAAATTGAACTAGTAATCAGTAAAACCTTACGATTCTACAACCAATATTTGCCACTACTGTCAAGTATGTAGACAAATAAGGTGAGCATTTATGAAGGTAGGAAAATAGCGCTAGATGGATTTAATTTGTACCCCCACAATTTTATTCAACAATTTGGTAAATAAGAAAAAAGCCGTGCGTTTCTATTGCATCAACTTGAGCAGGTTTTTTTTTTTTTTTTTTTTGTAATGTGGTAGTAAAGCTTCTGTTCGATGTATAAATTGTGACCTTTGAAAATGAGAAAGCAGACAAATATTTATTGCGTGGAAAAAAATGTTTCCAAACCTGGTGATGTTGTAGCTGTGTTTCTTTCTCACAACTGTTCTGATTTTGCAGCTGGGAATCTCTCAAATGTTATGAATTTCGGAGTTAAAATATTGTTTTGTTTGCGAGAAGAGAATAATTAAGAAGCTATGCTTGGAACTACAACGCAATACGTGGCATCTCTGTGCAAGGACAATGCTCTCTCCTAGTGACTAGTTTCTACAATATTTTGATATTAACAGATTTGTTCAGACATAGACTAATGAAAACATAGACGACGGAATGCTCTCACCGAGTATATTCGAATAGAGTGTGCTGAAAAAGAAACTCAAAATAAAATGCCAAAAAACACAAGTTAATAAATATTTTGTTCTGGCAAAAGGCTACATGGGGTTAGCTTTTGATGGGAACAACATCCTCAGACAAAAATATCCAAGAAAATATTGTTATTTTCCCCAAAAAACGTCTTCGACCTTTTTTGAGTTTTCGGATTTGAGTAACTTGACAGCGGCAACATTGAGTATTTCTTCGTCTATAAATTTATTTGTCTATGGTTCAGACCAGATTGCCAGTACTAGGAGAAGATATTTGTAATTATTGCTTCTTCCAAAAAACTCAAGAACGTTTATGTAATTTGTCTCTATATTTTCTAATACTTTGTTTGAAAGTCGATGTAATGGTGGTATTTATGTTGCAAGAAATATACGATAATTTAAAAGGGCCCATGAAATATTTTTGTTAAAATTCACCTAATTCTTTTCAGTTTCGCTAATACTGTTTTATGCGTAGAAATACCAAAATATCCTTTATTATTAAGTTGTCAGCGAAACTGATTTGACTTTCAGGAATTTTCTTTTATAGTTTTAACCCTTGAATAAAAGCTGTTATGGATTGTAAGGTAAACTAATATAGGCAGCAATAAAACCGGATGAAGATCTCATTGACATGTAATCAGAATAGTTCACAACGAGGGACGTTCTTCTCTCTTTAATTCAGGCTCTACCAAGAAGAATATACAACGAATGCCAGTATGTTTCTGCACAAGTAGCAATATTCAACAAGCTGCTTGTGCAGTCGTAAACTTTGCAAACAGAAAAAAGAACAATCTTGACAACGGGTTTTCTTTGCAATCTTGGTGTGTAAACTGCCGAAATTTTTAGAACTTCAACGACTATAATGAAACAACAGCAACTTTTGTCCTCAATTGTTCAAAGAAGTGACCGATATTTATCATAATGTTGGAAAGAAGTTGGTAATATTAGCAGCTAAACTTACGTCTTTGCCAAATAAATAATAATATGTTGTGGCCTTCCTTTGATTTATATTGATCTGAAGAACTACAAAAAATTTACTTACAGATCGTATTTCCTTGACATTGTTTCGGTGAAAACCACTCATTCATTCGTTCATGGAGAACTATTGTTGACAGATAATTATGCGGTGTATTCCTCTGTTTGCAATGGCAGCACTCGTAGAAAAAGAAACATATTTAAATTGTTATTAAATTACGTATTTCATTGGTACTTTAACCACAACCCAATTTTGCGTATGGGCCAGCGAAAAAGCAATTTTCTGTACGAATTATCACCGCTCCTATGCTGTCAAGAATCGAAGGTTGTACTGTACACTACACAATTTTGTTTACACAAATTCTTTTGGATTCCTCTTTCTCCTTTTCGTTCCTTCTTTAATTCGAACGATTTTTTCTGCTCCTTCTGAACTCGTCGTTTATTAAATATTTCTCCTTCACACCTTTTTTGAGACACCGTTCGATTTATTTGGCTTCAGGGGAAAAAATACAAATTTTGTTTAACGTTGAAACATATGTATTTATTTTAGAATAATTCTTCCAACCATTGACGTTTTTATGCTTCTTTTAGCGTGGTGGAGTTTAAGGGCACGTTCTAGCCAACTGCCATAAACAAAACGAAAGCTATTTAATTTGTTTTGTTATCCCTTGTGCACAGCATTTTTTCTTTAAATTTTTTTTTTTGTAAATATAATTAATATTGCGGTATTGTCATAATTTTCTTTTATGATTGAGGATTTTACAAGTAGGCCACTGTTTGTGCAAATGTGCGAGGTAACGCCGGGTTTTAGAAAATTCGTCCTGGAACCACAAAAAATATCAACAACAAAAACCCTTATATTTTGCTATTATATACCGTAAAATATTACATACCGTAAATTATCACAAATAATTTCAAATGTTGTAGTTTACTTCTAGGCGCAGGTTTTATCGTATAATTTAATCGTAAACCACTAAATTATAAAACCACATTAGAAGTTTTTCTTCCGTTTCAACAGATGTCGCAATTGTATAGTATAACGTAATGTAAGCAGTAAAAACAAACCGATCCAGATTTACGTGTCCGGAGTAATTTTGTTTTCACTTAACAAATGTCGCACAACAGATTTTCTTTTTTAAACAAAAATTTGGAAAATTTAATTTTTAATTTAAGATTAAAACAAAATTTAGTTCAATAATGTTAAGTTTTTTACTGTTTAAAATATCATTAAGGCAATAAAATCAGAAATCAGCCAGAAATAACAACAACAAAAACTGTATGTACTTGATTTCTTGGCCTTGGTTTAAATGTTTGCAAATCAGTTAAAGTGCAATAAAATTGTGAGTATTCCCACGATTTGTTTGCAATTAAGACTTTTTATGGCGTTCTTGGTATATAGAAATGTAGAGTCTATAACTATTCGTCACCAAATAATTTAGGAAATCAATAATAGACCACAAACCAGAATCAAATTTTAGTTTTGTAATTGAAAACGATTTTGGAATCTGTGCGTTACGTGAAAAAATCAGAAAAGCATTATCACGAAGGGATAGAAAAAAAACTGCTCTCCCCGTAAATATAGGGAAACGAATTTTCTACAGAGAAGATTTCAAGCCCTTTAAAGTACTTTGATGACGTTATATTTTCTAATGAGACGAACATTATGTTGTATTATTACGAGGGGACCCAAAAAGTATGGCGCAACCATCTTACAACCCTGGAGCTGTAAGTTATGGTATTGGCATAGACAAACGAATTGTATAGACAAAAGATTACTCATGCTGTGTGCTGTCAACAGACTCAAACCAAAATACTGAATATTTTTCGAAGGCGATTTTTGAGAAAAATGGCAAGATTTTCTTTTACATTTTTATCCGAGGATGTAGATTCCGTCAAAAAGTAACTTTATAGAATTGTATTTATTGTAGTTTTAATTGAGTTGTTCTGTCAACAAACTCGATGTTAAGAACATTGTTTAGAGCATTCCTTTGTCTATATGTACATTTAATTTGTCTATGGCAAAGGGTTGTATATGAAGCAATGGCTTTAGGTAAAATAAGTTTTCTGAGGTTTATTTGAAGATCTTCTACAACTTATTTAACGACAACGTCAAAATTGTGGTTTTTGGAACCTGAAAATCAAAAAAGTAAATACAATATAAAATCTACCAAGACAAGACATTCTAGACGTAAATCTTATTTACAAAAACTTTATGGATTCACCTGAGGAAAAAAGCTGGAAAAAGACCCTCCACTAATATGCGAAACTTAATAAAGATCAATGGGAAAAATACCAATAAAATATGACATTTCGAAATGTATTTTTTCATATCGTGTAAAGTACCCTTACCAATGCATATAACTTACATTTAAAATTAGTGTTCAGTGAAAAACAAATTTGTGTTTTGAATGATGGTTTATGAATGACTATAATATATTTGATTTCTAAGACGATCCGAAATCAAATTCGTTCGAATTACTACCAAACGCCTTTCGGTGTAGAAAATGTTTGTTCGACTGAAAACAAAAAACAAACAAAAATAACTCACATATAAACAAAACGTAACTCAGGTTGCAGTTTGAACACATTTGTATTCGTATCGTCTTAAAGAAACTGTTCATAAATCTCAGGTGGCAATAGCAATATTAAGCATCACAAGTAGTGCAATTGCAAAACGATTGAAGACCAGACTATAAACCGGATTATGGCGGTCCTAAACTCGAGTTGTTTCCGTGCTGTGTGAAGGGTTTGATTTTTATTTGTTTTGCAATATGACCCACGGTGATATATAAAGCTGGGGAAGTTGGTGTTTTAATAAAAAAATGTATTTTTTTGTTGTGTTGTGGTGAACCTACGTTAACGTTATGTAATGGTGAAATTTCCAAAATTTTTGCACGTTTTTACGTTCATTAGTAGTATCGATAATTGACGGTAAAATTAAAATGCTTATAATTTCGATAATTAACGAATTTTTTCGGTAAGTTAACGAAGAATAAAAAGTAGTCGATAGCCTCTAGCGACACAAACAGTGATGTCAACTTTTCTTTATGTTTTTAGTCATTTATTTAATTTTACCGATTTTGCCGGTAACAGCAAAAATGAGTTACAGAATCCCACTACAGGTTTGTGTACCCTCAAATTACTCGACTTCGAAAATAACTAATACCGTTTTCTAAAAAATCAATTTATATTTTGTATATGATTAAATTCTTAATAATACTACACAAATATAAACAAACATACATCATAAGACCTCTGCCCCCTATTAACTATTTGACAATATGTCTGTCCGTGTACTCGATAATTTGTAATAATTAGTACAAATGTTTCGAATTTTGATAGTTTCGAAACATTTGTAGTTTGATATGAAGGACATAGGTTACTAATTTTTACAGTAAAACACAAAAATTCCACTTATATTAAGTGGTAGTGAGAGGCTCAATATTTACCACATAGACACGCGGTTTCCTGTAGGGTTAATGTAGCGGTAGCGTCCATTTTTACGTTATAGACTCATTCAATCAATTTTGCTGCAATTTAATTGACAAGCAAAACTGACAGTCATCGAGGTCTATTTCGTGAATATCAAAGCCTAACTGAAAAATTTCTTTTGTAATATCTAAATAATACCGTATATATTGTATTTAAAAAGTTTTTTTTTTTAAGTTGTTTGTCTAAACTCAATAGTTTAGACTTACATGATTGGTATTATTGAACTACTATTAACTAATTTTGAATTTTGTCTCTACAACTAACTGAATAACTTTGAACTGTTTTACCTACTAAATTGTATGGAATACTCATTAACTTAAGCTATGTAACCGAAACATAATTGTATTGAAACACTCGAATTGTCAAAAACTGAATTTTCTTGCTGGGTTGCGACCCAAATAAAACTCTCTTATTATCCTAACACCCATACCGTAAGCACGCACAACAATATCACCAATAAAATTATAAGTATCTGAACACATACTGGTTCATTGCCTAATTGTTAAATCTTTCCACAATCAGAGTAAATAATTTCTCACAGCTGAGAAATAATTTAGCAACTATTAAATTACGTCACAAGTGTCAACGGGCGACTGTTTCTTTCTCTAGTTCTCTTTTAATTACAGTCCACACCCTCGTAAGCAAAAGCTATCTTAAAAAACAGGTTCCACCAAGTCAGCAGCGAAAACCTGCCGCCCGCTCTTGCCCGCCTGTACATGGTCCTATCAAGCCGTCTTTAAAGCAAAGCAACCCTACAACATGGTAAACTCCAGGAGAGAAAGCTCTAGTACTCCAAGATCAGACACACAAAGAAGGTAAAGCATAATTGAAAAATAATAATATAGAACAGTTCTCCGTTGACATTGAAAACGAAAGGCCGAAAAAATTGATTGTGCGAAACGTTAATGCTAAATATTTTTTATGCCCGTGGATGAATGTATGAAAACAAATACTCTTTTCTAGAATCTGTTGTTTTTTCAATTTCGTTTAAAGTGTTAACATCATACATTTGGAAAAAATATGTAAAATGCTTGAAAATTCATATAAAATACCATAAAACATTAATTTGATCGAAAAGTTGATAGTTATATAAACACATAACGTGGAAAAATCAAAGAAATCAAAAGCCTGTCAGAATTGCCCGTGCGTCAGTGCAAAATTTGTCCGTCCGAGAACACAAAATTACATAAAAGTATTGTTTTCAGTTCCCCAAGGGAAAAACACCTTAGTGCATAATTCGTTTAAGACAAAAATTCCAAGAAACATATGTACAAATGATACAACAAGTGGTGATATCGTAAATGTCTACTTAATCGAAACATAAAGGAAATCTGCAAAACTGCGGTTTTTTTTCGAAGCCAAACATATGTCATTGTTTTTGTAAATTCTTGAGAGGAAGACCCTTTGAAAGTGCATATCAAGTTTGGTTAAAAACGCAGCGTCAGAAAAAAAGTAGCAATACAGCAACAACAAATGACCAATCATTGCTGGTATCTTAAATTTTAAAAGTCTTTCATAAGCAAAATCTCTGCACAAAAGGGTACCCAGGTCTTCGTATTTTCTTAAGAAATGAATTTCTCAAAAAAAGAAAGAAAGAAAGAAATTTACATGACAAGTTGTGTGCCTACAGCATGAATACCGACATACATACATTTCTATGTACGAAAGAGTAACCAAAGAGTAAATACATAATAGGAAAAAAGTAAGGGCCGTTACAAAATTTGCAGAGATTGCTATTGGCATTCCTCATACCCCTGCCATACTTACTTTTTTCTATCGGCAGTTGTTTTTTGTGCTTGGTCGTCTCTATCTCTTTTCATGTCATGCTAAGTGTTAGAATACAAATGTTTTTTGGCAAATATGTGAGCGAGCCCAGCTGTTATACATGGTATACCACATTTCCAATAACAGAGCGCTGTTAGTTGAGAATAACAAAGAAGTGTTAAAATGGAAGAACAGATCGCTGATGAAAGGTTTTGATTACCAGTATTTGCAGAAGTTTTGTTTACATTTGGGTGTTCGTAGCTACGGTCTGACACCAGTACTCACACATTTTACAGTGGGCACAACAGGTTTATGTTCATTTTATAACTGCAACAATTACATCTTAAAGAATTTTGCATCATCAACGTTTATATTGATATTCATTTTAAACAAATTGGAAGATTTATAATTAAACATCAAGGAAAACTGAATAATAGCCTCCATCAAATAATCATTTGAACTATTTCGCTTACTACTGGGAAGATTGGAGATTTATAATTAAACATCAAGCAAAACTGAATAATAGTCTCCATCAAATAATCATTTGAACGATTTCCCTTACTACTGGGGAAATAAATTACTAACTCTTCTCAATTTAAAATTTTAACCGGTTTCGGTTCGGCAAAATATACAAAAAAAAAAAAAAAAACAAGAAATTATCTGATGTATGCAGAAACGAAATAAGGTAATTGATTCACTTCTTTTCGATATTATTGAAGATAAATCAACAAAATTTCATAGTCTCTGTTACACACTAATTGAGCCTACTCAGTATAGCCGTCTAGTAATTCAAATCTACTGAATAAATTACTCCCTGGAGATATATGCATGCAGTGGATGAATTAACATTTTTTTTAAGTGACATTCTTACCATTTCAGTTAAAGGAAATTTACATCCTATTCAAATTAATTTGTGGTATTTTATTGCGCTTTAAACACAAATAACTTTGTGATTTATTGTGAACAAAACAATTTTAACCTGCGACAAGGGTGCAATCCATGCGCAAATTTAATATATTTTTTTTTCACTCAAACGCAAGATTGCTTTCCACGTCGTTCTATAAGCGAAAGGTTGTACTTTTGATAAACGCTCACAACAATTATTGGTTCATATTGTTTGTACAAAGAGCGACATATAATCTCAACAAATATAAAAAAAAACAAAAGAAATAAGCTTTTCATCAACAAAACTTAGAACGTTAAACAAGCATTGAAAATAAAATGTCATAGTACTTGAAGTTCATAACATTTCTTCAAAAAAAAAAAAAAAAAAAAAAAAAATACAATCAATGCAAAGGGTCGATAATAACTTGCATTTTGAAATTCAACGTACAAATATTTAATCTCCACTGGTACGTTATAAAGATATTTGAATCTTTATCCTGAAGTTTTACATCGTTCACACAACAGACAATTCGAATTTTCACAACGTTTTGTTGTTCTTTAAATTTACAATTACCAGTGCTATACCCCATAGAAATAGCGACTTCAACAATTGTGTTTATATTTGTGATAAATACAATTATAATACCAAATTTAAATTTATTCTCTCAAGGTTTATAAACAACCCAAAGCAATCGAACACTTTGCGCAAAGTCTCTATAGCATTGTTTTCATTTGCTCTCATTTATGCAAAGTTTATAAACAACATAAAGTTATACACTTTGATCAAAGTCTCTATAGTCTCTTTCCCTCTGGTATTTGTGCACAGTGCTTATAGCATTACCTCGGTATTTTAAATTCAAGTATCATATTCGGTTCTTGGATTCATCTGTTTATCAGATGATTTTTTGCAGAATAGAATTTTACGTCTCACAAATTTGGCTTCTCAACTTAGTAAAGTATACACATTATTCAACGCTTTTTTGAAAACAAAAAAATCCAAATTTTTTTGTGGTTTTATCCAAATTTAACGCGACGCTCATACTCACCGTGAAGAAACAAACATTTTTATACTCAGAGTTTTAAACCAATTTTAATCAAAATGACCGATCCACATCCAAACGTCACCGAAAAAATCCAAATTTTTTTGTGGTTTTATCCAAATTTAACGCGACGCTCATACTCACCGTGAAGAAACAAACATTTTTATACTCGGAGTTTTAAACCAATTTTAATCAAAATGACCGATCCACATCCAAACGTCACCGAAAGAGACAGCTGTTCGAGTAAACCCTCTCCAATTCACGATAAATTTATCTTTCACTGCGATCATGTCATCAATTTTTGTACTGCGTTCGGTGCAACGGACGTTACAGATCAAACAGATTCTGTATTGAAAATAAAATTAGACGATTTGGAATGTAGGTACAAGCAACTACAAACAGATTATGAAAATCTGATGTTGTCCCCCGAATCTGCCAGCACCAAAGACTTTAGAGAGAATGCCAAACTTAACTTCAATGTTGCCTCTGAAGCTTATTATGAGACTCGATCTCAAATTGCAGATGTGTTAATTTTCTTAATTAAATTTCTGAAAATAGTAGAGCCCCCAATAATCCTCTCAATACACAATTTTGTAATAACTCTAATATATCCATAAAAGTCCCACCATGCGATACTGAGGTATTCACAGGCAGCTACGAACAATGGCCATCTTTTCGTGACATGTTCACGGCCGTTTACGCAACCCACTCACAGCTCACTCCAGCGCAAAAGCTCTATTACTTGCGAAATAAAACCAAGGGCAGCGCAGGAGCGATAGTGAAAAGATACCCTCTTTGTGACGAAAACTTTGATCTGGCATGGAATGCACTGAAGACTCGATTCGAGAATAAGCGAGTGCTTGTAGACAACCAACTCAAAATATTATTCAATATGGTTGTAGAAAAGACTGAAAATAGCTCGACATTGCAAAATATACATTCAACAGTAAACGATTGTCTCTGCACTTTAAAATCTCTTGACGTAAAAACTGACAGTTGGGATCCCATTTTAATCTATTTGATATCCACTAAGCTACCCGAAGAAACAATCTCTCAGTGGGAGCAGTCCCTAAAATCCCATCGGGAGCTTCCCAAATGGTCCCAATTAGACGAATTCTTGTTAAATCGTATTGAAGTTCTTGAAAGAATCTCAAGCATAAAGTCTACAAAAGAACATCACAGATTCCCCGCATTCTCTTCTGCTCCCCCGTCTTACAAAACTCAAACGTATACTTCTCAAGAAAAGCTCAGTTCATCGTGCCCAGTATGCGGTATTGATCATAGTATACGAACATGCACTGATTTCCGCAAATTCACTACTCAAGAACGTATTGATTTTGCTTTCAAACACAAATTGTGTAACAATTGCCTCTCTGATAATCACTTTAAAAGGAAATGTAGGAGTAAAGGTAGTTGCCTTACTTGTAGAAAACGGCACCATACGCTTTTGCATTTAGACCAACCCAATGATTACACATCTCAAGGTGAAACCGACAGTAAAAATACATCTCTCTCGTATAAGAAACAAATCAAAGCAGATTTTTCCTCTCCCTCTACTTCTAAACACTCCCAGGTCCATGCAAACTTGTCTCACAATAATGAGACAATTCTACTCAGAACAGCCAACAGACTCTGGCTCTCAAAGGACTTTCCTTTCAGAAAAAGTAAGAAACATGCTCAGAATCCCTTACAGAAGGCATCGTTTGAGATTGGTGGCATTGGTGGTATAACTCAGAGAGCTGACAAGGAATGCGACCTTGTGCTATACTCTAAACGACACAATACCTGCTGCCCCATTAGTGCGATTGTTCTCCCAAAAGAAACGAAGAAATTGCCGTCAATGTCGTTTGAAAAACCCAACTCTCTAGAACTTCAAGAAATCGATTTAGCCGACCCCAACTTCAATAAGTCCTCAAACATTGATCTCATACTTGGCAATGACTCGGAACGATTCATAAACTTAGATGGTATAAAGAAGAACATATGTGGAACAACTTCAGCATACAACACGATTTTTGGTTGGGTTCTCAGTGGTCCTATGGCAACGGAAACTGTCCAATCTTTCTCTACCAGTGTTGTCCCATCCGAAGACGAAACGCTTAGTGTCATTTTACGCAAGTTCTGGGAAACCGAAGAAGTCCCCACAATATCTCACTCCACTCCTTCCGATATTTATTGTGAAGAATTGTACTCAAATACTACAACTCGTGATTTAGATGGTCGATATGTTGTACGACTCCCTTTTTAAAAAAGATTTTCCCCAAAGTGTCTTTCTAGGTTCCTCTCGATTTCTCTCCCTTGGCCAATATACTCGACTAGAAAAATCATTATGTAAAGACCCAAACCTCCAGCATGAATATAATGCAGTTTTAAAAGAATATCTTTCTCTAAATCACATGCAAGAAACGTCGTCCCGAGAAATATGTGATCAAGCTAAATACTTCTCGTTTTACCTCCCACATCACGCCGTAGTGCGCCCAGATCACAAATCGACGAAAGTAAGAGTAGTGTTCAATGCTTCTCGAAAGTCAAAGTCTGGCTATTCGCTAAATGACGTACTCTATACAGGTCCCACACTCCAAACAGATCTCATCTCAACAATTCTCAATTGGAGAAAGTACAAATACGTGCACTGTGGAGACATACAAAAAATGTATCGGCAAATTAAGATACATCCCGATGATAGAAAATATCAACGAATTTTATTCCAACAAGACTCAAAAAGCCCAATAAAAGATTACGAATTGAATACTGTCACCCTTGGGGTAAATTGTGCGCCATTTTTGGCCATAAGAACTCTATTACAACTCGCAAACGATTCTGAAAACTCATTCCCAAATGTTGCTAAAATATTACGCAATGAGACCTATGTTGACGACATACTCACTGGTGGATTTTCTATAAATGAAACCATCAACTCTCAAAAACAATTAATATCCGTCCTTAAATCCGCTGGATTCCCTCTGAAAAAGTTTATAGCTAATGACTCTGAATTACTTTCTCATTTGCCACCTGAAGACGTATATGACTTAGATCTCTTGAAATTTTCCGAAAAAAGTTCAACAAAAACTCTGGGTATTAAATGGAATGCCCTAGAAGATCAATTTTCTTACTCTCTGATATCCATTGAAAATCAATTGGCAGTGACTAAACGCAAAGTTCTCTCGACTGTCGCCAAGTTATTTGACCCAGCCGGTTGGATAACTCCCGTAATTATAAAAGCAAAAATGTTAATGCAACAACTGTGGTTGCAAGGCTCACATTGGGATGAAGAAATCAGCCTCGATTGTTTACAAGAATGGACAATTTCCTTACCGACATAGCTTATATTGAAACCATAAAAATTCCCAGATGGATACAGTACGTTCCCACTAGCAACATACAAATACACGGATTTTGTGATGCATCAAAATCGGCATATTGTGCATGTGTATACATTCGCTCTCAAACCTCTATCTCAACAACATTCTCTAAACTCTTTACTGCTAAGAGTAAAGTTGCTCCCTTAAAGGTCGTTTCTCTTCCAAAGCTTGAACACAATGGAGCACTTCTTCTCGCAAAGATAGTAAGTTATGCCATCAGTACATTTGATTTCAATTATTCTTCAATAACTTTGTGGTCCGACTCATCAATTGTACTTGGATGGATCTCAAAACCTCCCATGTCATGGGAAACATATGTTGCAAACCGTACGTCTCAAATTAGGGAGTTGGTTCCTAAGGCAACATGGAAATACGTTTCCACTTGCGAAAACCCAGCCGATTTAGGCACCCGAGGATCCAGCACTCAAGACCTAGCACGTAATTCATTATGGTGGTCTGGACCACCCTGGTTAACTAAATCAGAATCTTATTGGCCCAAGAAAAACCCTTTGGTTGTTCCCATTGAAACCCCAAAATTTGAAACATTTCACACAATAACTCAAGAAGACGACATGTTGATACGATTTTCTGGATACACTCGAGCCTTACGAGTTCTATCATACGTCTTTCGATTTTTCCATAACTCTCTCAAAAAAGTTAGAAGCTCTCCCACATTCAAAACAACAGATTTAACGCTTTCTGAAGTTCAATTCATTAAATCACGACTAATTACTCTTGCCCAGAGAAAGTTTTATCAACAAGAATATGAGTCTTTGTTGAAATCTAAACCAATTGCAAACAAAAGTCATTTTTGCACTCTCAACCCATTTCTCGACGCAGACAACATTATGAGAATAAACGGAAGACTCTCTGATTCGCATCTTCCTTACAAAGAACGCCATCCAATCATACTTCCAGGTAATTCTAGACTATGCCATCTCTATCTTCTCCATTTACATAGCTTTCTGGGTCATGCAGAATGTAATCTTATGTGCAGATTTAGTCAAACAGAATTTTATATTTCCCGCCTGAAGCCCAGAGTAAAAAGCATAATTCACAAGTGTAAAACGTGCATTTTATATAAACAGAAACATAGCTCTCAAATAATGGCTCCCCTTCCTTCTGAAAGATCTTCTTTGTCACCCCCTTTTTCAATTACTGGTGTCGATTTTGCTGGCCCAATAGAATTAAAAAGCTCCTCAGTTCGCAACAGTCCAATAATTAAAGGATACGTAAGTGTATTTGTCTGCTTTTCTACAAAGGCAATACACCTCGAACCATGCTCAGATCTATCCTCAGAAGCATTTGAAGCGGCATTTACTCGTTTCATTGGAAGGCGGGGACTCCCCTGTCTGGTAATGTCTGATAATGGACGTAATTTCTTGGGAGCAAGCAGAAGATTACTTAAAGAATTTTCCTCTTTTTTAAAAAAAACATCAACTCAAGTATCTCAAAAATATGCAGCGCATGGTTTTGAATGGAAATTTATCCCCCCCCATGCACCTCATATGGGCGGCCTATGGGAAGCGGCCGTCAAGAGCTTTAAAATCCATTTTAAGAAGATATGTGGCTCCCATAAATTAACTTTCGAAGAATTCTCCACATTACTCGCTCGCATTGAAGGTATCTTAAATTCTCGTCCCATTTCCGCAATATCTGAAGATCCAGCAGATATGACTGCCTTGACACCCGGACATTTCCTAAGAGGTTCTCCTATAATGGCGTTCCCTGAAGCTCCATCCCAAAACTTATCTCTCGTTAACAGATGGTCAAAACTTAAGGCCCTCCACCAAAACTTTGCTGTTCAATGGAAGGAAGACTATCTTAAATCACTCCAGAAGCGTTACAAATGGAAAACTAAATCAGACAACTTAAGAGTAAATGATTTAGTGATAGTTATTGACGATATGCTCCCTCCTCATGAATGGAATCTTGGAAGAATTGTCAAAACATATGTGGGTTCCGATGGTAGCGTACGAGTAGCCGATGTAAAGGTCGCCTCTGGAGTAATCAATCGGCCAATTGTTATTTTTACCGTTTCATTTGCGAGAGGATTCTTAGTATCACAGAAATCATCATTTGTAATGATTAAATTTCCACTTTTTTATATTTCTGATTTTAAGAGTAAACTATAACTGTTTTGTAAAATATTAAGAATGATAGATTTGTGCATACCGTTTGTTCCTTACAAAAAATTATGAAACAAAAGTGCCACTTTTAAATGCGTTTTTTAAAGCGTTGCGAGGGGTAAATTGCGTTGGGTACTCATCTAACGAATTCAATAAAAAACGGAAATGTAAAAAAGGTTTTAATTTGCGTACTAAATTTGGTACCTTTGGTTTTGTGTGAACAGATAGATTTCTACACTGATATTTAGTATTGGTTGAGATAAAGTGGTGATTTTAAAATATAGTTCTGTAAGTTTGCAAATGGGGATCACTGGGGTTTTGTGAACAGACAGAACTAGAAGCAAGCTCAATTTTTACAAACGGGTAGAGTTTTTGATAATTAGTGTTTTCGCGGTACGAATATTACTAAATGTTTATTAACATTAAAGTGCTGGTATTAACTAACAAAGAAATCATTTTTTTTTTGCCTTCAAAAAATACAATACCATAAGATGCGAAGGAAAGGAGGGAGGGAGAGACATATTTGCGTTACGATTGTAGACATTAATTTTTGGAGATAAGTCGATTTACGTCAAACTATATCGCGAACGATTCGATTTATTATTTATTTTACTAAATACTTGATTTTTAGAAAAAGATAAATAGTAACACTCTTAGCTGTCGTAAGCAGCATTACTGGCTTTTATTTTGATAAAAAAGTTGTAAACGGGAAATGGAGACATTATATTCTGAATTTTGGTCAATTTATTTATTATCCTGCTTTATACCATGGGGATTTTCCGCTAACGAAGTAGCGGGCATATGCTAGTCTATATATATAAATGAGCTTGGTGATAAGTGACTGACTGACTCATCATCAACGCCCAGCCAAAACGGCTAAAGCTAGGAGCTTGATATTTTACCAGTGGGTCACTGTTGATGTAAATGTGCGAGATAAGGCCGGGTTTTAGAAAATTCGTCCTGGAACCACAAAAAATAACAACAACAAAAATCCTTATTTTTCATTATTATTACGTACTTATTCACTTAGTTGGCCCTCTGCAAGACATGTGTGAAATTAACAATGCTATAACTTCTTGATATCGTAAACGATCACACATAATTTCAAATTTTGTAGTTTACTTCTAGGCGCACTTATTTTATCGTAAACCACTAAATAATAGAAAGACAAGACATTTGTTATCTTCCATTGCAACAGATGTATAAACATCAATTACGAAAAAAATACAAACCGATCCTGATTTTGTTTTCACATAACAGGTGTCGCACAAAAGATTTTCATTCGTTAAAATCCAGTTAGAAAAAATTATTACAAACGATGCATTTGTAAACATTTTGATTTTCAATTTAAAATTAAAACCAAAATTCTTTCAATATATAATGTTGGGTTTGTTGAACAAATGAGTTGCTGTTGAAGACAACATTATGGGAATAAATTCAGAAATCGGCCAGAAATAACAACAACTAAAAACTGTATGGACCTGACTTTTTGGTAATAACTAAATGTTTGCAAACCAATGAAAGTGCAATAAAATGGTGCATATTACCACGATTTATTTGCAATTAAGAATTTTATCGTATATGGAGATGTACAGTCATAACTATTCAATTTTCAATTTCAAAATCTGTAATTTGAAGAAATGGCTAAATAATTAATGAAATCAATAATAGGTCCCAAACCAGAGACAAAAGATTGGTTCTGTAATTGAAAACGATTTTGGGGTATGTGTGTTACGTGAAAAGGCAGAAAAGTATTACTTAACAAGTATTCATCACGAAGGGTTAGGAAAATGTTCTATCCCCGCAAAATATAAAGGAACGAATCAGATTTGCTACTAAGAAGATTTCAAGCCCGTTAAAGTACTTGGATGACGTTATATTTTCTGATGTTTGCAAATCAATGAAAGTGCAATAAAATGGTGCATATTACCACGATTTATTTGCAATTAAGAATTTTATCGTATATGGAGATATACAGTCATAACTATTCAATTTTCAATTTCAAAATTTGTAATTTGAAGAAATGGCTAAATAATTAATGAAATCAATAATAGGTCCCAAACCAGAGACAAAAGATTGGTTCTGTAATTGAAAACGATTTTGGAGTATGTGTGTAACGTGAAAAAGGCAGAAAAGTATTACATAACAAGTATTCATCACGAAGGGTTAGGAAAAAGTTCTCTCCCCGCAAAATATAAAGGAACGAATCAGATTTGCTACTAAGAAGATTTCAAGCCCGTTAAAGTACTTTGATGACGTTATATTTTCCGATGAGATGAAAATTATGTTGCACTATTACTACGGAACCCAAAAAATATGGCGCAACCCTCTCACAGCCCTGGAAAATAAAAATGCAATACATACTGTAAAGTTCGGAGAACTGTAAGTTATGGTAAGGGCATAGGCAAATGAAGTGTGTAGACAAAGCATTACTCATGTTGAGTGCTGTCAACAGACTCGAACCAAAATACTCAACATTTTTAGAAGTCGATTTTTGAGAAAAATTGCAAGATTTTCTTTTCGATTCCGTCAAAAACTAACCCCATACAGTTTTTGTTAGAACAAGATGTTTTTAAAATTGTGTTTTTAATTGAGTTGTTCTGTAAACGAACTCGATGTTAAAAAATGAATCGTATAGACAAAGGATTACTCATACGATTTGTTCCTAGGTTTTACCATTTTTGAGAGAAGTTCAGGTCACAGTTTTAGGTTTTTTGTTAGGTTTTCGCGAGTTTGCTTGAAAACGGCATGTATTGTCAAAATGGGACTAAAAAATCTTATAGCTGTGAAAATGTCGTAAATTTTTCTAGGTTGTACCCTTTTTGCGATATATAAGTTAAAGTAGTGAAATTGCAGTCATGACATTGTTTCATATGGAGACGATACAGTCAGTGAATTGTCCTAATCTGAACATCTATATCTTAAAAAAGGTAAAACCTACAAAAATATCATAAAGGACAATTTTGTAGAGAATTTTCGATGCTACAACAATTTCTTTATTCCATTTTGATAGGGCGTGAAAACCTAAAAACCCCCAAAAAATGTGAACTTTGACCGTGATTTATTTAAAAAGCGCTTAGGCGATTTTTTTATTCCCAGGTGTAAGCTCCTTTCATTTAATGTTGGTTCAAGAGCACCGCATCATTTTATATGCTGTTAACCGAACCAAACAAAAATACTCAACGTTTTTCGAAGGCGATTTCGTCAAAAACTAATCCCATACAGTTTTTGTTTGAACAAAATATGATTACAATTGTAGCTTTAATTCAGTTGTTCTGTCAACAAACTCAATGTTAATAAAATTGGTGAGAGCAGTCCTTTGTCTATACAATCCGTTTTTCTATGGCATGGGGTTGTATATAAAGCAAGGATTTTGGTAAAATACGGATTTCGGAGGAAACATTGAAAAATTATTTAATCGACAACGTCAAAATTGGGTTTTTGGACACTGAAAATTATAATATAAACTCTACAAATACAAGACAGTCTAGACAGACGTAAATCCTATTTACGTAGGACTTGGTTGTTATACAACTACAACAAAATCCAAATATTAACCCCATTGAAAATTTATGGGTTCGTCTGAAGACAGAAGTCGGGAATAAGACAGCCCACTAATATGAGAGACTTAATAAAGATCAATGGCACAAATACCAATAAAATATGACATTTCGAATTGTATTTTTTTAAATCCCAGGAGTTTACAAGCTGTAATTGATACCCAAAGTAGGTATACGTTATATTAAAACCTAAAACAGCTCTATTCAATAAAGCAGCTTGTTGTTGTGCTCCACGTTGATGCGTCAATAAAGCAGCTTGTGAGCGGAGCTGATATGGCTTCATACGAAAGAACAACACAAGATTTCTTTTGAATGAATACTTTTACTCTTTGTTTAGTGTTTATTTCCAGCTTATGAATCTATATCCATCAACTTGGGCAAGCGTGGTAGATTATAAACTTTCAATGTTGGCTAAACAAGTTAGAGTGACTTTATTGCAATTTAGGATCGTTTAAGTACTCAACGTGAGAAGCGAGTAAGTCAACTAGTATTGGTTGTATACAAAAGGTATTAGGATCAAAGATGTAAATTAATAGTAATGTTTACAAAATATGTACATGGTTGTATTTTTAGCTGTTAAATTCTAATATTTAAATCAGGGTTGTATTCTTAATATCTAAATGCTAAATGAAAACGTAAGTGTTTAGACTATGATAAATAAAATATGTACATAAGTGGAATTCAGTGAAAAGTAAACATATGAAATAAAGTAAAAATAAAAAAGTTCATGGTATTTTAAAGTTGATCCGCTTCAGTCTCCCCCTTCTGATGTTCCAATCGTCCCGATTAAGCATCAGATCCTTTACTTTTTCGCCTTCCTCTGCGTCTTGGGGTTCTTCTCTGACGGAACCTTGTGAGCTTTTCTGTGGGCATCGCCCCCTGGAGTAAAACTGCATCAAGAGCATCAATGTTTGGTATGGTGACATTTGTTCGTTCGAGAGAAACTACAACATTTTCTTTCGACATGCGAATTCCAATACTGTACAACGGCAGGAATATGCTGTCTATGTACTCATCGTCTTCTTTACGTCTTGCCTTTACCGGTGGTCCAAACAGCCTTGACGTATCTCCTGGAGTTATTTGATCAGCTGGGATGGCACCACGAAAAATGTTTTGGATGGAATGAGGCGAATATTCATTGTTTTGCTGCACAATGGACATTGATGATACTGCAGCAGCAGGAGCATTGCTTGTGAGAGGAGAAGAAAGATTTTGGATTTCCCGCAATACTCTTGGTGTTGGCGGTATTGGAGAAATCTTTCTCTGCCCTTCCACGAACTCGATGAATTTCGAAATGCCAGCAACGGCTTTAGTTGTTGGTGAGTCTTCATGGCCCTGGACATCCAATGAAAAGACTTGCATCTCCAATGGATTGGTAAACGAATATCTTGTCTTCGGCTCATCTTCGAAATACCAATATCGTTGCGCCATATTCAGTGTGATGCCGGATTGCTCCATAAAATCTGCACCAAAGAGTGTTCTGTTTTTTGTGGCATTCGGGAGACAGACAAATCTAATTTTTCGTTTTCTCTTTCCAATACGTATGTCGCATATCGTAGATTCCACGTTTTCAGTTGTTGATGAGCCATCAGCCAAACTGACATCGGCTCGCACCTTTTGGAAATTGCAACCATTTTCTCTCAGTATGTTTCTTAAATTCATGCTGGCAACACTAATTTTTGCGCCGGTGTCGAAAACAGCTTCTCCCAATAAACCAAACACCTCGACATGAGTTGTAGGAAGAGCGCGACCAATAGTACCAGCGGCAATGGTGTTGAATGAAAGTGGCTGAGGGCTGTCCTTGTTGTTGTTGCTACATGTAGTGCATTTCGCCCTGTAAACACCAGGCGCACCACATCCGTAACAAGCAACTGTTGGTTTTCTCTGCTGCACACTTTGAGCTGACGTCTGCGGACGTTGTTGTTGATCTTGCTGCGAGTACTGTTGTTGTTGTTTCTGCTCTTGCCGTTTCTTCAATTTCACACAAGCATTCACTGTATGGCCTTTTTCTCGACAGAAATTGCGACGTACAGATTTTGTTTCGCTTTTCTGCTTCTCGTCTTTCGTGTGCGTTTCTAATAACATTAATTCTGCTTCTCTGCAGGCAGACAACAATTCTTCAAAAGTTTTCACATTTTCTCGACGCACACGCTCTCGCATATTTGTGTTGAGCAAACCAAACACGATATTCAATTGGACTTCTTCGGCGATAGGAACTTTCAATTGTGAAAACAACAACCTTTTCTTGCAAATGAATGTGTCTGAGTGCTCTTTTACTTGTTGCCTGGTCTCATAAATCGACGAAAATATGCGCCAGTCAGGTAGTGGTGGAGAAAATGTGTTTTTTATGAGTTTTATTGCTTCGCTAAATGTGGTCACTGTGTTTTTCACCCCTATCCACCAGTTAGCAGCATAATCCTCAAAAAGCAACTGCAACCCTTTTACTGCGTCAGCGTCAGAGATCGATTCAATTTCTTTGTAAACCGATATGGCTGTTACAAACTCCTCAACTGCGGCGGCATCTCTCTGCCCCCGAAAACGCGAAGTACAATGCGAAAACGAACCCGTCCGGTTATTGTTTTGCATTGCCTGGATCAGTTGTTTGAATTGGCTGTCTGTAAACTGCGCCATCTCTGCTTCTTCGCCTGACACGTACTCGTCGCTATCTGCTTTGGTTTTTTCTTCGTCTTCTATCTTGGTGTCGTTGTTCGTGGCCACTTCGTTGGGCGTCAATAAAGCAGCTCTATTCAATAAAGCAGCTTGTTGTTGTGCTCCACGTTGGTGCGTCAATAAAGCAGCTTGTGAGCGGAGCTGATATGGCTTCATACGAAAGAACAACACAAGATTTCTTTTGAATGAATACTTTTACTCTTTTTTTAGTGTTTATTTCCAGCTTATGAATCTATATCCATCAACTTGGGCAAGCGTGGTAGATTATAAACTTTCAATGTTGGCTAAACAAGTTAGAGTGACTTTATTGCAATTTAGGATCGTTTAAGTACTCAACGTGAGAAGCGAGTAAGTCAACTAGTATTGGTTGTATACAAAAGGTATTAGGATCAAAGATGTAAATTAATAGTAATGTTTACAAAATATGTACATGGTTGTATTTTTGGCTGTTAAATTCTAATATTTAAATCAGGGTTGTATTCTTAATATCTAAATGCTAAATGAAAACGTAATTGTTTAGACTATGATAAATAAAATATGTACATAAGTGGAATTCAGTGAAAAGTAAACATATGAAATAAAGTAAAAATAAAATAGTTCATGGTATTTTAAAGTTGATCCGCTTCAAACCAACTTTTCCTGAAAGTCCCGATACGATTAATGTTATACAAATAAAATTTGTATAACATTTAGATAACTAGAACAGTCAAATGTATACATTTTTCGCAGAATGCTTTCTTCGGACATCCTCAATGTTCATGTGAAAAAGAATGACAAAAGTCGACCAACCCTAAATATGTACATACAAAATGTATATGCAAAGTTTCAACACATATGTAAAAACATATCGTGTAAAATATCCATTACATATTTAAAATTACAACGAAACTAAATACATGTTTGCTCTGCAGTAAAATTGCAATACATTTACTTTTCAGTGAAAAAAATCTGCGTTATTGAATAATGGTTATTGAATGATTATAGCATAGTAGATTTCTATTAACAAAATATTTTGAAAACAAACATGACTCATAAATATTTACATATTTTTCAAAAAAAAAAAAAAAAGTTTGGTAGTAGTTTGAACGAATTTGTATATGTATCGTATTAATGAAACTGGCCATAAATCTTCTTATGTTACAGTTTGTCGATTTTAGAATTTTTTGTTGTACCCTACACCACACAGTGTTAAGGGTTTTATCAATTTGTACATTCGTATGTAACATGCAAAAGGAAACGAAACGAAATAATGCACTTTTGTCGCATTTATTATCCTATCCGGGTTAAAATTTATGATGGTCGCAATTTTGACCAAAGGACTATAGCTATTACTTTTGACGAGAATAGGTTGAGATTTGGATATAGCTCCCATATATTCTCCCGATTCCGTATATTCTATCCACCAAACAACTATTTTAAAACAAATGTGTAAAGAAATCTGTTCAGTAGTGTGATTCACAAACTAATTTTGTAAGTTACCGACAAGTGTCGGTAAAATTAAAATGCTTATAATTTCGGTAATTACCGATGTTTTTCGGTAAGTAAGCGATGAATAAAAAGCAGTCGTAAGGTTATACCGATAGCAACAGATTTGTCAACTTTTATTTGAACTTTTCACTTATAATTTTGCGTTTTAATTTTACCGATTTTTGTCGGTAACTCAAAAAATGTGTTAGAGAATCGCACTACAGATTTGATATAGCTCCATACATTTGAATTCCTAATTACTGATTGATATGTTTAAGACATTGTCATTGTTTGCACTTATTTTTAATGTCAATACTACTGTAAGTAAGCAGATAATCGAGCCATGTTTAATAAAATACTGTTTAGTGTAGTACAATTCAACTGTTTTGCCCCTCCGAAGAACATTGAAGTGACCGATATGGCTGTTACAAACTCCTCAACTGCGGCGGCATCTCTCTGCCACCGAAAACTCGAAGTACAATGCGAAAACGAACCCGTCCGGTTATTGTTTTGCATTGCCTGGATCAGTTGTTTGAATTGGCTGTCTGTAAACTGCGCCATCTCTGCTTCTTCGCCTGACACGTACTCGTCGCTATCTGCTTTGGTTTTTTCTTCGTCTTCAATCTTGGTGTCGTTGTTCGTGGCCACTTCGTTGGGCGTCAATAAAGCAGCTCTATTCAATAAAGCAGCTTGTTGTTGTGCTCCACGTTGGTGCGTCAATAAAGCAGCTTGTGAGCGGAGCTGATATGGCTTCATACGAAAGAACAACACAAGATTTCTTTTGAATGAATACTTTTGCTCTTTGTTTAGTGTTTATTTCCAGCTTATGAATCTATATCCATCAACTTGGGCAAGCGTGGTAGATTATAAACTTTTAATGTTGGCTAAACAAGTTAGAGTGACTTTATTGCAATTTAGGATCGTTTAAGTACTCAACGTGAGAAGCGAGTAAGTCAACTAGTATTGGTTGTATACAAAAGGTATTAGGATCAAAGATGTAAATTAATAGTAATGTTTACAAAATATGTACATGGTTGTATTTTTAGCTGTTAAATTCTAATATTTAAATCAGGGTTGTATTCTTAATATCTAAATGCTAAATTAAAACGTAATTGTTTACACTATGATAAATAAAATATGTACATAAGTGGAATTCAGTGAAAAGTAAACATATGAAATAAAGTAAAAATAAAATAGTTCATGGTATTTTAAAGTTGATCCGCTTCAAACCAACTTTTCCTGAAAGTCCCGATACGATAAATGTTATACAAATAAAATTTGTATAACATTTAGATAACTAAAACAGTCAAATGTATACATTTTTCGCAGAATGCTTTCTTCGGACATCCTCAATGTTCATGTGAAAAAGAATGACAAAAGTCGACCAACCCTAAATATGTATATACAAAATGTATATGCAAAGTTTCAACACATATGTAAAAACATATCGTGTAAAATATCCATTACATATTTAAAATTACAACGAAACTAAATACATGTTTGCTCTGCAGTAAAATTGCAATACATTTACTTTTCAGTGAAAAAAATCTGCGTTTTTGAATAATGGTTAATAAATGATTATAGCATAGTAGATTTCTATTAACAAAATATTTTGAAAACAAACATGACTCATAACTATTTACATATTTTTCAAAAAAAAAAAAAAAAAAAGGTTTGGTAGTAGTTTGAACGAATTTGTATATGTATCGTATTAATAAAACTGGCCATAAATCTTCTTATGTTACAGTTTGTCGATTTTAGAATTTTTTGTTGTACCCTATGTAACGCTCCAAAAGTCGTGATCTCGGATCACTCGTTTTTGGTTGCAGGAAATAAAAAAAGATAAACCTAATTCAAAGAAACTTTGAATTAAATTTTAAATTAACGGCCGAACGTCATTTACTTGTGCCAACTGGTATGACTACCACAGCAATGAACCCCCCTAGTGGGAACAGTGTTTTAACCTGAAGTTGGTCGCACTTGGTTGGCGTAGCCACTACCGGCACGCTATAAAAGGAGATGCCTTGCTGTCACTCGGGACAGTTGTCTGTCTTTTAACTCTGTGGGATAGTAGTGAGTTAACTGGGGTATGATAAGTACCGATCTTTTAGCTCTGTAGTGTAGTTATTGTAGTGAGTTAATTGGGGTACTGAGAGAAATCGACGTACCAATCTCTTAACTCTTTGGTGTTCTGTGTGAGTTAATTGGGGTACTGAGAGCAATCGACGTACCAATCTCTTAACTCTTTGGTGTTGTGTGTGAGTTAATTGGGGTATTGAGAGCAATCGACATACCAATCTCTTAACGCTTTAGTGTGGTGTGTGAGTTAATTGGGGTACTGAGAGCAATCGATGTACCAATCTCTTAACTCTTTTGTGTGGTGTGTGAGTTAAGTGGGGTCCTGAGAGCAATCGACGTACCAATCTCTTAACTCTTTAGTGTTGTGTGTGAGTTAACTGGGGTACTGAGAGCAATCGACGTACCAATCTCTTAACTCTTTTGTGTTAATTGGGGTACTGAGAGCATTCAACGTACCGATCTCTTAACTCTGTGCAGCGGTTAATTGGGTACTGAGAGCAATCAACGTACCGATCTCTTAACCTACTTCGACAGTTGGAGATATTGACGTCATCGCCCTCACGAATGATTATTAAGCCATCAGCATATGAAAGTGAACAGAGATAGTGATTCGCCAAACCACGAGTTGCCGTCGGAAAATAAGAATGATTCCCAGACCTGTGAACAATTAAAACTACGAGTGATCAAATGTGCTGCCGAAGATTCCGGAACTAAACGAAACCAAATAATAAGATTTCGATAAAGTGTTTAATGAAATGTAATGTGAAGTGTTTTTGTATTAAAGATTATAACGTTTATGAAAAAAATTAAACTTGTGTTTTCTCTCTCTCTCTCTAAAGTTCCCAACAAATAAATTCTTGTGACGACCCTGGCCCCCACTGAACTACCCCAGCTTCAAAGTGAAAACACGTCGTCACAATGGCGCCAGAGCAGGGACATTAAAGAGAGAGAAATAATAAAACAAACGACATATTAAACAAAAACACTTACGTGAAAAAAATAAATCAGTGATAAACATTCCACGGTATAAAGAATAAGTGACTAAAATATTAACAACACACATGAAAAAAGATATATAAGAAAGCCACAAAATGCTACAAGTACCCTGGATATACACTCCAAAGCGAGAGAATCTAGGCGCGTACATATTCCATAAAGTGGGCAACCTCAGCAAACGAATGTCAATACTCCTAAACAAAAATCATGAAAAAGAAGAAACAGCAAGATTATTACAGCTACAGAATAAAAATGAAAGCGAAAACATTACCACATCGGAAAAATCACAGTCACCCGCAAAATTACACGCGATCACAATCTAGCCGTGCAACATGATGGCAATATCACCGGTAAAAACGGAAAACAAATCTTTCCCAGTTCCTCCCTCGACGATTCCATCAACAGGATCAGGAGAACCTCATCGTCAGCACGCTTCTGCAAAAACAAACCCACGCAATACAGAAAATAATGCTGTTTATAACGCGCAACTTATCCTTGATCAAATTCATAAGTGGAACATCAAATTCGTAAAGGGACTTAATCCAATTAATTTCATTGAACGTATAGAAGAACTAGCTCAAATATATACTGTGGACCTCAACCTATTGATTAAATTTATGCCAGAACTATTACAGGATAAAGCCCTCATATGGTTTAGAAATAATAATGGTCACTGGAAAGTATGGAACGAATTCAAGAAGGATTTCTTAAACTTCTTTCTACCACCAAGATATTTTGAAAAACTAGAGGATGAAATCAGGAAGAGAACACAGAAACCACGGGAATCATTCAAAGAATACGTCCTGGCTATTCAAAACTTGATGCAGCATAGCGCGATGACGGAGGAACAGAAACTAGAACGTATCTTCCGAAACTCCCAATCAGAATATCAGCGGTATATTCGCCGAAAAGATTTAAGCACATTGGCAGAATTAATAAAACGTGCTGATGATTTGGAAAGCATCCCGGACCCATTTCATCGCAAATCGAACTTTGACCGAAATGCGGACCAATTAAAAACTAACTTATTTCGCACTGAAAGGAGTGACGGAACACCGAAAGTCACTTCCACTAATGTTGAACCTCCTGCGAAACGTAGGCTTAACAACGGAACGTCATTTATATGTGAAGACCATCGCTTAGTGGCCACCATACTGATAGAAGGGCAACGAGTCAGAGCTACATTAGATACCGGCGCAACGAGTTTTTTTATTAAGAAGCAGTTTGCTGAGAACTTAAAGAAAATTCCAATCTATTACCGACAGCAGAAAAATGTCATTCTAGCGGACGGTACAGCAGTCAGTATAACCCAGTCAACGACGTTACAAATTATGTTTGGGAATCACTGTGCTGACGTGCCATTTTTAATCATGCCGCAGTTCAAGGAGGACATCATCCTCGGGCTAGAGTTCCTAAAAAGGTTTCCCAGTACCATTCATTGTACAGGAGTGAGTGTTAAGTTACGCGAAACCACACAACGAACCGAGTATTGCACTATGGCCAGAGAACACGGTGACGGGCGAACGGAAGTGAGAGAAGTGGCTTCGTATAAAAACGATATGCTGAACAAAATCAAATTAGTTAATGATAAATTAACCGGAGATGAACGAAGGATTATTGGGAATTTTCTGAAGAAGGAACTACCACTTTTCAACAAAATAAGGGGGCTGTCCAATATTGCCGAACATAAAATTGTTATGACGGACGAACGTCCCATTAAATTGAGATATGGACCACGAAACCCCGCCATGCAAGCCATCATAGATACCGAGGTGACTAAACTAATAGAACAAGGATGTGTTGAACCTTCAAAAAGTCCTTATAGCTTTCCAATCACCCTAGTACGAAAGAAAAATGGAACCTGGCGCACATGCATGGATTTCCGCCAGCTAAACAAAAGGTCAGTGCCAGACGCTTACCCCCTTCCACGTGTGGACACCATTTTGAATCGCCTGAAAAATGCAAAGTATGTAAGCAGTCTAGACTTAAAAGACGGGTACTGGCAAATACCGATGGCAGCCGAAAGCCGAAAATATACAGCGTTTGCGGTAGCAGGAAAAGGGCTCTATCAGTGGAAGGTAATGCCCTTCGGATTACATTCCGCGCCCGCTAGAGCGTTGGACACGGTAATTGGTCCGGAGATGGAACCACATGCATTTGCATACCTGGACGATATTATCGTCACGGGGAGAACCGTCCAAGAACATATGGAAAACTTACGCGAAGTGTTCAGAAGATTACGTGCTGCAAATCTAAAAATAAACATAGAGAAATGTGAGTTTTTCCGTAATGAAACGAAATATCTAGGTCACGTAGTAAGCAGTAATGGAATCAAAACCGATCCAGACAAGGTCGCGGCAATCGCTGAAATGAAGCCCCCAACATCAGTAAAAGAAGTGAGACGGTTTTTGGGTGTTGCATCCTGGTATAGGAGATTTGTTCCCCAATTTGCAAACCTTTCGCAGCCTCTGACAAGCTTACTTAAGAAAGGCAAACATTGGAAATGGGGACCCGAACAACAAAATGCATTTGATTCACTAAAAGCCCGACTAACGGAGGCACCGGTACTTGCGTGTCCGGACTTTAACCAAACATTTGTACTCCAAACAGACGCGAGTGATTATGGTCTTGGGGCCGTTCTCACACAGGAGCTAGACGGTGAAGAACGGGTTATAGCTTATGCCAGCAGGCATTTAAACGGTGCGGAAAAGAATTACTCGGCAACCGAGAAAGAATGTCTCGCTATAATTTGGGGCATTAGGCAAATGAGACCTTACCTGGAAGGATACAAATTCGTCGTCATCACCGATCACCTTGCTTTAAAATGGCTTAATTCTATAGAAAGTCCTTCTGGAAGACTAGCACGATGGGCGTTGGAACTCCAACAATATAACTTTGATGTCAAATACCGCCGGGGAAAACATAATGTGATTGCAGACGCACTTTCAAGGCAACCTTCAGAGAGGCTGGAACTAGCAATTACACAAAACGGAAAAAAATGTCCTTGGCTAGAGAAATTAAAAAAGGGAATTGACAAATACCCTGAAAATTATCCGGATTACACTATTATCAATGACCAGGTTTATCGGCATTTACCACAACAGGTTAGCGACGAAGATTGTACACCGTGGAAACTGTGTGTGCCAACACCATCAAGAGAACAGGTTCTGAAGGAAACGCACGACAGTCTGGCTGGTGGTCATCTCGGAGTCAGAAAAACCGGTAATAAGGTTGCCAATAGATATTTCTGGCCAGGAATGTTCCAGTACGTGAAAAATTATGTGAAGATATGCGAATCGTGCCAAAAATATAAAACCAGCCAACAGCAACCCCCAGGTCAAATGCTCACTAGAGTTCCGGAAGAGCCTTGGGCCACTATATGTGCCGACTTTGTAGGGCCCCTTCCGCGGTCAAAACACGGAAACTCCATGCTCCTGGTTATAGTGGACCGTTTCTCAAAATGGGCAGAACTAATACCGCTACGCAAGGCCACCACGGAGGGGTTAATTAAAGGATGCCGGGAGAGGATTATTGCAAGGTATGGCGTCCCGAAGACAATCATCACCGATAATGGCGCACAATTTAGAAGTGGCCAGTTCAAAAAATTCCTGCATGAGATGGGCATAAACCATCAATTGACAGCCCCGTACACGCCCCAAGAAAACCCGACCAAGAAGACCAATCGCACAGTAAAGACCATGATCGCACAAATCGCACGCCAACAACACAATAAGTGGGACGACGCGCTACCAGAGGTGATGCTGGCGATAAATACGAGTGCATCCGAGTCTACCGGATATTCACCAGCTTATCTAACACAGGGACGAGAGCCAAGATTACCTCAGGCATTGTATGACCAGGTCACGGTGGGAACCGGGGTAAGGGTATTACAACCTGAAGATCGAGCACGGGAATTGAAGGAAATTTTCTCAATAGTCCGGCGTAACCTAGCTAAGGCGGCTCAAAAACAGAAGCGGCACTACGGCAAACCCAAGATTGGCGAAAAAGTCTTAGTGCGATTACACCCACAATCAAAGGCAATAGATAAATTCGCCGCAAAACTAGCGCCGAAATACGGTGGCCCTTATGTTGTCGAAAGCTATCAATCCCCAGTCATCGTAGTTGTCAGAGGAGACAAGAAAGAATCCCGCGTAGCTCATCTGAGTGGCTTAAAACCATACCACGAATGAGGGAATAACACATACCAGTCGCTAATGAGAAGGAATATATCTGAAAACTGCATTGGAAAACGTGGTGAGCCAACCTAGACGTAACCAGAAACTAAGTCAAGGTCTTCAAATTAAGAGAAAACAGTACCGAGATATTATCAACGCTGATAGGGCAGTTAGAGTTCCTGTCAAATCCTCTGCTATAGCCTCTAATGTTCTACCCACTTAGCCAAAGCCAAGTGGAACAGAGAGTGTGGAGGTGAGACAAGTCATACAAATTTCCATCGAGCTACCGGCCGTTTCATAGCAAAAGCTTAGAGTAAGCAACTAAGGAACAAATTAAAAAAAATCAGAGGAAGAAGGGGGGCACTGTAACGCTCCAAAAGTCGTGATCTCGGATCACTCGTTTTTGGTTACAGGAAATAAAAAAAGATAAACCTAATTCAAAGAAACTTTGAATTAAATTTTAAATTAACGGCCGAACGTCATTTACTTGTGCCAACTGGTATGACTACCACAGCAATGAACCCCCCTAGTGGGAACAGTGTTTTAACCTGAAGTTGGTCGCACTTGGTTGGCGCAGCCACTACCGGCACGCTATAAAAGGAGATGCCTTGCTGTCACTCGGGACAGTTGTCTGTTGACCGCTGTTGAGTTAACTGGGGTATGATAAGTACCAATCTTTTAACTCTGTGGGATAGTAGTGAGTTAACTGGGGTATGATAAGTACCGATCTTTTAACTCTGTAGTGTAGTTACTGTAGTGAGTTAATTGGGGTACTAAGAGCAATCGACGTACCAATCTCTTAACTCTTTGGTGTTCTGTGTGAGTTAATTGGGGTACTGAGAGCAATCGACGTACCAATCTCTTAACTCTTTGGTGTTGTGTGTGAGTTAATTGGGGTATTGAGAGCAATCGACATACCAATCTCTTAACGCTTTAGTGTGGTGTATGAGTTAATTGGGGTACTGAGAGCAATCGATGTACCAATCTCTTAACTCTTTTGTGTGGTGTGTGAGTTAAGTGGGGTACTGAGAGCAATCGACGTACCAATCTCTTAACTCTTTAGTGTGGTGTGTGAGTTAACTGGGGTACTGAGAGCAATCGACGTACCAATCTCTTAACTCTTTTGTGTTAATTGGGGTACTGAGAGCATTCAACGTACCGATCTCTTAACTCTGTGCAGCGGTTAATTGGGTACTGAGAGCAATCAACGTACCGATCTCTTAACCTACTTCGACAGTTGGAGATATTGACGTCATCGCCCTCACGAATGATTATTAAGCCATCGGCATATGAAAGTGAACAGAGATAGTGATTCGCCAAACCACGAGTTGCCGTCGGAAAATAAGAATGATTCCCAGACCTGTGAACAATTAAAACTACGCGTGATCAAATGTGCTGCCGAAGATTCCGGAACTAAACGAAACCAAATAATAAGATTTCGATAAAGTGTTTAATGAAATGTTATGTGAAGTGTTTTTGTATTAAAGATTATAACGTTTATGAAAAAAATTAAACTTGTGTTTTCTCTCTCTCTCTAAAGTTCCCAACAAATAAATTCTTGTGACGACCCTGGCCCCCACTGAACTACCCCAGCTTCAAAGTGAAAACACGTCGTCACACCTACACCACACAGTGTTAAGGGTTTTATCAATTTGTGCATTCGTATGTAACATGCAAAAGGAAACGAAACGAAATAATGCACTTTTGTCGCATTTATTATCCTATCCGGGTTAAAATTTATGATGGTCGCAATTTTGACCAAAGGACTATAGCTATTACTTTTGACGAGAATAGGTTGAGATTTGGATATAGCTCCCATATATTCTCCCGATTCCGTATATTCTTTCCACCAAACAACTATTTTAAAACAAATGTGTAAAGAAATCTGTTCAGTAGTGTGATTCACAAACTAATTTTGTAAGTTACCGACAAGTGTCGGTAAAATTAAAATGCTTATAATTTCGGTAATTACCGATGTTTTTCGGTAAGTAAGCGATGAATAAAAAGCAGTCGTAAGGTTATACCGATAGCAACAGATTTGTCAACTTTTATTTGAACTTTTCATTTATAATTTTGCGTTTTAATTTTAGCGATTTTTGTCGGTAACTCAAAAAATGTGTTAGAGAATCGCACTACAGATTTGATATAGCTCCATACATTTGAATTCCTAATTACTGATTGATATGTTTAAGACATTGTCATTGTTTGCACTTATTTTTAATGTCAATACTACTGTAAGTAAGCAGATAATCGAGCCATGTTTAATAAAATACTGTTTAGTGTAGTACAATTCAACTGTTTTGCCCCTCCGAGGAACATTGAAGTGACGGTTGAGCTAAGTACTTTCATTACTAAAGGGATTTAGTTATGCCATATTCGAAGTAGTGTAGGGTACCAAATGTTGAAGGAATATGTAGTTTTAAAAACAGTCGTTGAGAATATAGTTTTGAAAATACTACGGCCCACATTTTTTGAAAACAAAATTTTGCCGTTGATAGTTTCTAGCTACTTCTACGCGGCATCAATAAAGCAAAATTAACACAATTTGATTAATCGATTTATGTAGTTCTATTTGAAAACCACAGGTATGATTTTTAGAAAGAATATGTGGTAAAACCTTAAACTGTCGTACTTTATTGGATAAAGAATTTGTAAATAGGAACGGGTGAAACTATACTCTGCGTTTCAATTTATTTATTTATTATCCTCCTTTATATTCGTGTGAATTCTCCGCTAACGAAGTAGCGGGCACTTGCTAGTACAATATAAAATCTACCAAGACAAGACATTCTAGACGTAAATCTTATTTACAAAAACTTTAAGGATTCACCTGAGGAAAAAAGCTGGAAAAAGACCACCCACTAATATGCGAAACTTAATAAAGATCAATGGGAAAAATACCAATAAAATATGACATTTCGAAATGTATTTTTTCATATCGTGTACAGTACCCTTACCTATGCATATAACTTACATTTAAAATTAGTGTTCAGTGAAAAACAAATTTGTGTTTTGAATGATGGTTAATGAATGGCTATAATATATTTGATTTCTTAGACGATCCGAAATCAAATTCGTTCGAATTACTACCAAACGCCTTTCGGTGTAGAAAATGGTTGTTCGACTAAAAACAAACAAACATAAATCATATATAAACAAAACATAACTCAAGTAGCAGTTTCAACACATTTGTATTCGTATCGTATTAACGAAACTGTTCATAAATCCCAGGTGGCAATAGCAATATTAAGCATCACAAGTAGTGCAATTGCAAAACGATTGAAGACCAGACTATAAACCGGATTATGGCGGTCTTAAACTCGAGTTGTTTCCGTGCTGTATGAAGGGTTTGATTTTCATTTGTTTTGCAAGATGACCCACGGTGATAAATAAAGCTGGGGAAGTTGGTGTTTTAATAAAAGATGTGCTTTTTTCTTTTGTGTTGTGGTGAATCTATGTTAACGTTATGTAATGGTGAAATTTCCAAAAATTTTGCACGTTTTTACGTTCATTAGTAGTATCGATAATTGTCGGTAAAATTAAAATGCTTATAATTTCGATAATTAACGAATTTTTTCGGTAAGTTAACGAAGAACAAGAAGTAGTCGCTAGCCTCTAGCGACACAAACAGTGATGTCAACTTTTCTTTATGTTTTTAGTCATAATTTTGCTATTTTTCGAAACTATCAAAATTCGAAACATTTGTAGTTTGATATGAAGGACATAGGTTACTAATTTTTACAGTAAAACACAAAAATTTCACTTATATTAGTTGGCAGTGCGAGTCTCAATATTTACCACATAGACACGCGGTTTCCTGTAGGGTTAATGTAGCGGTAGCGTCCATTTTTACGTTATAGACTCATTCAATCAATTTTGCTGCAAATTAAGTATAGTACACATTGACAAGCAAAACTGACAGTCATCGAGGTCTATTTCGTGAATATCAAAGCCTAACTGAAAATTTTCTTCTGTAATATCTAAATAATACCGTATATATTGTATTTAAAAGGTTTTTCGCTAAATAAAAGTTGTTATTTGCAGGAAAAATGTGCTAAAAGTACGTTGGCTGTCATTTTTGATTGATAGTGTGTACTCCCCTTTAAGCGGGGTAAACACGATCAGTTTTGCTAAAGTAATCGGTTGCTTGCCTGTGTGGCCGTTCATTTTTGTCAGGCATCATAAAATATTTTGTGGTTGCTGGATAGTTTGACATTTACCGATATTTCCGAAAAATCGACAGTCAAAACTGATCGTGTGTACCCCGCTTTAGAATATAGGGTTTTCGGAATATGTACAAAATATTTTCAATACACTTTGGTATAGCCCTCATTTAACCATACCGGCCTATCTATCTTTGTAGATAGAAAACCTCTGTGCGAAATATTAGCAACATAGATATAGGTTTTGAAGTATTTTAAAGTTTAAAGACAAAACTTTCAATCGACTTTGGTCCATCATCATGCCATCAATTTTATACAGAATGTCTTACATTAAGTTCAGGTTGTCACTGCATTTCTATTTTTACCGTTTCATTTGCGAGAGGATTCTTAGTATCACAGAAATCATCATTTGTAATGATTAAATTTCAACTTTAAATTTCCACTTTTTTACATTTCTGATTTTAATAGTAAAATATAACTGTTTTGTAAAATATTAAGAATGATAGATTTGTGCAAGTTAACACAGTCTCCGTCGTCTCACCCTAATATTCCAGACGGAATGGTTGTTTACGAATATCCAACAGACAATGCAATACTCCACACGAGTAGCAACATCAGCATTCTTACTTCCAACATAATGAAACTCAACACCACACACGAGGCGCAGTGTCAGCGGTTGCTGTTATAAATTTAGTGTTTATAAAATGTCTTTTTAGATTAAGTTATTCAGTTTTACAAATAAACTCGAATCAACCAAACGTACTTTCGTTAATTGGCGCCCAACAAGGGAAGACAAATGAGTTAAAAATTCTTGTTGCCTTACGGGAAAAATAAAAAAACCAAAGTGATAAGTGTGTTAACAAAAAGTATTTTTGTCATCCTACGGGACAAAAAGAAATATAAAAGTGCAAACAGTCAATCTAAAAAATACTTTTGTCATCTTACGGGACAAAGTAAAAATTGCAAACAGATTAATAACATTATATTTTTGTAACCTTACGGGACAAAAAATAAATACAATCTAAAAAATACTTTCGTCATCTTACGGGACAAAAGCAAAAAATTAAAAGTGCAAAGTGCAAAAAGACCAGTTAACAAAAACATTTTTACCACCTTACGGGACAACCAGAAAAATAAATAAGACTTAGTAAAAACAGTTTTGTCGCCTTTGTGAAAAACGAGTTAACATAAAAACATTGCTGTCACCTTACGGAAGCAGAGAAAAATAAATAGTGCAAAAGAAAAATTAACAAAAAACATTTTTATCGCCTTACGGGACAAAGAAAACATACAAGAACTGAGTATTTTTGACACTCACTGTAAAAGTGCAGAGCACAGAAGGACAAATTATTAATAAAATATTTGTCGCATTACAATTACAAATATTTTAAAAATATTCCAAGTCACCAGAGCTTCGAAATAGCCTGGGCAGCGAAATAAAAGGACAAAACAAAAGAAAAGTCACCAGAGCTTCGGAATAGCCTGGGCAGCGAGAAGAAGAAACCAAGGAAACCAGCAAGTCTATCAACCGAACCGCCAGCCTGTCAACGCATCCAGCCAAATACTTAGCTGTAAAATGTATTTAAAATATTACGTTGTATGTAGAGTGATAAGTTAAATGTAAATTTAATTTTATTTTGCTAAAAACTAAGTGTGTGCTTGTGAAGGTGACTGAATTTTTTTTTTTTTTTTTGAAAATTAATGAGTATTGTGGACAAAGAAGTGGACTTATTGATCGAAGGTATAAAAAACATTTCAGTGGCCAGGGAATCTGTAAAAATGTCGACAGCAGAGCAAATAAGAACACTGGTGGACTCTGCCATTCAGGCAGCCTTAGCTGTCCAAAGACAAATTTTGAAAACGAATTGAAACTGCTTGAAAGCAGGTTTAATGAAATAGTAGTTTCAACACCAGCGGTTGAAACTTATAAAGAAATATCCATTGTACCGGGAGTACAATGCGATGAATCATTAGACATTGTAAAATCGTTACCGGACTTTGAGGGCAAGCATGAAACTTACGTTTCATGGCGTCAGGCGGCTCACACAGCCTACAAAATTTTTGAGAAATATGATGGGAGCTCGAGACACTATCAGGCCGTAGCTATCATACGAAATAAAATAAAGTGACCAGCAGATATGATCTTGTTTCCTTCAATACACTTCTTAACTTCAAGGCAATTATTACCCGTCTCGATTTTACATACTCGGACAAACGTCCGATTTACCTCATTGAACAAGAATTATCAACCCTCCGGCAAGGAAATCTTACACTTCTGGAATATTATGATGAAGTGGAGAAGAAACTTACTTATTTACTAACAAGACATTGATGACCTACGACAAAACAATTGCCGCTTCACTTAATGAAAAATATAGAATGGATGCACTTCGAGTATTCATATCAGGTACGAAGAAGGAATTAAGTAATGTACTGTTTTCGGCTCGGCCGACTGATCTACCTTCCGCATTAGCATTAGCTCAGGAAGTGGAATCTAATTGGGAGAGGTATTCGTTTGCGTCTAATTTCGCCAGATCTCGCGACGATAAGGGAAACTTAAGGAATGATCAAGCGACAACTGGATCTTCCTCGGCTGAACCTCATGTGAAGAAAAGTCCTCATTTCACGAAAGGGCGTAGGCCTGACAACAAAAAGTCGTATTCACAGAGTCCAGTTGAACCTATGGACGTTGATGATTCAGCTCGTTTTAGACAATCGACAAAATATAGGAATAATTACAGTGACGTTCCACCTCCAAGTGGTCAAGGATCAAAGAGACCAAATAGTGGTACAGCAAGATTTACTGGGATGAAGCATCTTCTGACCAACAATGATCAAAAGTCAGACCAAGACTATCAAACTCTTGCAGACAATGAAGCAAGTGACATTGATGTTGACGAAGCGGACGAATTTGATCAGATACATTTTTTAGAGGTAGTTCCCTGCTACCGTTCATAGAAAGGACTGTAGTGTGGAAGAGAATAAAACTCTTAATAGACACGGGGGCTTCTAAAAATTACATTAAACCTATAAAAGGTTTAAAACATGTGGTTCCCGTAGATAATCAGTTCGTAGTGAAATCAATTCACGGTTTCACTACGATTGACAAAAAATGTGTCGTTAACGTATTCGACACCAATAGCACTTTCTTTATTCTTCCATCACTGTCAACATTCGACGGGATAATTGGCCTGGATCTGCTCACGCAGACTAGTGCTACATTGGACTTTAACAATAAGGAAATAAAAACTAATTCCGGAATAGAAAAACTTCAATTCTTGAGATGTGCAAATGTAAATTTCACAAAAATTGAGGACATTGAGGTACCTCAAGGGATATCGAAGAAATTTAAGGAAATGATGCGAAATTTGTCGGGAGTTTTTGCAAACCCCGACGAGGCACTTCCTTACAATACGAATATCGTGGCCACAATTCGTACTACTACGACTGATCCCACGTATTCCAAGCTCTACTCATACCCAATGGGTGTGGCGGATTTTGTAAATTCTGAAATAAAGGAATTGTTAAAAAATGGAATAATAAGGCCTATGGAGACCTACATACAATAATCCTATCTGAGTTGTTGATAAGAAGGGAAAAGATGAGCAAGGAAACATTAAAAAACGTGTCGTCATTGACTTCAGAAAACTGAATAGTATAACAGTCGATGATAAATATTCGATTCCAGAGGTGAGAGTAATACTAGCTAACCTTGGCAAAGCAAGGTACTTTACAACTCTCGACCTCAAATCAGGATTTCATCAGATTACTCTCTCAGAACAAGATAGAGAGAAAACTTCATTTTCGGTGGCAAACGGGAAATACGAATTTTGTAGACTTTCCTTTGGCCTGAAAAATGCTCCTAGCATTTTTCAAAGAGCCATTGATGATGTTTTGAGAGAACAAATCGGAAAGACATGTTATGTTTATGTGGACGATGTTATAATTTCTTCCGAAAACGAGGAAGACCACATTAGACACATTTCGTGGGTCTTGACTAGATTGCTTGAAGCCAACATGAGAGTTTCTCGTGAAAAAGCTCACTTGTTTAAGGAAAGTGTTGAATACCTTGGCTTCACCGTATCTAGGGATGGCATCAAAACATGCCCAGAAAAAGTGGAGGCGATTCGCAATTACGAGCAGCCCACTACACTTTATAATATCAGGTCATTTCTAGGCCTGACAGGTTATTACAGATGTTTTATTAAGGACTTTGCTTCAATAGCAAAACCTCTGTATGACATTTTAAAAGGGGAGAATGGGAAGGTTAGCGCCTCTCAATCAAGGAAAATTAAGATTAATTTGGATGAAAATCAACTCCAAGCTTTCCAAAAGTTGAAAGAAATCCTTGCCTCCGAAGACGTCTTACTCTTATACCCTGATTTTAAAAAGCCATTTGATTTGACAACGGACGCTTCGGCATTAGGACTAGGGACAGTGTTGTCTGAAGGTGGTAGGCCTATAACAATGATTTCCAGAGCATTGACTAAAAGGGAGCTAAATTATGCGACTAATGAGCGTGAATTATTAGCTATTGTTTGGGCTCTAGGAAAATTGAGAAATTACCTTTATGGTGTTAGAAACTTGAACATCTTTACGGACCACCAACCCCTTACGTTTGCGGTCTCAGACAAAAACCCAAACGCCAAGATCAAACGTTGGATGGCCTTTGTTGATGAACGTAATGCCAAAATTTTCCACAAACCTGGAAAAGAAAATTATGTGGCAGACGCCCTCTCAAGACATGCCATACATAGTTTGTAAGTAAATTCACACGACGCCGTGAACCCAGACTCTCAGATCTTATATGCATTGGAAGATGATATCTCGTCAGATGTAGCGACAGTACATAGTGAGATATCTTTGACTCATACGATTGACGCAACTGATAAACCCGTCAACTGTTTCAAGAACCGGATTATACTCCACGAGGCGAACTTTCCTCAAACCAGAAAGTTCATCATTTATTCGGAGAAAGTCCGTCATATGATTGACTTCACTGACAAGAACACTCTAGTCAATGACGTCAAGTTAGTAGTCAGCCCAAATGTTGTAAACGCCATTCATTGCGATCTACCTATTCTTGCGTGCATCCAGCACGAATTGGTAAGTCTTTTTCCAGGAACAAAATTTTAGCATTGCAAGAATATGGTTCTAGATATTTTTGATAAAAATGAACAAAGAGAGATAGTTGTTACTGAACATAATCGTGCTCATAGAGCAGCACAGGAAAACGTTAAACAAATTCTCTCAGACTATTACTTCCCAAACATGGTTAGGATAGCAAACGAAGTTGTGGCAAACTGTAGGGTATGCGCCAAAGCCAAATACATTAGGCATCCCAGGAAACAGGAGATGGGTTCAACACCGTTACCCTCCTATGTTGGTGAGATGCTGCATATCGATATATTTTCTACAGATAAAAAATACTTTCTAACCTGCGTGGATAAATTTTCAAAGTTCGCTATAGTACAGACTATACCTTCACGAACCATAGCTGACCTAAAAGGACCAATATTACAATTGATGAATTTCTTTCCTCATACGAAGAATGTCTACTGCGACAATGAACCTTCATTAAAGTCCGAGACAATAGGATCCCTATTACGAGACCAATTTGGTGCCAATATTTCCTACGTACCCCCACTTCATAGTACTTCAAATGGGCAAGTTGAACGCTTCCACAGTACCCTTTCAGAGATCTCAAGATGCCTCAAATTAGAAAAAAAGATTGAGAGTACGGTTGATCTTATCCTACTTGCAACAGTGAAATATAACCGAACCATACACTCAGTGACAAACCAAAGACCGATAGACATAATTCACTTTTCATCGGAAGATGGTAAAGGGAGGGTAAAAGAAAGATTAACTAACGCTCAACTGACGTCGTTAGAAAGAAACAACACCTCTCGGCAGAACAGATCATTTAATGTTGGAGACAGAGTAATGGTAAGGAACAATAAACGACTAGGTAATAAACTAACCCCCCTATATTCTGAGGAAATTGTTGAAGCAGATCTAGGAACAACTGTTCTTATAAAAGAGAGGGTAGTCCACAAGGACAACTTAAGATGAAACGAACACGCCCTTACTACCGTTTTTTTTTAAAATAAATTACTTCTTTCAGCTGATTTTGACAATGATACTATCCATCTGGCCAACGACAGCAACACTAACGGACTATTGCAACAGTAAAAACATTTCCGATTACTGACGGCAACGTGATTATTTGGAGAGATTTTGACTACTTGAGACATACAACAAACTTAACATTGTATTCTGAGATCGCAGACGAAACTGAAAAACTCACCAAACACTTTTCTTTATCACACATGGTTAAACTACTAAATTCCGATACAATGCGGATAAGAGACCTTTTAACAACTTTAGAAGTTCACCACAGACATGCAAGGAGCATCAATGTGATAGGAACAACTCTTAAAATAATTGCTGGAACGCCTGACTTTGATGACTTCGAGGGACTAAAATTTAAACAACAAAAAACCACAAACGCTATGAACAGACAAATATCAATAAACACAAAAACTCAGGATCAACTTAATAAATTGACAGAAACAGTCAACAAAATTATTTAAATGACAAATCCTAAACAAACCAGCACGGATCACTTGTATGAGACCCTACTTGCCAGAAATCGATTAATAATTAGCGAAATCGAGTCATTAATATTGTCAGTCACCTTGGCAAAGATAGGAATAATTAACCCCATGCTTTTAGACACTGAAGAGTTGAAAATTTTTATGGAAATAGATAATATAAATGTAACTATTACAGATTTGTTGGAAGTATCTATTGTTAAAGTCCTTTTAGACAGTAAGCTATTACATTTTATTATAAAGTACCCTAAGCCTAGTTTAGAATGTAAGAAAATCATTATTTTTCCTGTTCAACACAACGGAACAACACTGCACCTCGCTGACAACAATGTTGCAGATTGCGGAACACAAACGTTGGCAATTGGAAATTGTAGCGCTACTCTAACATCATTTTGTCAAGAACTATCCTAAACAACATGCGTTCAACAGCTTTATTCAGGCGTCCAAGCCCATTGCAGCACACGACCCAGTCACCTTGAGCCTTTGGTAATTATTGATGACGGTGTCATGATTCTTAACGAGAACACAGCGGTAATCAACAACACACAGGGTTCTACAACCACAGTTTGCGGCACATTTCTAATTACCTTTGAGGACGAAGTTACCATTAATGGATCCACTTACAGAAATCAGAAAGGTATTATAATGAAAAAACCTGCCACAGCCTCAATAGCGATTCTCAATATCACGGGTCATCAAGACATACTAAGTCTTCCTTATCTGCAAAGATTAAGCATAGAGAATCTACAGCATATCAACGACGTAAAGGCAAAGGCACTGATAGGTCCTGAAATTTCAGGGATAGCAACTTCAATCTTAATTTTTGGTCTTTTCATTGTCCTAAAATTGCGCCAGAAACGAGTGGTACAAAACATCGGTATTGAAGCTGTCATCGAGAGCTACAAGAGGTCCGAGGACGGCCCTCACTTAAGTGTGGGAGGAGTTAACACAGTCTCCGTCGTCCCACCCTAATATTCCAGACGGAATGGTTGTTTACGAATATCCAACAGACAATGCAATACTCCACACGAGTAGCAACATCAGCATTCTTACTTCCAACATAATGAAACTCCACACCACACACGAGGCGCAGTTTCAGCGGTTGCTATTATAAATTTAGTGTTTATAAAATGTCTATTTAGATTAAGTTATTCAGTTTTACAAATAAAGTCCGTCATATGATTGACTTCACTGACAAAAACACTCTAGTCAATGACGTCAAGTTAGTAGTCAGCCCAAATGTTGTAAACGCCATTCATTGCGATCTACCTATTCTTGCGTGCATCCAGCACGAATTGGTAAGTCTTTTTCCAGGAACAAAATTTTAGCATTGCAAGAATATGGTTCTAGATATTTTTGATAAAAATGAACAAAGAGAGATAGGTGTTACTGAACATAATCGTGCTCATAGAGCAGCACAGGAAAACGTTAAACAAATTCTCTCAGACTATTACTTCCCAAACATGGTTAGGATAGCAAACGAAGTTGTGGCAAACTGTAGGGTATGCGCCAAAGCCAAATACATTAGGCATCCCAGGAAACAGGAGATGGGTTCAACACCGTTACCCTCCTATGTTGGTGAGATGCTGCATATCGATATATTTTCTACAGATAAAAAATACTTTCTAACCTGCGTGGATAAATTTTCAAAGTTCGCTATAGTACAGACTATACCTTCACGAACCATAGCTGACCTAAAAGGTCCAATATTACAATTGATGAATTTCTTTCCTCATACGAAGAATGTCTACTGCGACAATGAACCTTCATTAAAGTCCGAGACAATAGGATCCCTATTACGAGACCAATTTGGTGCCAATATTTCCTACGTACCCCCACTTCATAGTACTTCAAATGGGCAAGTTGAACGCTTTCACAGTACCCTTTCAGAGATCTCAAGATGCCTCAAATTAGAAAAAAAGATTGAGAGTACGGTTGATCTTATCCTACTTGCAACAGTGAAATATAACCGAACCATACACTCAGTGACAAACCAAAGACCGATAGACATAATTCACTTTTCATCGGAAGATGGTAAAGGGAGGGTAAAAGAAAGATTAACTAACGCTCAACTGACGTCGTTAGAAAGAAACAACACCTCTCGGCAGAACAGATCATTTAATGTTGGAGACAGAGTAATGGTAAGGAACAATAAACGACTAGGTAATAAACTAACCCCCCTATATTCTGAGGAAATTGTTGAAGCAGATCTAGGAACAACTGTTCTTATAAAAGAGAGGGTAGTCCACAAGGACAACTTAAGATGAAACGAACACGCCCTTACTACCGTTTTTTTTTTTAAATAAATTACTTCTTTCAGCTGATTTTGACAATGATACTATCCATCTGGCCAACGACAGCAACACTAACGGACTATTCCAACAGTAAAAACATTCCGATTACTGACGGCAACGTGATTATTTGGAGAGATTTTGACTACTTGAGACATACAACAAACTTAACATTGTATGGCGACTTCATACCACCAACATTGGATGGAGTGCAGTTGCATCTATCTCCTGAGGCCAAATACCTAGGTACAATCCTGGATTCTCAACTGAGATGGAAAAGGAACGTCGAGGAACGGACGAAGAGAGGTATGATCGCACTCTATTCATGTAAGAATTCGATTGGGAAAAGTTGGGGTCTTAATCCAGCTATTATACACTGGTTGTATAATACTGTGGTGAGACCCATCCTATCCTACGGATGTCTTGTCTGGTGGCATGCGCTTCGACACAAGTCGAACTCGGGCAGCATAGACAAGGTGCAAAGGGCAGCCTTGATCCTGATAACTGGAGCTTTTAGGAGTACACCACAAGCAGCTCTGAACGCGATGCTAAACCTCTTGCCCACGAGAATTAGCATCAAAGGTCAAGCAGCACGTAGTGCTCTAAGGCTACATGAATTGAATCGTTGGCGTGACAGCACCTATGGTCATGCATGCATTCTTCGAGAGCTAGGGCCAAACCTTGGCTTAAATCAGCAGGGGAAGTTCAGCGACTACTTATCACCAATCCATAGATTTGATGATTTTGAGGTCGTTATCCCTAGTAGAGATGACTGGATCCGTGGAAACCCTCCTCTGGACGGTCTGGCTTTCTATACAGACGGTTCCAAGATGGAAGAAGGTACCGGAGCTGGCGTCTACTGCGAAAAGCTTTGCCTCGAGTACTCCTATAGGTTGAACAGCGACTGTAGCGTTTTCCAAGCAGAAATCTTCGCGATCAAAATGGCCGCAGAGTTGATAAAAAGTCTGGATGCTGAAATCTTTGAACCGGTGACTATCTTCGTTGATAGTCAGCCGGCTCTTAAAGCCATCAAATCCCCCAATATCAAGTCTGAGGCCGTTCTTGAGTGTAGAACTGCTTTGGCGAACCTAACTAACGCTGTCCGACTCTGCTGGGTACCGGGTCACTGTGACATTGTGGGAAACGAGAAGGCAGATGAATTGGCAAGACACGGATCTCAATCAACAAGTCAAGCTATCACTGTTTCTATTAAACCACCCATATGTCACGTTTTTCGGAAGGTGGAGACGTTCTTTGAAGAACAGGCCAAGGAACTATGGCATAATGAACCAAGGTGCAACGTGTCAAGGGCCATTTGGCCGAATCTTTCAACAAAGAGAACAACTTCGCTTTTAAGTCTGAGTAAATCAGAAATCAGGGTATTGACGGGAGTCATTACCGGCCATTGCTACATCCGAGCTTTTATCGGCAAATGGCAGGATGATGGAGTGGACTATTGCAGGCTCTGTGAAGATGAGGAGGAAACGGAGACGATCGAGCATATTCTATGTCGTTGCCCGATGTTAACTCGAAAGCGGTATAGACTAACAGGAGTACGCTTTCCTCCAAGCTTAACCTTCTACTCAAACATGGAACCAACAATCATAAACAACATCATTAAAAATCTGAAGTGGCTGGGACGGCGCGACCCATAAGCGTAACTACTTCTCTGACAGTTTTTTCCACCATCGCCAAAAAACCACCCCCTCTGTCTTTATTACATCTTCATTATTTCTTATAATTAATTCATTTATTATTATTCTCCAAACCACACCCCCCTTTTTTCTTTATTCTTCTCTCTTTTCTCTTCTCTTTTCAGGTAATTCTGAACCTCCTTTTTCTTTATGGATGATCACAATGGACCGAAAGGTCTCCGAGTGGCGTAGTCAATATACATATATATTGACTACACATCCCCAAACCTAACCTAACCTAACATTGTATTCTGAGATCGCAGACGAAACTGAAAAACTCACCAAACACTTTTCTTTATCACACATGGTTAAACTACTAAATTCCGATACAATGCGGATAAGAGACCTTTTAACAACTTTAGAAGTTCACCACAGACATGCAAGGAGCATCAATGTGATAGGAACAACTCTTAAAATAATTGCTGGAACGCCTGACTTTGATGACTTCGAGGGACTAAAATTTAAACAACAAAAAACCACAAACGCTATGAACAGACAAATATCAATAAACACAAAAACTCAGGATCAAATTAATAAATTGACAGAAACAGTCAACAAAATTATTTCAATGACAAATCCTAAACAAACCAGCACGGATCACTTGTATGAGACCCTACTTGCCAGAAATCGATTAATAATTAGCGAAATCGAGTCATTAATATTGTCAGTCACCTTGGCAAAGATAGGAATAATTAACCCCATGCTTTTAGACACTGAAGAGTTGAAAAATTTTATGGAAATAGATAATATAAATGTAACTATTACAGATTTGTTGGAAGTATCTATTGTTAAAGTCCTTTTAGACAGTAAGCTATTACATTTTATTATAAAGTACCCTAAGCCTAGTTTAGAATGTAAGAAAATCATTATTTTTCCTGTTCAACACAACGGAACAACACTGCACCTCGCTGACAACAATGTTGCAGATTGCGGAACACAAACGTTGGCAATTGGAAATTGTAGCGCTACTCTAACATCATTTTGTCAAGAACTATCCTAAACAACATGCGCTCAACAGCTTTATTCAGTCGTCCAAGCCCATTGCAGCACACGACCCAGTCACCTTGACTTACTTACTTAGCTGGCCCATTACAGAACATTTGTTCTATAGGCCGAACTAAGAAGAGATCTCCATTCCTCTCTATTTGTTGCTTTGCACTCTGGAATACCGCGCCTTTTCATCTCAATATCCACTTGTTTGCGCCATCTATTCCTTGGCCTGCCAATTCTGCGTGCACCGCCATGTGGCATGTATTCATACGCCTTTTTAGCGGGTTCATCATCGCTCATTCTTATGATATGGCCTAGCCAACGCAATCGCTGCATCTCGATACGTTTAACAATATTGATGTCGTTGTATAGCAGATACAGCTCGTGGTTCATGCGACGTCGATATTCACCGTCAACGCAGATTGGTCCGTAGATCTTTCGAAGAATTTTTCTCTCAAACACACCAAGCACTGCCATGTCTGCTTGCGCAAGTACCCAGGCTTCGGAGCCATACATCAGCACGGGTAGTATCAGTGTTTTGTAGAGCGTTATTTTTGTTTGACGAGATGTGGCTTTGTTTTTAAACTGCTTACTTAATCCAAAGTAGCATCTGTTGGCCAATACGATTCTTCTTTTTATTTCACAACTGATGTCGTTTGTTGTGTTGACGGAGGTGCCGAGGTAGACGAAGTCTTTTACTACCTCAATATTATAGGAACCAACTTCCACAGTCGGTCCGAGCTCAATGGACGCATTGCGCGTCGACACCATCAACTTGGTCTTCTCACCGTTTACCGCCAGACCCACTTTAGCAGATTCTCCTTCGACCTTTATAAAGGTATCTGTTACTTCTTTTACTGATCGACCCATGATGTCTATATCATCAGCATATGCAAGTAACATGTGACTATTGGTGTAGATTGTGCCACTTCTTTTGACGTTTGCCTCTCGTATAACCTTTTCTAGCAGGATGTTGAAGAGGTCACACGAAAGGCTGTCTCCTTGTCTGAAACCTCTTTTGGTACCAAACTCTTCGGAGAGGTTCTTTCCTATTTTAACTGAGGACCTCGTGTCAGTTAAAGTCATTTTACAAAGCCGGATGAGCTTTGCGGGAATACCAAATTCAAACATGGCTTGGAATACCTTTGAGCGCAGCGGACTGTCGAAGGCTGCTTTATAATCGACAAAGAGGTGGTAGGTGTCGATCTGCATCTCTTGGGTCTTCTCCAGGATTTGCCGCAGGGCAAATATCTGGTCAATGGTGGACTTGCCAGGTCTAAAGCCGCATTGGTATGGTCCAATAATCTCGTTGACCATTGGCTTTAGTCGTTCGCACAATATCCCTGACACGATCTTGTAGGCAATAGGGAGTAGACTTATGCCCCTATAGTTAGAGCATACAGTCTTATCTCCCTTCTTGTGGACGGGGCACAGGATACTCAGGTTCCAATCGTCGGGTACTCGTTCTTCCTGCCAGATGGTGCTAACTAGCTGATGAATACACCTTATCAGCGTGTCGCCTCCGGTTTTGAACAGCTCGGCTGGTAAGCCATCGGCCCCTGCTGCCTTATTATTCTTCAGCCGATTTATTGCTGTCTTTACCTCATCTTGGCTGGGCAGTATACATTCAATACCATCTTCTGGGATTGGGACTGTGGTATCTTCCTCTTCTTCGCTGCTATTGGATACCAACAGATTTGAAAAATGTTCTTTCCATATCCTGAGTATACTATCTGTATCAGTTACCAAATTACCTTGCTGGTCTCTACAGGAGGATGTGCCTGTACCAAAGCCATCAGTTTGATGCTTGACTCTTTGGTAGAATTTTCGGACTTCATTCTGGCTCCTGTACATCTCGATTTTTTCACACTCCCGCTTTTCCATCTCTCTCTTTTTCCTGCGGAAAAGACGTTTCTCCTCTCTCCTTTTCTCCCTGTATCTCTCTCGTGCGCTACGCGTTGCTACGGATTGTAAAGTAGCCTTATTCGGTGGCAGCACGACACTCCTCATCATACCATGGATTCCTTGGTGGAGGTCTCTGGTATCCAAGTATGGATTTTGCGGCTGTTTGCATGGAGTGGGCAATGCTTTGCCATTGCGCTGATATGTTATCGGGATGAGGAGGGCTTTGATTAAGCAATTGGGCTAGTTGAGTGGAATATGCTGTGGCTATCTGTTGTGATTGCAGCTTACCGATGTCTAACTTTCGTGTTGTGTCTGCTCGTACTTTGTTTGCTACGTTTAAGCGGGTGCGTACCTTTGCTGCAACAAGGTAGTGGTCCGAATCAATGTTTGCGCCTCGGAACGATCGTACATCCAACACGCTCGATGAATGTCTTCCATCTATCACAACATGATCAATTTGGTTTCTTGTTTTCTGATCTGGAGACAGCCAGGTGCCCTTATGAATATCGAGATGATTAAATCTGGTACTGCTAACTACCATGTTTTTTGCAGCTGCAAAGTCTATCAGTCTCATACCATTGTCAGATGTTTCACTGTGGAGACTGAATTTCCCGACTGTTGGGCCAAAGATATTCTCCTTTCCAATTTTGGCATTAAAATCGCCTAGAATGATTTTAATGTCATGGGCAGGGCAACGGTCATATGTTTCTTCTAAGCACTCGTAAAATATATCTTTGGTCTGTTCGTCCTTTTCTTCAGTGGGAGCATGAGCGCAAATAAAGCTGATGTTGAAGAATTTAGCTTTTATTCGAATTGCAGCAAGTCTTTCATTCACTGGAGTGAAGCTGGATACAAGATGTTTTAGTCTCCGACTAACTACGAATCCACAACCAAACTCATGCTTTACGTCATGGCAGCTATAATACAGTGCGTCACCTTTAGGTGTTGTTGTGACGCCTTTCCCAATCCATCGTATTTCCTGTATGGCAGTAATATCGGTCTTGTACTTTTCAAGTACGTCTGCCAATGCGAAGACTGCACCTTCTCTATAAAGAGTGCGAACATTCCAGGTGCAGATTCGCAGATCATGGTCCTTAAAACGTTTGCGGGGTTCGTCAACTTTAGAGGGGTTTGTTTTTCTTTTCTTTCGTTTTTTCATAGTAGGCTGTTTTTTCTAGGGGAGGGTTACTAACCCGACGCCCAAACCCAAGTTTTTAACGTTCTTATGGGTGAACGCGCGGCACATGTTAGCTCACTACCTTTAACGGGTGTTAAAGGCAGTTCCCCAGGTGACACCACGGGGAGGTCAGTGTCCACTTGGGATGAAAGAGGGACCAAGATAAATCCTGGGCTTTGCCATGTTAAAACCGGTCAGGACCGTTCCTTGGTATCTTCCATCCCCTACGTCACCCCAGTCACCTTGAGCCTTTGGTAATTATTGATGACGGTGTCATGATTCTTAACGAGAACACAGCGGTAATCAACAACACACAGGGTTCTACAACCACAGTTTGCGGCACATTTCTAATTACCTTTGAGGACGAAGTTACCATTAATGGATCCACTTACAGAAATCAGAAAGGTATTATAATGAAAAAACCTGCCACAGCCTCAATAGCGATTCTCAATATCACGGGTCATCTAGACATACTAAGTCTTCCTTATCTGCAAAGATTAAGCATAGAGAATCTACAGCATATCAACGACGTAAAGGCAAAGGCACTGATAGGTCCTGAAATTTCAGGGCTAGCAACTTCAATCTTAATTTTTGGTCTTTTCATTGTCCTAAAATTGCGCCAGAAACGAGTGGTACAAAACATCGGTATTGAAGCTGTCATCGAGAGCTACAAGAGGTCCGAGGACGGCCCTCACTTAAGTGTGGGAGGAGTTAACACAGTCTCCGTCGTCCCACCCTAATATTCCAGACGGAATGGTTGTTTACGAATATCCAACAGACAATGCAATACACCACACGAGTAGCAACATCAGCATTCTTACTTCCAACATAATGAAACTCCACACCACACACGAGGCGCAGTGTCAGCGGTTGCTATTATAAATTTAGTGTTTATAAAATGTCTTTTTAGATTAAGTTATTCAGTTTTACAAATAAACTCGAATCAACCAAACGTACTTTCGTTAATTTGCATACCGTTTGTTCCTTACAAAAAATTATGAAACAAAAATGAAACTTTTAAATGCGTTTTTTAAGGCGTTGCGAGGTGTAAATTGCGTTGGGTACTTATATAACGAATTCAATAAAAAACGGAAATGTAAAAAAGGTTTTAATTTGCGTACTAAATTTGGTACCTTTCGTTTTGTGTGAACAGATAGATTTCTAAACTGATATTTAGTATTGGTTGAGATAAAGTGGTGATTTTAAAATATAGTTCTGTAAGTTTACAAATGGGGATCACTGGGGTTGTGTGAACAGACAGAACTAGAAGCAAGCTCAATTTTTACAAACTGGTAGAGTTTTTGATAATTAGTGTTTTCGCGGCACGAATATTACTAAATGTTAATTAACATTAAAGTGCTGGTATTAACTAACAAAGAAATCATTTTTTTTTGCCTTCAAAAAATACAATACCATAAGATGCGAAGTGAAGGAGGGCGAGACATATTTGCTTTACGATTGTAGACATAATTTTTTGGAGATTAGTAGATTTACGTCAAACTATATCGCGAACGATTCGATTTATGTAGTTCTTTTTGAAAACTAAATACTTGATTTTTAGAAAAAGATAAATAGTAACACTCTTAACTGTCGTATGTAGCATTACTGGCTTTTATTTTGTTCAGTTCGTAGTGAAATCAATTCACGGTTTCACTACGATTGACAAAAAATGTGTCGTTAACGTATTCGACACCAATAGCACTTTCTTTATTCTTCCATCACTGTCAACATTCGACGGGATAATTGGCCTGGATCTGCTCACGCAGACTAGTGCTACATTGGACTTTAACAATAAGGAAATAAAAACTAATTCCGGAATAGAAAAACTTCAATTCTTGAGATGTGCAAATGTAAATTTCACAAAAATTGAGGACATTCAGGTACCTCAAGGGATATCGAAGAAATTTAAGGAAATGATGCGAAATTTGTCGGGAGTTTTTGCAAACCCCGACGAGGCACTTCCATACAATACGAATATCGTGGCCACAATTCGTACTACTACGACTGATCCCACGTATTCCAAGCTCTACTCATACCCAATGGGTGTGGCGGATTTTGTAAATTCTGAAATAAAGGAATTGTTAAAAAATGGAATAATAAGGCCTATGGAGACCTACATACAATAATCCTATCTGAGTTGTTGATAAGAAGGGAAAAGATGAGCAAGGAAACATTAAAAAACGTCTCGTCATTGACTTCAGAAAACTGAATAGTATAACAGTCGATGATAAATATTCGATTCCAGAGGTGAGAGTAATACTAGCAAACCTTGGCAAAGCAAGGTACTTTACAACTCTCGACCTCAAATCAGGATTTCATCAGATTACTCTCTCAGAACAAGATAGAGAGAAAACTTCATTTTCGGTGGCAAACGGGAAATACGAATTTTGTAGACTTTCCTTTGGCCTGAAAAATGCTCCTAGCATTTTTCAAAGAGCCATTGATGATGTTTTGAGAGAACAAATCGGAAAGACATGTTATGTTTATGTGGACGATGTTATAATTTCTTCCGAAAACGAGGAAGACCACATTAGACACATTTCGTGGGTCTTGACTAGATTGCTTGAAGCCAACATGAGCGTTTCTCGTGAAAAATCTCACTTTTTTAAGGAAAGTGTTGAATACCTTGGCTTCACCGTATCTAGGGATGGCATCAAAACATGCCCAGAAAAAGTGGAGGCGATTCGCAATTACGAGCAGCCCACTACACTTTATAATATCAGGTCATTTCTAGGCCTGACAGGTTATTACAGATGTTTTATTAAGGACTTTGCTTCAATAGCAAAACCTCTGTATGACATTTTAAAAGGGGAGAATGGGAAGGTTAGCGCCTCTCAATCAAGGAAAATTAAGATTAATTTGGATGAAAATCAACTCCAAGCTTTCCAAAAGTTGAAAGAAATCCTTGCCTCCGAAGACGTCTTACTCTTATACCCTGATTTTAAAAAGCCATTTGATTTGACAACAGACGCTTCGGCATTAGGACTAGGGGCAGTGTTGTCTGAAGGTGGTAGGCCTATAACAATGATTTCCAGAGCATTGACTAAAAGGGAGCTAAATTATGCGGCTAATGAGCGTGAATTATTAGCTATTGTTTGGGCTCTAGGAAAATTGAGAAATTACCTTTATGGTGTTAGAAACTTGAACATCTTTACGGACCACCAACCCCTTACGTTTGCGGTCTCAGACAAAAACCCAAAGGTCAAGATCAAACGTTGGATGGCCTTTGTTGATGAACATAACGCCAAAATTTTCCACAAACCTGGAAAAGAAAATTATGTAGCAGACACCCTCTCAAGACATGCCATACATAGTTTGGAAGTAAATTCACACGACGCCGTGAACCCAGACTCTCAGATCTTATATGCATTGGAAGATGATATCTCGTCAGATGTAGCGACAGTACATAGTGAGATATCTTTGACTCATACGATTGACGCAACTGATAAACCCGTCAACTGTTTCAAGAACCAGATTATACTCCACGAGGCGAACTTTCCTCAAACCAGAAAGTTCATCATTTATTCGGAGAAAGTCCGTCATACGATTGACTTCACTGACAAGAACACTCTAGTCAATGACGTCAAGTTAGTAGTCAGCCCAAATGTTGTAAACGCCATTCATTGCGATCTACCTACTCTTGCGTGCATCCAGCACGAATTGGTAAGTCTTTTTCCAGGAACAAAATTTTAGCATTGCAAGAATATGGTTCAAGATATTTTTGATAAAAATGAACAAAGAGAGATAGTTGTTACTGAACATAATCGTGCTCATAGAGCAGCACAGGAAAACGTTAAACAAATTCTCTCAGACTATTACTTCCCAAACATGGTTAGGATAGCAAACGAAGTTGTGGCAAACTGTAGGGTATGCGCCAAAGCCAAATACATTAGGCATCCCAGGAAACAGGAGATGGGTTCAACACCGTTACCCTCCTATGTTGGTGAGATGCTGCATATCGATATATTTTCTACAGATAAAAAATACTTTCTAACCTGCGTGGATAAATTTTCAAAGTTCGCTATAGTACAGACTATACCTTCACGAACCATAGCTGGCCTAAAAGGACCAATATTACAATTGATGAATTTCTTTCCTCATACGTACAATGTCTACTGCGACAATGAACCTTCATTAAAGTCCGAGACAATAGGATCCCTATTACGAGACCAATTTGGTGCCAATATTTCCTACGTACCCCCACTTCATAGTACTTCAAATGGGCAAGTTGAACGCTTTCACAGTACCCTTTCAGAGATCTCAAGATGCCTCAAATTAGAAAAAAAGATTGAGAGTACGGTTGATCTTATCCTACTTGCAACAGTGAAATATAACCGAACCATACACTCAGTGACAAACCAAAGACCGATAGACATAATTCACTTTTCATCGGAAGATGGTAAAGAGAGGGTAAAAGAAAGATTAACTAACGCTCAACTGACGTCGTTAGAAAGAAACAACACCTCTCGGCAGAACAGATCATTTAATGTTGGAGACAGAGTAATGGTAAGGAACAATAAACGACTAGGTAATAAACTAACCCCCTATATTCTGAGGAAATTGTTGAAGCAGATCTAGGAACAACTGTTCTTATAAAAGAGAGGGTAGTCCACAAGGACAACTTAAGATGAAACGAACACGCCCTTACTACCTTTTTTTTAAAAATAAATTACTCCTTTCAGCTGATTTTGACAATGATACTATCCATCTGGCCAACGACAGCAACACTAACGGACTATTCCAACAGTAAATACATTCCGATTACTGACGGCAACGTGATTATTTGGAGAGATTTTGACTACTTGAGACATACAACAAACTTAACATTGTATTCTGAGATCGCAGACGAAACTGAAAAACTCACCAAACACTTTTCTTTATCACACATGGTTAAACTACTAAATTCCGATACAATGCGGATAAGAGACCTTTTAACAACTTTAGAAGTTCACCACAGACATGCAAGGAGCATCAATGTGATAGGAACAACTCTTAAAATAATTGCTGGAACGCCTGACTTTGATGACTTCGAGGGACTAAAATTTAAACAACAAGAAACCACAAACGCTATGAACAGACAAATATCAATAAACACAAAAACTCAGGATCAAATTAATAAATTGACAGAAACAGTCAACAAAATTATTTCAATGACAAATCCTAAACAAACCAGCACGGATCACTTGTATGAGACCCTACTTGCCAGAAATCGATTAATAATTAGCGAAATCGAGTCATTAATATTGTCAGTCACCTTGGCAAAGATAGGAATAATTAACCCCATGCTTTTAGACACTGAAGAGTTGAAAAATTTTATGGAAATAGATAATATAAATGTAACTATTACAGATTTGTTGGAAGTATCTATTGTTAAAGTCCTTTTAGACAGTAAGCTATTACATTTTATTATAAAGTACCCTAAGCCTAGTTTAGAATGTAAGAAAATCATTATTTTTCCTGTTCAACACAACGGAACAACACTGCACCTCGCTGACAACAATGTTGCAGATTGCGGAACACAAACGTTGGCAATTGGAAATTGTAGCGCTACTCTAACATCATTTTGTCAAGAACTATCGGAAACAACATGCGCTCAACAGCTTTATTCAGGCGTCCAAGCCCATTGCAGCACACGACCCAGTCACCTTGAGCCTTTGGTAATTATTGATGACGGTGTCATGATTCTTAACGAGAACACAGCGGTAATCAACAACACACAGGGTTATACAACCAAAGTTTGCGGCACATTTCTAATTACCTTTGAGGACGAAGTTACCATTAATGGATCCACTTACAGAAATCAGAAAGGTATTATAATGAAAAAACCTGCCACAGCCTCAATAGCGATTCTCAATATCACGGGTCATCAAGACATACTAAGTCTTCCTTATCTGCAAAGATTAAGCATAGAGAATCTACAGCATATCAACGACGTAAAGGCAAAGGCACTGATAGGTCCTGAAATTTCAGGGCTAGCAACTTCAATCTTAATTTTTGGTCTTTTCATTGTCCTAAAATTGCGCCAGAAACGAGTGGTACAAAACATCGGTATTGAAGCTGTCATCGAGAGCTACAAGAGGTCCGAGGACGGCCCTCACTTAAGTGTGGGAGGAGTTAACACAGTATCCGTCGTCCCACCCTAATATTCCAGACGGAATGGTTGTTTACGAATATCCAACAGACAATGCAATACTCCACACGAGTAGCAACATCAGCATTCTTACTTCCAACATAATGAAACTCCACACCACACACGAGGCGCAGTGTCAGCGGTTGCTATTATAAATTTAGTGTTTATAAAATGTCTTTTTAGATTAAGTTATTCATACCGTTTGTTTCTTACAAAAAATTATGAAACAAAAATGAAACTTTTAAATGCGTTTTTTAAGGCGATGCGAGGGGTAAATTGCGTTGGGTACTTATATAACGAATTCAATAAAAAACGGAAATGTACCTTTCGTTTTGTGTGAACAGATAGATTTCTAAACTGATATTTAGTATTGGTTGAGATAAAGTGGTGATTTTAAAATATAGTTCTGTAAGTTTACAAATGGGTATCACTGGGGTTGTGTGAACAGACAGAACTAGAAGCAAGCTCAATTTTTACAAACGGGTAGAGTTTTTGATAATTAGTGTTTTCGCGGTACGAATATTACTAAATGTTAATTAACATTAAAGTGCTGGTATTGACTAACAAAGAAATCATTTTTTTTGCCTTCAAAAAATACAATACCATAAGATGCGAAGGGAAGGAGGGAGAGACATATTTGCTTTACGATTGTAGACATAATTTTTTGGAGATTAGTAGATTTACGTCAAACTGTATCGCGAACGATTCGATTTATGTAGTTCTTTTTGAAAACTAAATACTTGATTTTTAGAAAAAGATAAATAGTAACACTCTTAACTGTCGTAAGTAGCATTACCGGCTTTTATTTTGTTAAAAAAAAATTGTAAATGAGAAATGGGACATTATATTTTGAATTTTGATCAATTTATTTATTATCCTGCTTTATACCATGGGGATTCTCCGCTAACGAAGTAGCGGGTATATGCTAGTATGAATTATATTATAATTTCTTCACTGCAACTTGAGTTAATATCATTTCCTCCATGCACCATGCATATTTTAACTGATGAAATGTGATCCTAACTGTTGCCCGGTTACTGCTGTCATATCAGACTCTCTTTATGCAAATTGTTTTATCTCAGGCCCTGTTAAAATTCTTCACAGACGACTTTATTTTGCCCAACACACATAACAGACGACGAGCGTGTTTCCCCACAGAGTAGCTGAGTAACAAAGGTAGTTGTGCATGTAAGAGCATACAACAGTGGTGTGTTGTCGACATGTACTTATGAAATCTGTTAACAAAGAGTAGCTGAGTAACAAGAGTATTTATGGATGTAAGTCTAATATTGGAAGAGAATACAACCGAGGAGTGTTGTCAACACGTATTTGTGCAATTTGTTGTGATTGCTGTGACGTCCATACGTTCGTACCCGTTGATTGTAGAGAAGAGTAAATTCATCAACTTTATTGTTTGTTGCTGTTAAAGTAACATATGTTATGTTTCTCAGAGAATCGGAACAGATGTTATTGAATCTGTCTGTTGTTTCAATGTTGTTGACTGTTTAATCTGTAGTAACTACAGTGTAGTTAAGAGAGATTTGTTGTTGTTGGTTGTGTGCGGCGCTCTATCTGCCTGGTTAATGAGAAATGTTAATATCTCTAACACAATCTGTTAGTCCTAATGACAATTTTTTTTTTTTGATACAACGCAGGGATTGTGTAGAAGAGAACGAAGTGTTGCGTAATGTTAAGCTATCGTTTTTTGTTTTCCTTGTAGCTTTTGCGGACGCTTTGTTAGCGTTTAATTGCGGGTCAACTTGTATCTTGAAAAGATAACGTTGAATTGTGACTTAGACTTTGGTGGTTGTGTTTTGAAACAAGAACTTGGATTTCAAAACCAAATTTTGAAATCCAACAAGAGCAAGAAAGAACCCTTTGCGCTCACAATTTAATAACACATTACATACCTTCTTTCCATTTTCTATGTATGACCGTCTTCTTATAAAAAAGCAATGCGGGCGGACGTAATCCAAATTAAGATATTGCTCGTTGTTCTTCAGCGGCTCGTTAGGACCATGTACAATCTTGGGGATTGGCCTTTAATGGACTGTAAATGGTTAGTTTGCGGTGGCAACTCCCTTGATTGTAAAGTTGAGGAAGAAAAGAAAAGCTTGTGTTTTTCTATAAATGTGATCGTGATTAGGCTTTATTGTTCGACTTCTTGTCGTATTAGCGGTTAAAGTACAAGTAAAGTATTCATATAATATATGTGGATGATGAAGACATTTTTGTATTTTGTAATATATGAAACAAATGGAATTCGATACAATGGGTGCATATAAAACTAATGAGTGAAAGCTCTTTTTATTTCAGAACCAAAAGGTTACCAGATCGAATCATTTTATCATTTAATTAAGATCTTAAGATCTTGGGTATTAATTAAATAGCACAAATTCAGATGCTAAAGTTCATATATAAATTGAGGTGCTCATACTAATTTGTTAAGCAAGGTTTAACAGTGCTGGTATTAACTAACAAAGTAATCTTTTTTTTTGCCTTCAAAAAATACAATACCATAAGATGCGAAGGGAAGGAGGGATGGAGAGACATATTTGCTTTACGATTGTAGGCATTAATTTTTGGAGATAAGTCGATTTACATCAAACTATATCGCGAACGATTCGATTTATGTAGTTCTTATTGAAAACTAAATATTTGATTTTTAGAAAAAGATAAATAGTAACACTCTTAGCTGTCGTAAGTAGCATTACTGGCTTTTATTTTGATAAAAAAGTTGTAAATGGGAAATGGAGACATTATATTCTGAATTTTGGTCAATTTATTTATTATCCTGCTTTATACCATGGGGATTTTTCGCTAACGAAGTAGCGGGCATATGCTAGTCTATTATATATTTGAGCTTGGTGATAAGTGACTGACTGACTGACTCATCATCAACGCCCAGCCAAAACGGCTAAAGCAATGATCTTGAAATTTTACCAGTAGGTCACTGTGTGGTGCAAATGTGCGAGATAAGGCCGGGTTTTAGAAAATTCGTCCTGGAACCACAAAAAATATCAAAAACAAAAATCAGAAATCGGCCAGAAATAACAACAACAAAAACTGTATGTACTTGATTTCTTGGCCTTGGTCTAAATGTTTGCAAATCAGTTAAAATGCAATAAAATTGTGAATATTCCCACGATTTGTTTGCAATTAAGAATTTTTATGGCGTTCTTGGTATATAGAAATGTAGAGTCTATAACTTTTCGTCACCAAATAATTTAGAAAATCAATAATAGACCACAAACCAGAATTAAATTTTGGTTTTGTAATTGAAAACGATTTTGGAATATGTGCGTTACGTGAAAAAGTCAGAAAAGCATTATCACGAAGGGATAGGAAAAACCACTGCTCTCCCCGTAAAATATAGGGAAACGAATTTTCTACAGAGAAGATTTCAAGCCCTTTAAAGTACTTTGATGACGTTATATTTTCTAATGAGACAAACATAATGTTGTATTATTTCGAGGGGACCCAAAAAGTAAGGCGCAACCATCTTACAACCCTGGAAAATAAAAATGTAATACATACTGAAAACTTCGGAGAACTGTAAGTTATGGTATTGGCATAGACAAACGAATTGTATAGACAAAGGAGTACTCATACTGTGTGCTGTCAACAGACTCAAACCAAAATACTGAATATTTTTCGAAGGCGATTTTTGAGAAAAATGGTAAGATTTTCTTTTACATTTTTATCCGAGGATGTAGATTCCGTCAAAAAGTAGCTTTATAGAATTGTATTTATTGCAGTTTTAATTGAGTTGTTCTGTCAACAAACTCGATGTTAAGAACATTGTTTATAGCATTCCTTTGTCTATATGTACATTTAATTTGTCTATGGCAAAGGGTTGTATATGAAGCAATGGCTTTAGGTAAAATAAGTTTTCTGAGGTTTATTTGAAGATCTTCTACAACTTATTTAACGACAACGTCAAAATTGTGGTTTTTGGAAACTGAAAATCAAAAAAGTAAATACAATATAAAATCTACCAAGACAAGACATTCTAGACGTTAATCTTATTTACAAAAACTTTATGGAAAAAAGCTGGAAAAAGACCCTCCACTAATATGCGAAACTTAATAAAGATCAATGGGGAAAATACCAATAAAATATGACCTTTCGAAATGCATTTTTGTGTAAAGTACCCTTACCGATGCATATAACTTACATTTAAAATTAGTGTTCAGTGAAAAACAAATTTGTGCTTTGAATGACGGTTAATGAATGACTATAATATATTTGATTTCTAAGACGATCCGAAATCAAATTCGTTCGAATGAAAACAAAAAACAAACAAAAATAACTCATAAATAAACAAAACGTAACTCAGATAGCAGTTTGAACACATTTGTATTCGTATCGTCTTAACGAAACTGTTCTCAGGTGGCAATAGCAATATTAAGCATCACAAGTAGTGCAATTGCAAAACGATTGAAGACCAGACTATAAACCGGATTATGGCGGTCTTAAACTCAAGTTGTTTCCGTGCTGTATGAAGGGTTTGATTTTTATTTGTTTTGCAAGATGACCCACGGTGATATATAAAGCTGGGGAAGTTGGTGTTTTAATAAAAAATTAGCTTTTTTCTTTTGTGTTGTGGTGAATCTATGTTAAGGTTATGTAATGGTGAAATTTCCAAAAATTTTGCACGTTTTTACGTTCATTAGTAGTATCGATAATTGTCGGTAAAATTAAAATGCTTATAATTTCGATAATTAACGAATTTTTTCGGTAAGTTAACGAAGAATAAAAAGTAGTCGCTAGCCTCTAGCGACACAAACAATGATGTCAACTTTTCTTTATGTTTTTAGTCATAATTTTGCTGTTTAATTTTACCGATTTTTGCCGGTCACAGCAAAAATGAGTTACAGAATCCCACTAAAGGTTTGTGTACCCTCAAATTACTCGACTTCGAAAATAATTAATACAGTTTTCTAAAAAATTAATTTATATTTTGTATATGATTAAATTCTTAATAATACTACACAAATATAAACAAAAATACATTATAAGACCTCTGCCCCTATTAACTATTTGACAATATGTCTGTCCGTGTACTCGATAATTTTTAATAATTTATACATGTTGAATCAAGTTCAACAGCATAAAACAATGAATTGTCCAATATTGCATAATGTATTTTTAAGAATGAATTAAGTTAGTATAATAATCCAATTTTAGTCCTATTTGGCAACCCTTTATCTACAACCGGAGAAAGCTTTTACTCAAATGGATAAAGGGTTCTATTTTCCAAACGTTTCATCTGTTAAGAAATATCTTTTTTTCAATAAATTGTTGAGAGATCAGACACTTGCAAAACAAACTCTCAACGGTAAGCCACACTTGCCAATAAACTGAACTTCATTTACTGCCGCAAATCCCTTTCTGTGTTTTTATTCCTTTTTGTCATATCTGCCATCTTGGGATTTTATAATTTACAATTGGAGCTAAGAAGCCAAGCTAATTACAGTCCACTTTCCTATCCGCAGTTTGTTAGCCCAATTGTACATGGTCCTCCAAGCCGTTTTTTGAGAAGCCACTGGAGAAATTTGGATTACGTCCACCGCCGTTAATCGCTTTATATATTCAGTCTATCATGGAAAAAAGGTATGTAAGGATACATTAAATTTGTGTGCGAGTGAGGGAAGTTAAAAAAACATTAAAGTTGTAACGCTGCGAAAGTCTATCCCATACATATACATATTTATATTGAGTTCACCGCTTTTGTCTTTTCATATGCGCATACTCACTGTTACATCATTAGGTGTTGAAGCAACGTCTTGTTATTTAACTGATTGTTCTTTACATACATAAACAAAGAGTTAGATTCCATGGAACTCTTTTACTCCAAAATTATCTCGTTTTAAAGCATCTCTTTCATATACATAAAAAGTAGTGTCATTTGCCAGTACACATTAGTTTGGGGAGCATGAAAAATAATCATCTATATTTTCAAAAAAAAAAAAAAAACAGCAAAAACAGCATTTCTTGCGATAGCCATAGCCTCTTACAAATATTAAAAAGAGTCAAATGTGTTTATATTGGTCACATATTGGTCATACATCACATACATTAGCAAATCTCTCACAATATATAAGTTATATACATATTATAACCTTCATTGTGTCTCTTATAATAAGAGAGAAAAGAGATCCAAGTTCAACTCTCATTATTGCGAATTGCAACGAACTCACCACTATCTCCCGCATATCTCACCACGAAAGAACAACAAAAGAGGAAGAGTTTTTTTGTCCATTCCAAAGAAGAAGTCAACGTTAGTTGAATTGATCTGTGAAACGCCTTGCATCGGGCACGATTTATTAAATTGTCATTGTTTTGTCAAATAAGAATATCGATTCAAAATAATCTCAAAGCAAAAACATTTTAAATAATCTCATAAAAATTTAGTATGTTTCACGCTCGGTGTTGGAAGCAATATAATATAATGAACAACACGTTACCTTCATTAAAAAGTTAAGACAAAACAAAAATTTGATTTTACCTACAAAAAGGTCCATTAAACACGGAAAAAGAAAATAGTTAAAACAAAAACAACATAAGAAATTCTGAAGACGAAAGGCAAAACAAGAAAGAAACAAAAGAAAAATAACTGTGCACCAAGTAGTTAACAGTGGAACCTGCTTAAGTGTGGCAAACAAACGTGAGCTAGTAGGCCCTTTGTGGCACGGCATTATATATATATACTGCATAGCGAAATTCGTGAGTTAAGAGAAAACAACAAAAGTTTAAAGAATCCAATCTTGTACTATTGTTGCCAAATATAAGTACAGAAGAATACTGAGGAGAATAATTGATGAAGATTTGTTCCTGACAGCAAAAAGTCCGGATAAAGCAAGTTTGAGTTTGGATTCCCACAAAAAAGGTTAGCCATCTATCTATTGATACGGAGTGAGTCTTACAATAAGTTCAATTGCATGATATATATGTGTGTACAAATAAACGAGGGTAGGAAGAAAAAGTTGAGTAAAGAAGTATGCATGTCATATTAGATTTCCGAATCGAATTTGCTAGTGATTAGTAATTTCTATTATTATTATATGGTGTTGTAAAATTACAACAAAATTTCAAGCGATTAGTGCATTTCATATTATATAGAAATATGAATCCAACACATCCTGCTATCTAAAAATTGGAAGAGATGGTTTCAACTTAGCACAAACAATTTATTTTTTTTGTAATCGGAGTCGAATGAAATTGCAGCAGATATTCTTTGGGAGAGAACACAAAATAAATTTTTTTCTTTTAATTCACTGCAAATATTAAAAATTGCACCGAACAAATGTAAAAAAGAGAAAAATTCTTCCACAAAGCAAAGAAAAGTTGAGCCAACGTTAAAGCTAATAAATGTATTATGAGCACATAATTTGTTAAATCGTTTAGCTTTACATATGCCACTGTCTTTCAACACCATCATCGAAAAGTTTCCAGTTCTAATCAAGGCAGATTTGTAGAAGGGAGAAGTGACAATCGGCTGTATTTCTACCTTTCTTGCAAAATGGATTTCTAAAATGTAATAAGGTCTACTCATTTACTTCGTTTCATTTCAAACGTGTAAAAAAAGGACCCACAAAAGTTCTATATGGTTTATATTTACATTTTGATTCAACCTGTTTCTATTTTAGAGGATTTAAAAAATATATTTATGTTTTCCCCGAGAAAAATTTGAAGAACGACCCTAGTATTCAATATTTTCTTTGACATTGCATTTTTCAACAACGACAATGTTGTTTTTTTAAACTTGTTAGTTGTTGTAATTCATGCATATACCTCATATAAATTTACCTTGGTTCCAGTAAATTTTTCAACCTGCTGCCAAACACAACTAAGTGTTGTATATACTAAATGTTATTCATGATCTCCTTCATAAATTCAAGGATTGTACACATATTCCAAAAAGTGATGAATTTTCTATATATCTATACGTATTTCCTATATATCTAATCTATGGGAATTAAAACCATTATGTATATCTGAATGTTGACAAATCCACGATAACTGATTCATTGTAGAATGCATTTTTAAACCAATACCGCAGAAAAGTAATCAAATATGCTGCATTGTGTTTTGCAACCTAAAATAATGCAAATTTGAGAGCTGTTTACGGTTTAAAAATTATGCATCACTGCTCAGAGAAAGTAATAGATGTCGCTGTTAAAGTCGTTTGAGAACAGTTCAACAAAGCTGACTTAAAACAAGCTTTACCAATAAATACCTCTGTTCCAGAACTAAAAAGTTTTTACAATTTTACCACTTTCACACAGTTTGCTGTCCCGTACACAAAATTTATATGAAAATCGTTCACGACTTTTACCACTTTATAAAGTACGGGAACAGGCCAAATGTTATTTATTGGTACCAAACATTCTAGGCTTTATATCGTTTGTTCAAACGAATACAATCATTAAAATTAACAGGCTTTTTTACTCGCAGCCGTTGATAAGTTTCAGTTTATTTTTGCTGTTTCGAACTACATAGAGTTAAGCGCTGTGTTCTTACAAGTTAAAGAGATATACATATTTGATTAAAGTTTCCCTTAAATTATAATTAAGAGACATTTACTCAATTTAAATTAATGCAAAATACAACGACAATACAACAGTAACTTATAAAAATACATTTCAAATATTTGAGATATTTATTCAACGAGTTACTCATATTGCTGAACCCGTTTCTCAGGCACTCACGATTTTTCATCACTTGATTTTATCAATAACTTGGTAAATTGAGTTTGAAAAATTACTGAGTCCACATTTGTTTTTTATTCACTCATTTTCTTACCAGAAGAGTTATCAAATCATATATTCCTGAGAGAATATATTTGTATGTTGTAAGATTCTTCAATTAAGCTGTGAATTTGTGAAAGAGATTCGGGCTTCTGTTTTTTTTATTTCTTGCAATATCATGAGTTCCCAAAAGTTTATTTTCTTTTCCATTTCATTTTTCGTTCCAAGGCATTCCTCTAGAATGTTGCGAAATCTTCAATACACTGTGAATAATTGTCTGTCTGTACTACGTACATACAATATTTCCGTAATATCATGGGATCCAATTCTAGTATTCTGGGTTTCTTCAAAAATGCCAAAAGAAACACTCACCGCTTGGGAGAACTCTCTAACGGATCATAAGCAAATGCCATCGTGGGATCAGCTAGATGATTTTATTACCAAAAGACTTAATATGTTAGAATCTAAATCTGACATGCGGAAACCTTCAATCCATTCTACATCTTCTTCGAAATCCAACACCTTCAACACTAATAGAGACTTAAATCATAAACTTTGTAGGGTTTGCAAGCAAAATCATCCCTTAAGGTTTTGCACAAAATTTAAATCATGGTCTCTATCTGAAAAACGAAAATTCGTATCCTCCTACAAAATTTGTGAAAATTGTCTTTCGAATGGTCATATTGCTCAGAAATGTAGGAGCGAACACGTATGCCAGAAGTGTAAAAGTCCACATCACACCAGTTTACATTCTGATTCTCAGTCAAAAATCGCATCACATTGTGTTGAAACTCGATACGATGAAGAGCCGATTACGTCGGCAGCCGCTTATACGAATAACTTTCAACCCGCCCATCATTTTAGGAATCAACATGATCAACAGCCGACTACGTCTGCCGCCACTTACATTGACAATTCAAATGTTCAGTCAAACTTCGTAAAATCAAAGGAAAGAACTATTTTACCCACCGCTTTGGTTGATATTGAACATCAAGGAATTACTTTTACACTTCGGGCTTTCATTGACCAAGGCTCTCAGGAGTCATTTGTTTCTAACCGAATTGTTCAGCGTTTCTCAATTCCGACTAGGAAATCTTTCACTACAATTTCTGGTCTGGGTGGAAAGGTTCTTGAAAATTCTTCTAAATTATGTTATCCTACTCTTAAGTCAAGAAAATCTGATTTCAAAATCGAATCCTCTGCAGTTGTAGTGTCCAATTTAAATCATTTTATGCCCTCCGCTCCTATCGTTATTTCTGTTTGGACTGAGTTGAATGGCTTAGAGTTAGCTGACCCTGAATACTTTAAACCAGCGCCAATTGATATGTTGCTGGGAAGTGATATTCTTCCATTTATAATAAAATCAGGGATCCAAAAGAATATGTATGGAAATCTTCTCGCGCTAGAAACTGAGTTTGGATGGATTATCAGCGGAAACCCTACTGTAAGATTTGTTACTACTTTTGCCTCCTGGACGGCAACGTCAGATCCTATTA